>NC_044907.1:27684819-28033988 GCF_001633185.2 Quercus lobata | reverse complement strand
TTAAGTTTGTTGGCTGGGTTTGTGTTTATGATTGTTTGTTAAATGTGACAAGTTTTAGTGTTTAGTTTGAAAGAAAATCTTGATTTTCTGAGGAAAATGTTGATGATTGTTCAAGAAAAATTTATGAGTTTGGTTGGGTTTGTTGTTATTGTGAGTTGAATTGGCTAGGTTTGTGTGCGTGTGTTGTTTTATAAGAAAGGTTTTAGGTGGAAAGAAAATGTTATGATGTATCAGCTTTTTAGATGTGAAATTTTTTAGTGTTTGGTTTGAAAGAAAATTTATGGGAAAGATGTTGAATGCCTAGATATTTTTTGTGTTCTTGAGTTCTTTGATCTGGGTTCGAGTTCTTGTGATCTTCATGTTCTTCCCAAAAACTAGTGAGTTTTTTTAATTAATTAATTAATTTTAATATTTGTTTTAATTTAATTAATTAATGTGTGTGATTATATTATTTTTTTTATTCCACCATCAGCCACGTCAGCTTTTGCTGTTAATTGGGTGACAGAAAGGACCTAAATGTCAGGCATTAATTGGTTTAGGGACTAAAAGCGGTAAAAACAAAATGTAGGGACCAAAATGGAAAAAGTGCAAAATGTAGGGACTAAAAGTACATTTACACCTAAATAAAATGAAGATCATTTAATAAAAACTAATTATTTGTTCATCAAAAAAAAAAATTTTTATAAAAACAAAAAAATAATTAGTTCATGGATTTGGTTAACAAGTATTGAAAGACATTAAAACATTTGCATTTCGGTATGCAAAAAATGTTCTATTTTACCATTTAAAAAGTTACTTTATTTATTATATTATATCATTTTATAATACACCCAATGTCTCAGTCTCTTAGTTCTTATTTTTAGAATACAGCTTATTAAAATAATATAAAATAACTTCAACTAAAAAGACTCACAACAAAAAAAGCCCACTACCAATCTCCTCCACAACAACTAGAAAAACCACCACCATCATCACCGTTGCAAACCCAAAAATAATCAACCAATCTCAGCCATATCAAATAAATAAATAAATAAAACCTTGTTCTTAATGCCGACAACCACCATATATACCATTGCTCACTAACCATATCAGAACCCCCCACCAACCACCATACCGTCGTTCACCAACCACCGCTAACAAACCCAAAAACCACCAACACTGAAACTTAGTCATCACCACTTGAACCCATATCAAACCAAATCGCAACCCACTTACCTAAAACCCACTGCCACACAAATCACAACCCATCAATCCACAACCCAATCGCCGATCCATAGTCACCCAAATAGCCACCCCAAACTAATCTACAACCACAACCATAAACACCCAAAATTGAGAGAGAATAAAATATGTGACTTTAAATTTAGAACCAAGTTATAGTAATTTCTAGGCCCTTTTGGATATATACTACTGTCAGTTTCTTTAAAACTTTTATCCCCTCTCCTTGTGTGTGTGTGTTAAAATACTTAGTATTCTAAAAAAAAAGTTATAGTAATTTCTATAAGTACAAGCTTACTGTAGTAAGTTGTTAAATTTTTTTAGCAATAGCAACTCGGTTAGGTAATGCATGTGTTTTGTGGTTTGATGGTATAAAATAGCAAATAGCAAACTCCCAATGCTAATGCTCTTAGTTATGGTTGATTTTTTTTTTTTTTTTTTAATTTTTTTATTACAATCAAATAGCTTTTATTTTAAAGAGTCAAGAAAGTTTCTGTGGTTGCACGATTTTCTTGGCCCAAATTCTAATGATCAGGCTTTGACCCAAGGCGCAACCCACAATGAATGTTCGTAGAGAATGGGTGAAAGAACTTGGCTTCAGTGAGCCTGTACGGTCGAATGCATGGACAAGGTGGTTGCAGAAGATAAAAGACACGGGGACGATTTCTCAAGTCTCCTATTCCTTTTCTCTTTAGGTCTTCATACAGTTTTTTTTCCGTCCCCTTCTTTGGGGGACTGTATTACATTATATAGCTTTCCTTTTTTCATCTAAACCTTACACCTGTTGATCATCTAAGCATCCACTTGAGCGCCTGTCCCATCAGCCGCCCTCACCACTCCCTTTGTGAGTTGCAGAGGCCAAGGCGGTACTGTTCAGGGGTCTTTTCCTCATTAATGCGGCCAAGAGGTTGGTTGGGGCGCAATTAATGTGGTGGTAGCTTTTTGAGGGATATTTTGGATTTTATTCATTTTATATGTCTGGAGGGTGAACTGAATTGGTTGGGGATGGCTCTTGGTCTGGGCTTCGTGGTATCCGAGGAGGAGTTTCTCCTCGGATAGGCTTCTTGGGCGTTGTTGAGATTAACGCTTCATGTGTGGCCTCTCCTCGGAAAGGAAGCTCCTCGGAGGGGCCTGGATTTGGAGTGGCCCATTATTTTTGGGCCGGGCCCCACAATAGCCCCTCAAAACTCCGGTTTTTATCTCCTTCCGAGGAGAAAAGCGGGGTTTTGATGTTAATGAGTGGATAGGGATAAGGAGGACCTGGGGCGCGTGTGCAGATCGTGACCTTTGACGTGCCACAATTTTCGAGGCGTGGCCATTAATTTCTGGAGGCGTTATGTTCCCTTCATCCAACGGTGCGGCGCGGATCGAACGACCATCGTTCATTCGCGTATTTTTAGGCAGGAGTGATTTCCTCTTTCTCCTCCTGACTATATAAGGCGTCAGGGGGGGGTTCAGTTCCTCCTTTTATCTGCTTTTCATAAACCTCAAAGGACTCCAGAGATCTACAGCGAAACCCAGAGACATACAAGCACTTGCGCCCTTTACGCCGCCGTGACCATTTTCTGCGAAACGTCTCGTTTACGAGTGATTTCCAGGCATCCCATCAAGCGTTTTGTGAAGGTACCAGTACATTTCGCTCATCTCGTCGTTTCAATTCTCTCCTCGGACCCTTCTTTTCTGCTCAATCTTTACTTTCGTTTCCCAGTCCAGTTCAGATGGGTAGGTTCGAGAAACTAGTAAATACTCCGGCCGCTATGGAGGTCTTTAGGGCTAAATACCGCATCCCCCCGGGGGTTGGGCTGCGGTACTGTCCTCTTGAAGGAATAGTGACAGATAAACGTCTGGGAGAAGTTGTCATCCCCATGATTGCTTTCATAGAGGGAGGGATGACACTTCCCATGCGTAGGATTACCAGGGAATACTTGTTCAACCATAGGTTGGCCCGCAACAGTGTGCCCCAAATATGTTCAAGATATTAGGCTGTGTAGATGTCCTAGATGAGCGGATGAACCTAGGCCTTACTTGGCACGATGTGGCCTATCTGTACGAGTGTCACCGCCTCGGGGATGAGGGGTATTATCTTAAATCCCGGAACGAGGACGTTAGGTTGATCTCTTGTCTCCCGGTATCCAATAAGACCGTGAAGAATGACTTCCTCATTGCTTCTGGGGAGTGGTTCGACGGTATTCATTGTCCAACTCGGGCAGGAAACCCAGGTGCGGCGTCCTTTGGGATCGGTCCTTGTTGGGAGAGGAATTAGTGTTGAGGGTTTATTTTTACTGCTTTCCTTATAACTGGTAGATTTCTTGAACTAACCCCACTCTTCTTGGTTGTTTGCAGATAAATCTCACGTAGCTCCTCGGCTTAGCCTTGTGAACGTGCCAGCGTTGAACTACCTTCTTAGGTCGGAGATTTACGTTTTCGAGGACGGACAATTGCGTGCGGCTCATCTAGTTTTGGGCTATCAACCTTTAAGCAGCTCTTTCCAGGCGATCGGTCACGCTATAAGGGCCGGCAGTCCGAGGCTGGCCAGGATTGACGTGTCCAAGGACGGGTTCCTAGCCGACCACGATTTACCGCCAGTTGTGTTGCCCGGTGTTAGAAATCCCTACTTGGCAGAGCAGTTACCTCCGCCAGACGAGCCTGGCGTTGCCGTTCAAGTTGAAGAAGAAGCTGAGTCGTCTCGTCTTTCTCTTGAGGAAGAGATAGACGAGTTCCATTTTGAGGAGGAAGTCCAGCAATCCCCCTTAGCGGAATTTTCCGATCCCGAAGGAGAGCGGGATCGACATTCGGCAGTTGGCGCTCCTTCCCTTGTTATCTGCTCGGACGATACTTCGGACGAAGAGACGGAGCCCATGGCAGGAAAGGGAAAATCTCTGAAGGAGCTGTTGGGTTCCAGAGGGAAAGGCCAATCATCGAAGGGACCACCTCCACCACAAGCCAAGGCCCTTCCTCCCGTGGTCCCTCAAGGAACTTTGGAAACTGGTCTCAAGGTCAATCCGGACCTGAAGAAGAAGAGACCGGTTGACACCCCTGAGGAGGGTGAGGTGGCTGCTCAGCCCACCAAGCAGCAGAAGACTGCTCGGGCTCCAAGGAGCAGAAGGGGCAATTCCTCGGAGAGTAGGGACGAGGAGAGCCTTGCGGATGTACGGGTTACTCCGCGTGTATGGAGCCCCAAATTGGAGTTAGAGGGGGTCGCAATCCCTTACAATGCCTCGATCAGAGAGTACAACCGCGGCCGAGCTGGGTACGTGGCTGAGGCCTTAGAGCAGCCCCTGCTCCTTCCTCGGGACATGGAGGCTTACAGGCGTTTCTCTCAGTCCGAGATCTTCCTATCCCTTAAAAGGGATCTCGCAATGGTAAGTGATCCTTCTACTGTTTCATTAACTCTTTTGATCTCGTTAGATATTTTTAAAGCATTTTGGTTTTGTCTGCAGATTACTCAGCAGGTATTTGTGGCTGAGGAATTCTGCCGAAGTGAACGTAATCGGACTGAGGCCGAGATCCAGGCTCGGACAGAGGTGGAGAAGACCTTGGGGTCCCTTAGGCACGATCACCTTATACTCACGAACGAGTTCAAGGAGTCGGAGCACCGGCGCAAGAGTGCAGAATCTGGTCTGAAGAGCGCCGAGACCCAGGCGGAGGACCAGCGCAAGGAGCTATACTCGACGCAGCTCAACCTTGTCACCGAGAAGCAGGCAGTGCAGGATCTCAAAACTGCCTTGCAAAAGGTCGAGGATGAACTGAGAAGGGTCAAAGAGGAGGCTCAGTTGATCCGAGAGGCTATAGAGGCTGAGAAGAATGCTGCTCGCCAGCTTGGGGCTGAGGAGACGGAGGCCAGGCTATCAGAGGAGGTCCCCGAGGTGTGCAGGGATTACTGCAGTATCTCCTGGGCTCATGCTCTCGATGCTGCAGGAGTTCCTGCGGATTCGGCACTAAGACTGCCCGAGAACATCTTCTACCCTCAGGAGATCCGAGCGAATCCTGATGGTGCCCAAGTGACTTCAGAGCAGGATTTGGCGGCGCCTGATACCGCCCTTGTGCCTGAGATAACGAAGAGTCCCACCGTAGACTCAGTCGCTAAGGCTCCTCCTCCTCAGCCCGAGCAGAAGGAAGATCCCCCTGTTGAGGCTTAGTCTTTTAGGCTTTCGTTTTTTTTTGTACTCTTTTTTTTTTTTATGAGAGCCGTCCTGTTTTTCCATTTTTTGTAAGGACCTCTCTTTCCAGTGTACTCGAAATATTAATCTGGAATGTTAGTTTGGCTCTCTATGGATGTATGCCAGTAGCATTTTACTTTAAATACTTGCAATGATGCAGATATGGCTCTCGATGGATGTGTGCAGCGCATAGAAATGATTTCCTTTAAGCGATAATCTCCCGATCTGACACAAGTAATAGTTTCCCTTAAGTCTGTGGTCCGAAGTGCCATGCAGGACTTAGGTTCTGTTTAGAACTTATGCGATTCTGCTTTTTTGTACTTGGTTTCCCCATAGGCTTGAGTCCGAGGACCATGCAAGACCTTGGTTCTGTCCAAGACTTACGCGATTTTTCTTGTCCGTACTTGGTTTCCCCATAGGCTTGAGTCCGAGGACCATGCAAGACCTTGGTTCTGTCCAAGACTTACGCGATTTTTCTTTTCGTACTTGGTTTCCCCATAGGCTTGAGTCCGAGGACCATGCAAGACCTTGGTTTTGTCCAAGACTTACGCGATTTTTCTTTTTTGTACTTGGTTTCCCCATAGGCTTGAGTCCGAGGACCATGCAAGACCTTGGTTCTGTCCAAGACTTAACGCGATTTTTCTTTTTGTACTTGGTTCCCCCATAGGCTTGAGTCCGAGGACCATACAAGACCTTGGTTCTGTCCAAGACTTACGCGATTTTACTTTTCGTACTTGGTTTTCCCATAGGCTTGAGTCCGAGGACCATGCAAGACCTTGGTTCTATCCAAGACTTACGAAGTCTTTTTAAGTGTTAATTTCCCCTAAGTCTGTGGTCCAAGGAGCCATACAGGACTTAGGTTCTGTTTAAGACTCATAAGAATTGTCATGCAGATCAGCAAGAAGTGGATAGCCAATAAACAAAATATGTGGGCGAAGCCATTTTCATTAATAATAATATCTTCTGAGGTTATTTACATTCCATGGTCGAGGCACAGCTTTTTCATCCAAATCTTCTAGATAGTAGGCGCCTATTCCAGCTACGGATGTTATACGGTACGGTCCTTCCCAATTGGGCCCCAACTTGCCCCAAGAGGGGTTTTTTGCGCTGCCAAGGACCTTCCTCATCACGAGATCGCCGGGACCGAGGGGTCGTAGCTTGACATTGGCATCGTATCCCTGTCTCAGCTTTTGGTGATAATAGGCCATATGAATCGTTGCTTTTTCCCTTCTTTCCTCGGCTAAGTCTAGATTTCTTTCCAACAACTCATCGTTACCGTCCGGAGTAAACGAAGCAGATCTCAGCGTAGGAAAGTTGTTCTCAATTGGGAGTACAGCCTCTGCCCCATAAGTCAATGAAAAGGGGGTCTCACCGGTTGACCGCCGTGGCATTGTCCGATAGGTCCATAGAACGTGCGGGAGCTCTTCTATCCATCTTCCCTTTGCCTCATCTAGCCTTTTCTTTAGTCCGTTCACTATGACCTTGTTCACGGCCTCCACCTGCCCATTTCCCTGGGGATATGCAGGGGTGGAATATCGGTTAATGATTCCAAGCTCGTGGCAGTACTTTCTAAAGCTTTTACTGTCGAATTGAAGACCATTGTCGGAAATGAGTGTACGCGGGATTCCGAAGCGGGTGATAATGTTCTTCCAGATGAATTTCTGGGCATCCACGTCCCTAATGTTGGCCAAAGGCTCAGCCTCCACCCATTTAGTGAAGTAATCGGTCCCGACTATGATGTATCGCTTGTTCCCCGCGGCTTTAGGAAAAGGTCCGACAATATCAAGACCCCACTGCGCGAACGGCCACGGGCTAGAGAGGGGGTTGAGAACCCCTCCGGGTTGGTGAATATTCGGAGCAAATCTCTGGCACTGATCGCACTTCTTGGCGTACTCCTGGGCCTCCCTTTGCATGTTCGGCCACCAGTATCCTTGGGTGAGTGCCCTATGCGCCAGCGACCTTCCTCCGGTGTGACTTCCACAAATTCCTTCATGCAACTCCTCAAGCAGAGACTCGGACTCTTCTGGATGTACACAGAGTAGGTACGGTCCAGAATAGAAGCGCCGATATAATTGGTGGTCCTCGGATAGCCAGAACCGAGGAGCATTCCTCCGTATCTTATCGGCTTCCAGCTTTTCTTCCGGCAAGACGTCATTCTGAAGGAAGTTCTTCATAGGATCCATCCAGCAGTGACTCTTTCTGATCTGATGGACTCTGGCCGGACTTCCGCTGATAGGGCTTGCCTGGGCTAAGTCTTCAACCAGGATCATTCGCGGCAGATTGTGCGCTGAGGACGTGGCGAGTGTGGCCAGCGAGTCTGCATGGGTGTTTACACTCCTGGAGATGTGCGTCAGATTGAAAGATTCAAAATTCGTCTGTAGCCGCTTGACTTGTCCCAGATACTCTTGCATCCTGGTATCTCGAGCTTCCAGCTCACCCATCACTTATCCGACCACTAGTCTGGAGTCCGAGAATGCTTCTATTACTGTGCCGCCCAATCTGTGAACCATCATCATCCCTTGAAGTAAGGCTTCGTATTCGGCTTCATTGTTCGTGGCCGAGAACCCGAGCCTCAAAGATTTTTCAATAGCAGCACCGTCCGGGGATATTATAACTATCCCAACTCCTGACCCTCTTTGGTTAGCCGCTCCATCCACGTAGACCTTCCATGGCCTGGTCCCGACTGCTGAAATCACGCCAACCGACTTCTCATCCATGTCTTTCTTCTCAGTCATTGTTTCTAAAGAGGGCTCAGCAAACTCTGCCACCAAGTCCACGAGGACCTGTCCCTTGACGGAGGATCTGGGCATATATTTGATGTCAAAGGCTCCTAGGAGCGCACTTCACATGGCGATCCTGCCTGTATAGTCAGTGCTGCGAAGCACTGCTCGAAGGGGAAGCTGAGTTAAAACGATGACCGTATGCGCCTGAAAGTAATGAGGGAGCTTACGGGTCGCATGCACTATCGCCAGAATTGCCTTTTCCAAAGGAAGGTACCGTACCTCGGCTTCGTGCAATGATTTGCTCACATAGTAAACCGGCCGCTGCACCCCATTGTCATCCCGTATCAGCACCAAGCTCACAGCATGGGGAGCTACGGCAATATACGCAAACAGCACCTCATCTGCCTCAGGGCTGGACATGATGGGTGGTCGAGACAGGTAGTCCTTAAGCTGCTGGAAAGCCTGAGCGCAATCCTCCGACCATTCAAACCCTTTCCATTTGTTTATCAGGAGGTAAAAAGGCCGACATCGATCCGCCGATCGTGATATGAACCGGTTTAGTGCCGCAATCATGCCAGTGAGCTTCTGCACTTCCTTCGGATTCCGAGGAACCTGTAGGCTGTTAATGGCTTTGATCTGGTCGGGACTTACTTCTATTCCCCTGTGAGTGACCATGTACCCTAAGAATTTCCCAGACCCGACCCCAAATGAGCATTTGGAAGCATTCAGCCGCAACCGGTGCTTTCTTAAGATAGCGAAGATCGCTCCGAGGTCACTCACGTGCTCGGAAACCCTTTTGCTCTTCACAACCATGTCGTCTATATAAATCTCAATGATCTTGCCCAGCTGTGGCTCGAACATCCGAATCATCATCCTTTGATATGTTGAGCCTGCGTTCTTCAGCCCAAACGGCATCACCTTATAATGATAGTTTTCGATGGGCGTCATGAAAGCCGTTTTTTCTTGGTCGTCAGGCGCAAGGGGTATCTGATGATAGCCTTGAAAGGCGTCCAGGAAGCTCATTCGAGGGTGGCCCACGGTTGCATCCACCAATCGGTCGATTCGGGGTAGGGGGAATGGGTCTTTCGGGCATGCCTTGTTCAGGTCCGTGAAATCCACACAGACCCTCCACTTCCCTGTCTTCTTTCTTACCACCACTGTGTTCGCCAACCATTCGGGGTAAAAGACCTCTTTGATAGCCCCTGCCCTTTTTAATTTCGCCACCTCGTCCCTTACGGCACTGGCGTGTTCCTTCGAAGGACGTCGAGGCGGCTGTTTCTTTGGAGTTAAAGAGGGGTTGACGTTCAGGTGGTGACAAATAAAGCTGGGATCAACTCCCGGGGCGTCGTAGGCGTCCCACGCGAACACGTCGACATTCTCTCTGAGAAATCCGACCAACTCCTCTTTTTCCTGGGAAGGTAATTCAGAGTCGACCTGAAAGAACTTCTCAGGGTCGTCATTGACAGCAATCCTATCCAGACCTTCGCACCTTATCTCCTCGACCAGCCCCTCGCCTTGGCTCGCCGAGGGAGTTGGTTGCTATAAGCTCTCCGGGACCGAGGACTTGATTGGGGGCTGATGTAAAACGGCGGCCACCATACACTTCCTAGCCACGGCTTGATCTCCTCGGAGCTCTTCCACTTGTCCTCGGGAGGGGTATTTCACTTTTTGGTGAAGTGTGGAGGTCACGGCCTCCAGGGCATGGATCCATGGCCTTGCCATTATCGCAGTGTAAGGCGAATAAGCGTCAACCACAATAAAATTTACCTCCACTATCTCCGCTCCAGTCTGTACGGGCAGTCGGATCTGCCCTTTTGGCGTGACCATCCTTCCCTCAAAACTGAGAAGAGGGGAGTCATAAGCGGCCAAATCTTCTGGCTTCAGGTTCAGCCCCTTGTATAGGTCGGGGTACATTATCTCTACCGCGCTTCCCGAATCCACCATCACCCTCTTCACGTCGAAGCCCCCGATCCTCAGCGTGACCACTAAGGCATCATCGTGGGGTTGAATAGTTCCTCTCTTATCTTCGTCCGAGAAACCCAGTACCAGAGAGCTTCCCTTTCTTGACCTTTTGGGCTCTCCTTGCCTACCCTCAGGGGGGAACCGATCAACAACTAACACCCTGGGAGTGGGTGGCCCCGTCCTTCCTGGTGCAGCAAGGATGACATGTATCGTCCCGGTGGGGGGTCCCAAGGACACGTCCTTTCGGGGCTCTTGTGTTGTTTGGCCGGGATGGCCACTTGACGGGTGCAGTAGGTGACGTAGCTTTCCTTCTCGGACCAACTGATCTAGGTGATTCCATAGATTCCTGCAGTCCTCAGTAGTATGCCCATGGTCCTGATGATAGTGGCAGTACAGGTTCCGGTTACGCCTGGAAGAGTCTCCGGCCATCTTTCCTGGCCACCTGAAGTAGGGCTCATTCCGTACTTTCTCCAACACTTGTTGTACTGGCTCCCTGAATACGGCATTCACTGCCTGCGGGTTGCTCTGGCCCGCCTGTCGCGAAAAATCTCTCATCGGCTGACCAGGATTGTGCCGTTCCGACCTGAAGTCGTTTGCTTTGGGGGGGATAACTTTATCCTTACCCCTCCCTTGCAGTTGATCTTCCTCCACTCTTTTGTACTTGTTAATCCTATCCCTCAGCTGATCGATGTTGGCAACCGGTTTACCAGTGAGGGATTTCCTCAAGCCATGGTCGGTGGGGAGCCCGCTCTTGAACGTGCTGATAGCGACCGCATCATGGTTGTCATCCAGGTCGTTGTACACCTCCCAGTATCTGTCCGAGTATGCTTTCAGAGTCTCTCCCTCGTGCATGGACAATGACAGTAGCGAACCGAGGGGCCTGGGGACTCTGGTGCTGGTGATGAAGCGGGTGCAGAAATCCCGAGTGAGCTGCTTGTATGAGCTTACGGAATTTGCCTTTAGGCCATTGAACCACCTCATCGCCATTGATCCCAGGCTGGATGGGAAGATTTTACACATCAGGGCCTCATCTTTCGAGTAGATCGCCATCTTTTGGTTAAACTGGCTCACATGCTCTACCGGGTCCGTTCGACCGCTATAGATGGTGAATGTCGGCTGGTTGAACCGTCGAGGCAGCTTAGCCCCTTCAATTCTATATGTGAAGGGGGATCTTGAGACCTGGTCCAACGCCTTCTTCATGGCATCGTTTCCCGAGCCCCTGCTGGATGTGCTCTCATACTTCCGCACGTGGCGCGGTTCCTTTACGTAGGAAAAGGTTTCACTTGGGGGGGTCCTTGACCTCCGTCGGTAACTCACATCTTCCGCATTAGAGGACCCGTCTGAGTCTGAAGGAGATCGTTTTCGCTGGGTTCGTCGCAACTTTCTCTTCAGATCATCTATCTCTCTCTGCATGTCCTGGTGACTCCTTCGCCTCTGGGAAGCGTGGCTCTCTATCTGAGTGTGACTCTGGCTTGTCCGGATAGTTTGCACACTTCCCTCACGATCTCCCCTGTGGCCTGGGTTGACGGGGTTATTCTGCCTCTGGGACTCGACGGGTTGTGTCCGTTGGGAGTCGGCCTGGTGAGGATTCCCCTGGTGCGGATTTAGTTCTGCCATGCTTGACCGTTGTGCCTGCTGATGCCCTAGTTCTTCCCACAGACGGTGCCAATTGTGGTCGCACGATTTTCTTGGCCCAAATTCTAATGATCAGGCTTTGACCCAAGACGCAACCCACAATGAATGTTCGTAGAGAATGGGTGAAAGAACTTGGCTTCAGTGAGCCTGTTCGGTCGAATGCATGGATAAGGTGGTTGCAGAAGATAAAAGACACGGGAAAGATTTCTCAAGTCTCCTTATATTCCTTTTCTCTTTAGGTCTTCTTACAGTTTTTTCCGTCCCCTTCTTTGGGGGACTGCATTACATTATATAGCTCTCCTTCTTTCATCTAAACCTTACACCTGTTGATCATCTAAGCATCCACTTGAGCGCCTGTCCCATCAGCCGCCCTCACCACTCCCTTTGTGAGTTACAGAGGCCAAGGCGGTACTGTTCAGGGGTCTTTTCCTCATTAATGCGGCCAAGAGGTTGGTTGGGGCGCAATTAATGTGGTGGTAGCTTTTCGAGGGATATTTTGGATTTTATTCATTTTATATGTCTGGAGGGTAAACTGAATTGGCTGGGGATGGCTCTTGGTTTGGGCTTCGTGATGTCCGAGGAGGAGTTGCTCCTCGGACAGGCTTCCTGGGCGTTGCTGGGATTGAGTAACGCTTCATGTGTGGCCTCTCCTCGGAAAGGACGCTCCTCGGATGGGCCTGGATTTGGAGTGGCCCATTATTTTTGGGCCGGGCCCCACAGTTATATATATTGTTGAAAGTTATATAGTGTAGAAATGACAAAACTCTAGCTTTAATGAGAAATGACAAATATTACTATTCATATAATACTATTCTTTCCATAATGGAAGGAAATCAAGGAACAATAGAGCAGAAAGATGATAAGTAAAGAAGACAATAGTAATTTAATCAATTAATCCCATCTGTAAGGACCCGTTTCGCAGCCCAAGCCCAAGATGTATGATCCTGGTCCAGTGAGCTCAGTACAATGAATTTGTAGAGAGTGGGTCAAAGAACTAGGCCTTAGCGAGTTGGACAACAGCTAGTACTGGATTAAATGACAATAAAACACAAATAAGAGATTTTGATATCAATGGATTTATAGTCCGAGGAGGTTTCACTTTTATAAATTGATCACAATTTGGTACAAATACAATTTAGATTGCTATAGTGTTCTCTCTCTATTTTTTTCGATCTCTACCTCACAGAGGGTCTCTTACACTATATAGCTCTCCCTGGACCATCTTGATCCTACACTTGTTGATCATTTGAGCCTTCACTTGAGTGTCTGTCCCATCAGACACCCTCTCTGGTTTTTGTAAGTTGGTAGCCAAGATAACACTGTTTAGTGGTCTCCTCAACATAAATGCGCCCAAGAAAGTAGTTGCAGTGCATTCAATATGGTGGTAGCAGTTTTCCCTAAGATATTTCTGAGGTCCTATTGTCCTTAGATATTCATGATACACATCTTTATTACTGGAGCTTCCTAGAAGGTCATCGTGATTGTTGGAAAACGTATTTGAGATGAACTTATCATATTGGAGGAGATATTCCTCCTCGAATTATCCTCCTATCTGTATTTCGCTTATTAAGTCCTGGGTTTGAACCATTCATTACCATTCACTCGTCCTCGGATTGCTCACGTTCTCGATCAAGGCCCAAGGCCCAATACATGATTTGGGCTCTTAACCTTACACCATCTTTCTAATTATTTTATAATAAAAAAAGAAAATTAAAATTTCACTAGGTTTATATTTATATTTATTTTTAATTTGATGCCATTGTTATTTTCATTGTTATTAAATCCGTTCCGTTCCGGCCGGAATATTTCGTACTGGAATGGTAATACCACCCATTCCACCTCGGGTCTAATTCCGGCCAGTTTCGGGTCATTCCGACCATTCCGGCCGATTTTACATTTCGGCCGGTACTAGTTTTTACCAAAAAAAAAAAAAAAAAAAAAAAAAACTTAAACTAACAAACCCATCAGCACAGCATGTTTCCACCACTGATCGCCTGAAGAAGTTCAAATCAAATCTGCTATGAAGCCACCAAATGATTTGAAAAAAAAAAAAAAACAAAGGAAGAAGAAGAGAACAGAAATTTAGAGCAGTTGTGGAGGAAGCTCAAATTTTAGCTGCGTTTGAAACTTTCTTCTTCAGTCCTGCACTTGAACGTGGGTCTGGGTTTCTTAAACTTTCCAATACTTCTGTAAGTGTAAGTGACTGATGGGAATATAAAATGAAGAAGAAAGAGTGGAGGAGAAGGTGTAAGGAATGCACGTGGGTGATGGAATGGGATTAGGTGAAAACGTGAAAGGGGGCTTCCTAGAAGCTTCCTATTTTATAAAATATTAACATGTTTATTTACAAAAATACCTAAATTTGAATTTTAAAATAATCAAACTAATCACTTGATTATTATGGTAATATTTATTTTAAAACACTATATTACATTCATTAAATGATGATATTACATTTATAAAATTTGGCTTAAGAATAACAATGAGTAATAACATTTTTTTTATTAATTACTAATATATATATCTATATATATATATATATAAAGTGGTAATTCCGAAACGGTCTAAAACGGTATGTCGAAATAGGCCGGTACCGAAATATTCCGTTCCAATAGACAAATCGAAACGGCCACCGAAACGGTATTCATAACAATGGTTATTTTATATAATGGGACACGTTCTCCAGGAGTAATTGGCATCTCTAGGTTGTTCAACGGAAACATATATTGTCTCCAGCCACCTTCAAGACAGAGCTATTGTGGATTAGATACAAGAATTCAACAACAAATAACTCATCAAGAAAATAAGTGTGACATTGTTACAAACATAATATATACTAGTATGTAGCCCCGTGCATTTGCACGGGTAGAATTAAAATAAATTACAATTATATGATTCAAATTAAAATTTTTTGAGAGGTTCAAATTATATATGGTATTAGTTTACATTTTTTTTTAAACTATACATTTCTAAAATATGTAATGGTTTCTCATTTGTGTGTATATATATATATATATGATTTAGAATTTAATTGGTTTTAGATTCTTCTATTTTTGCACCAAATAATTCACTTGCCACAAAAATTAAAAACTTAGATAGACACGTGGCGAAAAATTGGATTTCATTTTAGAATGGATTTGGACTTTTCGATTTTTACACTTAATAAAAATTAAAAATTAAAATCCAATTAAAATCTATTTGGATTTTCTCTAAGTTTTATTTTTATTTTATTTTATATAAGATAAAAATTCTACTCTAGCATAATCTAAGTGTATATGTGCGAAACTCCTTCCTGAAGTTTTAACTATTATTATATGCTAGTATATAATCCGTGCGTATATACAGTACAATTAAAAATAACACAATTACCAACAAAATAAAGGTGTTTGGGTGGAGAGCTTGTAATGAAATTTTACCAACAAAATTGAATCTGTCTAAGAGAAAGATTATTGCAGATGCGATGTGCCCAATTTGCTTGAGGTTTCCGGAGTCAGTTGTCCACGCACTTTGGGATTGTGATGCGGCTAGAGATGTGTGGGCAGGTAGCTTAAAAATTCTGCAGAAAGGTGGGTCAGGTATGGTGGATATGCTTCATTTAATGGAATACTTAATGGAGCGGGTAGAGTCTCATGATCTGGAGGTTGTGCTAGTTCAAGCATGGCTGATTTGGAATCAAAGAAATCGGGTTGTGCATGGGGGTAAGTTTCATGACCCAGGCTGGTTGAATAATCGGGCAACAGAGGTTCTTGAGGAGTTTCGGACTGCTTCTGCATTAATGGGACCATCACATGGAGGGCTAGCTTCTCAGGACACTTGGCAGCCCCCTCCTCCTTTGATCTTCAAGCTTAACTTTGATGCAGCTCTGTTTTCGGCTCTTAAAAGTTCAGGTTTTGGTGTAGTTATTCGGAACGAAAAAGGGTGAGGTTATGGCAGCCATGGCAGCAAAGGGTCCTGAGGTATCTTCTAGTGAGGAGGCTGAGTTTCTCGCATGTCGGAAAGCTATTGAATTTGCCATTGATGCTGGCTTCTCTGAACTTGTCATTGAAGGGGATAATTCTTCTGTCATGAAAGCTGTTTCGGCTTTGCAGGATGATTTTTCTTTGATTGGAAATGTTGTTGGGGATATTCATCATTTGGTTCGGAACTTGCAATGGGTTAGGATTGAATGTACTAGGCGTGGAGGGAATAGAGTGGCTCATGAGTTAGCTCAATTTGCTAGAAACATTAGTCAAGATCTGTATTGGATGGAAGATGTTCCTCCAATAGTTAGGGAAGCTTTGTATCAGGATGTTGTTTTTTCTAATTAATTAAATGATATGTTTCCGTTTCAAAAAAAAACAAAAAAAAAAAAAAAATAAACACAATTACACATATATGGATTCAAATTATACCTTGTTTAAATCATAGATATATACATTAGTTTTTTACTATTCCTTTCTTCTTTATTTATTTTATTTTTTGGATATACACATGAGTTTATTATATAGATTGGGTTTTTTATTGTTTATTTATATTAGTCTCTTCATCTTTTGCATATTAACTCACCTAGAAATTAAAAAAAAAAAACCATTGTACAAACACCAAAATATAGTACTTCACTTAAGGGTCATTACTCATTATTTTGTAATAAAGTTGTAACTTGATTTTTTTTTTTTTTTCCATAAACTTCAATGCATTAAATTGAAAATTGAGAAAGCAAGACGAATTGGATGCAAGAGCAAACTTAGCTGCAGTGTGAGCAGCACAGTCGTTGCTTCTACAAACTCAAATAAAATCACAAACTACAAAACTTAAAGCTAACTCTCAGATGTTAGCCACAAAATGAGAAATAGACCAAGCAGAATAGGGCTCCTTGTTAGCAGCTGCATCATAGCAGTCCTTTGAATCTCCTTCAAACAGAGAATGTGGCTCCATTTTGCAAGCGAATAGCTAGCTGGACCACCCAGTGCAGAAATATACAAAGTAGAGTTAATAACCTCATTACAAACAGCTTTAGCATACTTCAAATCTTCTTCCCATTGGTATTCTGACCAGAAGTTCTCAAAGTAAAGTCCTAGGATACATTCATTCACAAGATTACGAGAACACCATTAAGTTCCAAGCACACAAAGGATAAATATACTATTCTCTTTCCAGCACTAACAAGTGTGGGAATTTGAAAGATATATAGCCCGTTTGGTTCCACTTTTTCAGCCCAAAACGGGCGTTTTCAAAAAAGCTGGGCCCAAATGTGCGTTTGGTAACTTCAAAACGCAACTTTTATAAAAAAGTTGCGTTTTGAACTTTTAGAAAAGCTGAAGGGAAAACGCGCAACGGAAATGGAGGCTCCCTGGTCCATAAATCAAAACGCGCACAGCGCGTTTTGTTATATTACCGTTGCAAAGATGGAAAGACCGAAATACCCACACATTTTCTGTGCGCGTTGTGCCCCTCATCTCTCATCTCTGCTCTCCCTTCGCATTTGACGCCTCCATCTGTTCTCTCTGCCGTGCTCTGCCTTCGTAAGTTTCATCTCTGTCTTTTTTCTTCTTCCGCTTCGCCTTCCTCTTCTTCTTCCGCTTCGCCTTCCTCTTCTTCTTCTTTCTTTCTTTCTTTCTGGTTCTTCCTCTCCGTAAGTCTTTCTGTAGTTTTGGATTGTGGTTTGTTTTATGGGTAGTGATTTTTCTGTGTGTTCTTTGGGTTGATTTGTCATGGGTATGGGTTGTTTTGATTTGGACCGAACCGGGGTTGATTCTCATGGGTCTGATTTGGGTTTTTTTGGTTTTGATTTCTCTGTTCTTTGGTTGATTTCTCATGGATTTGGGTTTGATTTCTCTGTTCTTTGGTTGATTTCTCACTTTTGGTGTGTGGGTTTTGATTTCTCAGGTACCAAAAACACTGATCTGCTACCAAAAACCAGGTACCAACACTGATCTGATTTTTTTTTTTTTTACCGAGTGTGGGAAAAAAAATTTCGGATCTTGCTATGAATGGGTGTTGTTCCTTTACTTGTTTTGTTATTTGTTTTTGCTGATTGGAATATATAATGAAGTGTTAGTTTGATGAATATATAATGGGTATTGTGTTCGGATCTTGCTGATTGGAATATATACATGTTCTCATGAAGTGTTTTTGTTTATTTGTTTTGTTATAACAAAATTTCGGATCTTGCTATGAATGTGTATTAACTTGGAGATATTGTTATGCTTCAGTTGTGTTATATATTTCAGTTGCTATGAATGTGTAGAACTTATATATTTCAGTTGTGTTAGCTTGTGTTTTGGGGCCTGGGTTCATTTAACTTTTCTGACCAACAATTGGGGGTTGATATGAATGGTGGGGTATCTAATAAGTTGCCTTTGTCAAATTCCTGTGGGGAGTTTTTGCCGTACTCAGAGTCTTTTTTCAAGCCATTTAATGAACATCTTCAGTTTGATGTGCTTGGAAGCATGGGTCCAATGTAAAAATGTTGTATAAGCTTTATTTTTTGTTTTAAGGTATGAGTTTACACTTGTGTACGTAACAAATCATATTACTTTTAATGCTAAAATTTAAGATTTAGCCTGGTGTTTGATGATTTGCTCTTCTCTTTGGTGATTGATTAATTGAGATTGTGTTTTGAAAATTTGAAGCAGTTCATATAACTGGCCAAGCTTGATTAATTAATTGAAAGAAATTAATATTTCGGAAAAAAAAACAAAAACAAAAAACAAAATCTACCAAGGCAGTTTTTTCTTTCTTTGTTTTTTGGTTTTGGGAGAAGAGATGATTGTTCTACAAGTCTACGTCAACCCTTACCCTGCTCCTCCTCTTCCTCCAAATTTCCAAACACACTGTAAACGTTATTGGCATGATGTTACTATTAATTAAATTCACTTTTATTTTGTCAATTGCATCATATTATCTTCACAAATTTCTAATAAAAGGTGTGTGTGTTTTCTATATTGTTAAGCATTTGTCCATATAGTGTTGTAACTTGCCAATTCTACCAGTAAAGTATAAATTCGAATCCCCTCAAGTTGAACGAAAACCCCATATCATTCCAAGCGCTGCCCTGTTAGAATTTTGTAGTGTACACATTATTAAAAGAATGTACTGATTGGAATTGGTCTATGGCATGAGAATTAGGCATCAAGTGAGCACTTTTTTTTTCCCTTTATTGCTTTTGTGCCTTAAGTTCCTATAATCTGCAGGAATTGCTGTTTGAGTAACATTATTTGTTCACTTATTCTTGTTAAAATTTAGTGTACTAGAATATAGCTTGTGCGCAACGTTCTAACTCATAGAAGATGAACCTATTTTTCAAAATAAAAGATCTTATCGAGAGGGTAGACACAGTTGCTAATGTGGTACTAACCTTTTTCAGATTGTATCATCTTATTGAAAATGAAATTTTGGAAAGAATTTGGTTTTCTGAGGAATAATTTTGAAATCTGAGGAATAATTTACTAATTATTCCTCAGAATGCTTGTAGCAACTTCTTCTCGAACTTGTGAACCTCATATAATTCTATTGATAGACTTATGCCATGTTACATTGTCTTTTTGATTTGTTGAGCAATACTCTGTGCTGATTATTGGCATGTTAGTTATAATGATATTTCAGCTGTGTCCATGTGTTATGTAATGAACAAACTTTGGGTTGGTGTTCCTTGATGCGTAAATCCGGATATTGATGATTGGGTTGCTAGAATTTTATTTTTTATTTTATTTTATTTTATTTTATTTTATTTATTTTTGTGTGTGTGTGTGTGTGTGTGTGTGTGTGTGTTTAGGGGTTTGAGGTCTTTGATGATGGTTGTTGATGAGAAATGAAAATTAGGGTTTGATGGTAAATGGGTTTACGGTTTTGGTTGCATGAGAATAATGTTGTGTTGTATGGCTTGTGACTTCTTTGAGAGAGTCACCTTTTCCAATGGAGACTTCTTTTAGGGAGCCTCCATGTTCAAGCAAGACTAACAATAGTCTAAGTAACAACCAGTTCATTCTCCTACATTCCAAATGAGGCTTGCATGGGTCGATTCATACAACTCATGTTTAATTCTATTGGCCACACATGGCTCACTCCTATTGGTTGGCCATTCTAACACAAGCTAAATGTGGGTAATTGCATATGTTTTTGAAAAAGAGAGTCAAATGAGGCTCCTAACTGATCCTAACAAACATGCATGTGCTAGAATTAACTAACTCTAACTAACTTTGACAAAATAAACTCAATTACATCCAAATCTTGAATTAGCCCTAATCTGAACACTAGCTTGACTAACTCAGCTGCAGACACGTCTAGAGACTTGAGGGAGCCGTTGTTGAAATTTGGGACCCATCTGAGCCTCGAGTGCCAATTGGTGCTTGAGGTGCTACTTCAAATTCCGTTTGCTGCTGTCTGACTGCTAGATTGCAGTTTTGCCTAGGGTTACACTGCTGAACAGCAGTTGTGCCCAGGGTTGCTGCTGATTTTTTCTTATTTTCACTTCTAACAGGTTATTCCTGTAACTATTCACTTCAAAATCAGTTAAAAAATTCTTGCCATTAATTTGCGTCTAGGGTCGAGAAAAACTAAGTTTATGGTTAGTTTCGAACTGCATGTATGGCTAGAAATGGAGCACGTTTGTGTCTAAGGTCCCAAGTTATTTCACGTGCTGCAGTACTTGTGAGTTATGCCTCTTTACACACTATCTGTACTTTCATCCATTAAATGTCTAACTAAACTTCAATATTTTAGATTGATCATACTCATTTTCTTATAATCTGATATGTTTATGGACACGTATATATAATTATAACAAGGCTTTGTACCCTTTGGAAGTCTGGTTGCAGGTGTTAAAATTAAAAGCAGTATAATATATATATATATATATATATTATTTGGTAGAATGAAAACTTGTTCGAATGAGGACTAGAACATTGGTCATGATTTAGTTTTAGGATTGTTATATTTGTATTGGGATTTGAATGGAATTAATATCTTGAATTTAGAATCAACCTTCACCTTATAAGTAGTATTTAGATGCTGGATCATCTTTGTCATTTACATAATCTTAAAGCCCTCATAATGACCTTTATTCTTTGTTTGCATGTTAAAGTAGACTTGAAATGGATTGTTAAAGTAGACTTGTCATTGTGATATGTTTGATGTTCATGACCTCTGTAATATGTATATATGCATGACTAACTCTCCTTAGAAAGAGCCTAATTCTGCTTTATAATTCTGTTTGGATCTGCTAATCCTTGTACCTATTTGTTTTGATCTTAATAAAAAATTTATAGTTTTGCTAATATGCTTCAACCTCATTGGTGAACTTTATAGATGGGTAAAAACACAACTTCCAACCCCGAGGCAAAAAAGGCTAGAGCATTATGGGACAATAATTCAAGCTGGACAACTACTTTTTGTAATCTTTGTGTGGAACAGATTCAACTTGGAAATAGGAATAACGGTGCTGCCTTTAGTACCCTAGGTTGGACCAATATAGTGACCAAATTTTGTGATGAAACCGGTCAAAATTATGATAGGGAGCAATTAAAAAGTAGGTGGGATGTGTTAAAAGGTGATTGGAGATTGTGGGAAAAATTGAGGATGCATGACACAGGTTTAGGTTGGGATACAGCGAAGGGAACAATTCTTGCTCCTGATGATTGGTGGGACCGAAAGTTGAAGGTGAGTTGAGTATTTTATTAATATGTAGTTAGTTGGAAATAGATTTTTTATATTGTTGTTATCTGAGTGAAAGCACTTTTACATTTTGTAGGAATTACCCAAAGCTAAAAAATTTCGAGAGAAAGGTCTACAGAATCCAGAACAACTTGATATAATGTTTAGGGATGTTGCAGCAACTGGAGAAGCTGCATGGACCTCTTCTTCAAATACACTCCTTCCAACAATGCCACAAGAGGGTGCTGGTGATTCGGATGGTAGCTCCGAATTTAAGGATAATCAATGTGACATGAGTTTAGACATTGATAGTTTGCAACAAGGACATACTAGTCAATCACGTAGTTCAGGACTTAAGCGAACTAGTGAATCAATACCCTCACAGAAGAAAAAGAAGAAGATAGGAGGAGCTGCAATGTTGGACAATCGTATTAGTGAATTCATAACTGTATGTAAGAATAAGTCTGAAGGTACTTCTCGAGAGTCACCAAGTTCAGTTGATAATGTCATGGCGATTGTGAGAGCACTTCCTGGAGTGGATAGTAGGTTTGTGGTTCAAGCTTCCTTAGTGTTACTAAAAAAGATACATAGGGATATGTTTCTAACTTTCAAGGAGCCAGAGTTACAGTTGGCGTACCTACAAGAATTGATTTCTTTGAAGCAAAAGAAGTGACCAACCTTATGTGATACTCTATATTAGCTTAGGACTAATATTAGCTTATGACTAATATTAGCTTTATGTTTTATTAACTATGTTGTATCAACTTTAAACAATGTTATGTGATATTTAGTATTAGCTTTGGATTAATATATGTGTAATGTAAACACGTTTCGACTAATATTAGCTTTTTGTTGTATTAACTTTAAACTAAGTTATGTAATATGGATTTATTAGCTTTGGATTAATATATGTTGATTACTTTGTTGATTACTTTGTTAATATATGTTGATTACAAAGTTATGTAATACTTTGTTGATTACTATGTTGATTTATATTAAGTATTAGCAATGATTGATTATTTGTTACTTTGTTGTGTAGCCTAAACCAATATGGATGATTATAATGGTACTTATGAGAGTGGCAATTTTATGGAACTATTAATGGATGGGGATTACAGAAATTATTGTGATTATCATGATGCTAGTGATTATAATAATGCTGACAATAATAATGATGGTGATAACAATGATGATGATGATGGTGATAACAATGATGATGATGATGATGATGATAACAATGATAATGATGATGATGATGAGAGTAGTGATAGTGATGATGACAGTGACAGTGATTCTGATGATGATGATAGTAACGACGATTCTGATGAGTTTTACCAGCTTGTGGCAGTTACCTGCGGAGCAGTTGTGACATATTTCAATAAGTACATTAATAAGACTCCTTGTTATGATTCTGAACAAACAGGATGGGTTTGGGTGAGACGTTGTATGGAAGGTAATGAGAAATTGTGCTACAACATGTTTCGAATGAAAAAGGAGGTGTTTCTTAATTTGTGTCAAGTTTTAGAACGTGACTTTGGACTTCAACATTCAAGGAATATAAGATTAGAAGAGTCAGTGGCAATCTATTTAATGATACTTGGTCATGGAACATGTAACCGAATGGTTCAAGAAATATTTCAACATTCGGGTGAAACCATAAGTAGACATTTTGAGAAGATGATCACTCTGTTGGGTGCTTGCTTTGCAGCTGCATATGTAAAGCCTTCGGATCCAACTTTTAGTGAAGTTCCAACCAAAATACAAGACCATCCAATTTATTGGCCACATTTCAAAGTATGTGTACTATTGTATATTTGAATAAGTGTTATTGTCTATAAGATAATAAAATGCATGTGGAACTGAAAACTATTAATGTTTTTATTAGGATTGCATCGGTGCGATTGATGGTACACATGTGACAGCGGTTGTACCTACTGAGAAGTCCATTCCATACTTTGGAAGAAAAGGATATCCAACCCAAAATGTGATGGCTGCATGTGATTTGGATATGTTATTCACATTTGTTTTGCCTGGATGGGAAGGTGCAGCACACGACACTCACATTTTTCTTGATACTATTCGTAAACAGAGTAACAACTTTCCGCACCCACCACCAGGTTTGTAATTGGTTAATCAATTGTTCATTATAATTACATATTATATGAGTGTGTTAAAACAATTGAATTTTTTTTTTTCTAGGAAAATATTATGTAGTTGATTCTGGATACCCAATGATGAAAGGTTATTTGGCACCATACAAAGGGATATCATACCATCTTCAAGACTTTCGAAGGAGAGGTGGAAGCCCTAGAACTAGACATGAAAAATTTAATCATGCTCACTCATCTCTTCGATGTACGATTGAGCGCATTTTTGGTGTGTGGAAGAATAAATGGAGAATTATCAGAAACATGCCATCTTTTCCATTCCATATCCAAATGCTTATTGTATCTGCTACTATGGCTCTTCATAATTTTGTTAGACTAAATGATAGGGATGATAGGGGCTTCATAAATGCCAATCGAGATTCAATTTCTAGAAGAGAAAATAATAGTGAAGCAGATAGCAGTTATGAGCAGAATTTAGGATCTTTAACAGACCCTGCGATGGTGGTTCTTCGTGATTCCATTGCTAATTCCATTTGGGGGGATAATAATTAGTAGTTGTCTTTTTTTTATAATATCCTGTAGTACAATTTAAACTTGGGTTATTGGTATGTATTTTATCATCTTTTTTATATTTTTGTGTTGTACAATTTAAACTTAGATTATTGATATGTATTTTATATGTTTTTACATTTTTATGTAGTACAATTTAAACTTAGATTATTGGTGTATATTTTATCATCTTTTTACATTCTTATTTTGTGCTTCATGTTGATGGAAATTATTTAGATTTAATTAATATTATTATTATTATTGTTTAGTAAGTATATGAAATAGATGATTTATAATAAGTATGAAATAAACTCACATCCACAAAAAAAAAAAAAAAAAATACAAAAGTTTGAAATATCCCTTATATATACATTGTCCTTTTTGGTCATTTATCCCTCAAAAAGCCACTTTTAACAGTTTTTACTAAACACTCAGCTTTTTCATTATGCACTTTTTAACAGCTTTTACCAAACACTCAGCTTTTTGAAACTCCACTTTTTCATTATGCACTTTTACAAAACTCCACTTTTTCATTATGCACTTTTTCAAAAAGCTGAACCAAACTCACCCTAAATATCACACACACGTTAATGCTTATTTTCATTCAACGAATTCAGAAATAGAATTAAGAGTTCTAAAAGTGGAAAGCCGTTTGAAATTGAATTGATCCTAGTATATACAACTTACTGAAGCCAATCAAATAGTTATAGCAAATACCTTTTTCTTTTTAGAGTTGTCGATCATCGGAAAGATAGAGGTAGAGCTCTTTGAAGAGTAATTAAACGAATCCGACGATAGAGGTAGAGCTCTTTGAAGAGTAATTAAACGAATCCGACGATAGAGGTAGAGCTCTTTCCTTTTACTACTTACTAGTCTTTTACTCATGCTTATCAAGTGATTCTATTGATCATCTATAAGATATGAACGATTTGCCCATCTACAGGAAGTGACGAATCAGAGCATCTAGGGTACCATCAAATGTAATAAATAATGATTAGGTAACCTCAATATACATAGCACAACAGAATTTATTTTTACATAGCCATCGTTAAATTGTTCCATCTCCCACTACCATACACAGGGACGAACGCAGGATTTTAAGCCGGGGGGGGGGGGGGCCAGAGATGAGCAAAAAAAAAAATTTCAAATACGCATCCATATAGTATTAATAAACTATCAACTAAGACAAATACCCAAAAATCATTGTTTCTTAATATATTAAGATACAATCTACTAACAAAAACAAAAGATGTGAAACACTATTGTTTCTTTATACAATCATCTATGAAAAGGGAACTCGACGCTCTTTCAAATCTTCAAAATCATCTACTATTGAATCCAAACTAAATGTCGAAGCTATATCCTTTTCAATGTATAAAATCAAAGAGTCATTCAAAAAGTCATCTTCCATTTTGTTTCGAAGTTCAGTTTTGACAAGTTTCATAACTGAAAATGCTCGCTCTGTAGTAGCAGTAGAAACTGGAAGAGTAAGCACAAGTATCACCATTCTATAAACAAGTTTGTAGTGTTCTGAATTTCCAGTTCTCACTATCCAATGAATCCCACTACAGACAGTCAAGTACTGCTAACAAAAACTTTTCTTAACTTTACCTTTTTTTTTGTTTTTTTTTTTTTTTCTCCCCTGTCACTTGCCTTTGCCCAACAGCAACTCCACTTTTCCCTATTCCCTATTATTATGTCCAACTAATGTCCAACCACCGGTCAACAAAGAAAAAACCATCTGACTTACTGACTATCACTACAATCTCTACTCTCTCTATCTATCTCTTTTATCTATATAATGCAAGAGCCACAAAGCCAAAACCCCAAAAAAAAAAAAAAAAAACACAAACACAAACAGTTCAGCCGCAACACAAAGCACCAAATCAGTGAAATCACCAAATCAGTTCAGTAACTTCAGTTCATCAGTAAAAACACAAACAAGAAACACTCAAAACACCACAAGGCACAAGCACAGTTTCTTTGATTCTCAGAATCTCAGATCACAGATTCACAAGGTTTTGAAATTTGAAGGAAAAGATAAGAGTTAAAGAGTAAATACTTGTGATTCTGTGGACTGTGATTCTGTGAAGGCTCGAAGCTGGGCTGGGCAGATCGGGAAACGGCAACCGGCGGCAGCGGCGGCGTGGGTCTCGCTCTCGCCGGCGTCAGGCGTGGGTCTCGCTTGATGCTCGAAGCTGGGTTCGCAATCGCACTTCGCACTCTCTCGCAGTCTCGCTCTCGTCTCGCTCTCTGTCTCTCTCCGTCACGGCGTCACGGCGACACAATTGCAATCGCAATCGCAATCGCTCGCTCTCGATGCTCGAAGTTGGGTTCACAATCGCAATCGCAGTCTCGCTCTCGGTCTCTCACTTTCCTTTCTTTTTCTTTTTTTTCCTTTGGTTTTTGCTTTCTCCGTTTGGTTTTGGACTGCTGAGGGCTGAGATTTTTTCTTTATTTTTTTGGTTGTGGATTGACATGGGTTATGGCCTTATGGGCTCTGCTCTGACTTCTGAGCTGGCCGGATGATGGGCTAGGGGAAGGGGGGGTTCATGCCGGATGATGGGCTAGGGGAAGGGGGGCCGGAGCAAAAATTTCAGGGGGGCCCAAGCCCCTTTTTTTTTTTTTTGGAAAAATTTTACTTGCTAAAAAATTTTTTTTTTGGGCCCGGGGGGGGCTCGGGCCCCCTTAGCCTTGTACCTGGGTCCGTCCCTGACCATACATCATAACTATCTAGGTACTCAGTGTCTTAAAATACAATAACATTTCCATCATGACTCCTACATAAACAGATAAACTCCTCCACTGCTGAGACTTTGAGCTGCAAAAGGAAAATACCTGCTCACTGAAAATGTTAAGGGTGAGCATACCACTTGCTCAGTAAGGGAGCCGTGACATGAACATAATCTAACCTGCATAATAGAAAAAAGTATTGTTAACATGTGGCTACGACTTCCTTATAAACAGTTTCAAGAGTATGCATAAACACGTATAACATTCTCGAAAACATAAAGCATATATCAATCTCATTCTGGAAACATCAACATAGATCACATGTTAGGCATAGTTTTGTGTGTTGTATAATTCTGTATGTTGGTATGCGGTATGGTTGCATTAGTAGTATAAGTGCCTAAGTGCTGTGATAGTGTATTAGTAGTATAAGTGCCTAAGTGCCTATATGAGACTTGTATATCTGAATTGTAGGGTATAGGGTCAATTGAGGCATGGCCATACAGGTTAGTTAGTGACAGTGCAAGACAGTTAGAGTTAGAGAATGGTGGATCATTGACAGCTGTAAGGTGAGGTATAAGGGACCAATCTATTGTAGAGTAATCAATCAAGCAAGCGTATTCTCAATTCAATCTTTTCCTTTTCTCCCTCTCTGTTTTCCTTTCCTCAATTCTTGGAGGCCTAGCTGACCTCGAATCCAGCTATACAACAAAACCATTGAATTCAATCCTAACATCACATGCTTATAACATAAGGTAACATCTTTTGAAAACATTTCCTGTAAAACACGACTTGTGATCATTAGCTTGGAAAGCATCATCAATTCAACATATAACCGGGGTTCCATACATCATTCATGAGAATCATAACTTCCATAATGAAAATGCCTATGCAGATCATAACCGCACATAAATTGTGAAACTCATGAATCTAAAGCTAAAACTATCATAGTGTCAAACATATTAAAGATATATAGGATCGTAATCATTTAAATCATTTTCATAAACTTAACTACCCGGCCATTAAGGCTAGCCATTATCTGGTTATGCGTCCCCCAGGTAGAAACATCAGGGTACAGTTCATTTGACTGTGTCAGGTACTCCTCGGCCTATGCCAAGTACAATGTTACACTGACTTGATCCACAATAGCATATCATTTCGTTTGAAATTCATTTTCTTTCTAAAAATATTCTTTTCTAAAAACAAATTTGTTTCCATAATAATAATTTCCTTCATCTTTAGTCTCAAATAGAGGTTATAAACATCTTGCATATCCACATGATTTACTCACTATCTCACTATAAAAGATATGTATAGTATGACAAAAAAACACGCTTAATTTCAATGAAACATAAGCATAATCATGTTTATCAAAAAGCTTTGTTTTAAAACACATGTTAACAAAAATATGGGCTGCTAGACCTCATATCACAATCCCTTACCTCAACGCAAATGCTTTTGCTTGTAGTGGAGTCCCCTACTGGTCTTGTCCTGCCTCTAAATAAAAAAAAGCCACTTTCATTATTAAGCACACTATTCAACTCATGGAGTGTTCTAATCCATAATTTCGTTACTTACACCCTCAAGTTCCTATACCTATTAATTCTTCACCATAACTAGCCCTTGTGAATTCCTACAACCATCCCAAATGCAGCCAAACACTCAAACATGCAATACCAGTTTAAAACATCAAAACACACAAAACTGAGCACTAATCATAAAAAACTATATTTGCAGGGTTTATAATTTTTCCTTTGTGTACTAAACAGTAGAACTAAGGTACGTGAACCTTCATCCATACTCTATACATACTAAATAGAGCTCCCACAAATTTACACCTCAATCTATTCACCCTAACTTGAGAAATAAATCCCCAAAGTTAGGTGGTACAATTCATTCTTACTGCTTTATCCAACAATGTGCTACTTACTTCCAAACTTCAATTGAGTCACCAAAACACATCAACATGTCATGCCAATTTACAAGGATATTACCCTATATGTCTATCACATGCCATAAAATTCTGAAAGGCAGATTCTAAAGCTACAATTTAATAAGAATCATACAAGCTAGTACCCTCAAATCTGCCCCAACAGATTTGAGGTCTAGCTAGTAATTCCACTATAAATTTTATACTCATCCGATTGGCTTGGGACCAATATCAAGTTTGATAGAATTGCAATTTAGTGTATCATCAATGTCACTTAGTGCTAATAAAAGCACAAATTTTACTGACCCTTTGTTGGCCTGATCTCGATCCCTTCAACAACGAGGCCAGTCTTCTCGTTAAGAGCTTCTACCTCCATAAGTTAATCTGCAGTTCGTCATCTTCTCCTCCCCTATTGAAAAATTGACCCAACTCAATCTCTAACCATCCATCTTCTCTCTGCTTGGGACGTGAAATGTGCTGCTGCTGCGACGGTATAATCTGGTCTTGCTGGTTTGGCTCCATGACAAACAGGCCCAATCGAACAGTTTGTTCATAAACTTCACCTCCAACAGTTCCCACTGAAGCCTTGAAAGGAGGGCCATCAAATCCATGGGCTCCGCTCCTCAACTTGTACACAAGGTAAGCGGCATAGCGTGTTTTGGGAGACAGAATGGAAGTACTCACCTTACCGCGGATGTCAAACCAATACACACGATTAAGTTCCGCTACCTCTGGGAACCTGTTTGATTTTTACATGTACACAGTTAAGAACTAGATGAAAAAAAAAAGAAGTCTAAATTTAAAAATAATAAATAAATAAAGGAGTACTAATATATAATAGGGACAGACCTGGATTCTTCAGGTAGAGAAATCCATCTCCAATACTCAGGAATGAAACCCCATTCAATGGACAGTTCCCTTGCAGCAAGAAGGTGACATTTCTTACCACTCGATTTGTCCAAGGAAAAGCTCTGTTAGAATTTATGAGTCAATTTGTATCAAGAAACATTTAGTTTGTCAGTAAATGAGGCTCTCATAAATGTTGCTTCTCGTATTCTAGTCTAAATCCAAGTTCAATGCAGAACTTTATTGTTTATAACAAGGTAAATTTATATATATATATATATATATATTAATTTTATAATGTAGGACACATCAACTTTTAAGGGTCATTCAGAAATAATTAAACGATAGAAATGTATTAAATTTGTAGAAAAATTTTAAATGTATTAAATTAAAATCAAAGGCCACAATTAATTCAGTAATCAACTAAAATTAAAATAAATGTATTACATATGGATATATGTAGTAAAAATGACTAAAATATCTTTAAAAAATACAAACAAACTTTCAAATTGATAATATATAGTTAATAGTTAATAATAAAACATAAATAAGCATAAATTTTTTTATAATAATCCTTCATTTAAATTTTTTTTAAATAATTTAATTATAATCCTTTACTTTGATTTAATTTTTTTAAATTCACTTTAAAAATAAATCCTTAATACTTAAATTACAAGTAGATTTTACAAATAAAATAAATTTATTAATATTTAATATATTGAGGGAGAGGTGATATAATAAATCAAAACACTATTAATCTCCATTAAAAAAAATACTAAAAATCATGTAAAATTAAAATAAATATAATAATGCTTTTCTTTTTATTTTATTTTTTTCATTATGAAACCCAACAACTCTGACCGGTCTGTTGATTACTATACCAAACATGGTTCTTGATTAAGGGGTCTCAGGTTCACAATTCACGACCCCATTTCTCAATTATTAAAAAACCTTGACCCCAAAAAAAAAAACCTTGACCCAATTGAACCATAATTATTTTTCAAAAAAGCCTTGACCAAATTGAACCAGTAGGCAGTTTTGACAGTTTTTTTATTCCACCACTTGTTCAGGATGTTCTTTTTAGATTATTTAAATATCTGGTTCTCTCGCATATAAAAATAGCCTCGTCAATTCCCAGTTAACCCGATCAGACCAACTAGTTTGGTTTGGGTTTGAAAACCATGGTTGTAGGGATCTGTAGCCAATGAGGGGTGGGTCATAGTGGTGAGGAGATATTTGTGGGTTTTTTTTTTGGGTTTTGAAAGCTAGATTTTCTTATGGGTATAAAACATGACAAAGGAATTTTTCTTTTTCTTTTTATTTATTTATTTATTTCAGAGTTTCGGCTTGACTGGCAGCAATGATTTTGGTCAAGTGGGTCGAATCTTGCCCTCAGTTTAAGCCAAATTAATTCAACATGAAAAATAAATAACTAGAAAATAAAAAATAGAAAACCTAAAAGTTAACATTTAGAAAATAAAAAATATATAGCCTTCAAATGTTCAACAGGTGAAAGAAAAAAAACACATACAAAAAAACTAAGTTTAAAGATAAAATTTTTTCATAATTGCTAGTTGGCGTAGGCTTACATGTGTTAGTGGAAGTCTCATGCAAAGAAAAATAAGGAAATGCTAAGATTTATTATACCTACACGTGTGAGTGGAAGTCTTGTGCAAAGAAAAATAAGGAAATGCTAAAATTTATCGCACAAAGCTAGCAAGTTGATATGATAATAAATATGATTAGTATGTTTCAATCAATCATAAATAATATTTGAATCTATATATATATATATATATATATATATCTAAAAGTTGAAGCGTAGCGTTTAATATTGCTACACTCCTATTGAGCCACATCAGCGCCAAATTATCAACTTATTTTCAATATTTTCTCTTTCATTTTTAATTATTTATCTCCTTATTAATTTCTCACCTTACAATTACACATTCTCTAACATTTACTTACTTTTCCTTCTCAAAAAAAAAAAAAAAAAAAAAAAAAAAAAAAAAACATTTACTTATTTTTACCTTTTTATCTCCTCACTCCTCTATACTTTAAGCTTATAGTTTCTCCCTCCCTTCATTTTCCTTTTATTTTGGCTCTTTTTCTCCCCCATTTTTTTTTTACTACAAAAATTTGTCATTTTCTCTTCCATTCAATCCATAATTTTCTCATACAAAAATGTGAATACTCTCTCTCTCTCTCTCTCTCTCTCTCTCTCTTTATATATATATATATATATATATATTCTTTCTCTTGATGAATTTTTAATTCTTTATTACACCTCTAATTTAGATTAATGAATTTTTATGTTTAATCTACTTTAGGTTGATATGATTTGGTAATATTTTAATTTTTTATCAGTTTTATTTTATTTTTTTTGTTTGTTACATGTTATCCTATGAAATTACAAAATGATTCAATGTTATTCTAATACATGACTTGGATAATTTGGTATTTACAACTATACATTTTATTTTGAATATTCTTCTGCTCATCTTCTTTTATATAATTTTGTTATTTGTCTCACATTCTCTTCCAAAATAAAGGTGATTATTCTCTCTCTCTCTCCACAACAAACTATACAAAAGTTTGAATAATATAGATAACTTGAAAAAATAATAGTATTTCTATCTTTTATATATAAAAAAAAAAAAAAAAGAATAATATCAATCAAATTAATGCACCTAAGTTATCCAGAAAAAACTAAAAATAATAGAATGATATATTTGTAGAAATGGAGAGATGAAAAATAATTTTAAAAATAATATCTCTAGTACGTTTTAGAGAATAAATCATACATTATACCACGTTATAAAATAGTTGTATATTCCCACGTATCACGTGGGTTTGCCACTTGTTATTATAATTAGTGACATGTCTATTTGGGAACTCAAAATAGTAAAATTTGTAGTGCCTATAACACTACTCAAGATAAATAAATTGAGGATTTTTTTTTTTATGGAATAAGTTGAGGAATTAATATAACATAATATATTGGACTCAAACTCATAATTTTATGCTTTGGATAAAGTGGTATCCTTATATATATTATATTTACTCCTAATTAAAGTCCCTAAAAAAAAATATAGGAAGAGATATGATAACAATTTTGAATTTAGTGATATAGACTGATAGAGGAACAGACCTGATACAATCTTGAAAGCTGTGAGTGTGACTTGAGCTCTCCACGGAGGTCATTAGGAATCCCAAAAAAATTTTGGCCTAAGTTTTGTAGAAATTCTCCCATGTCTTGCTTATATAGAATACGTGCACCACACATATTAATCTCAATATCCGGGCTGTTGGTTCCAATGAAAGGGGTAATGCAACTCCGTTCGTCTAAACGTTTTCTAAACCTCGCATGCGATATATATAGCCAAACTCCAAATGAACCAACACATGTTTCCTTAGGAACCTTGAAAGCTATAGGATCTCCATTTATAGGATCTCCATTTTTTTCCAAACGACAATAAAACTCATGAAAATATTTTGTATCCTCTCCAGGACAAACGTCGTTCGAATGTGCTGGGACTACAAAAATGACACACAGAGCAATTCCTTTCCAATTTTTATTACTGAACAGATTTGAAGGTAGTGGGATTGGTCGAAATGACCCAAACCGCTGATGCTTGAACCACTCTGGAATTTCAATTTGAGGTAAAACATGGCAAAAGCCTTCCATTTGATGAATTTGATCCTGTAAAATATTAAAAACAACTGTAAAAGATGCTCATGCGTGTGTGTGACAAGTGAGAGAGAAAGAGATACCTTCACATATCTTTGCCATAATAGGTGTATGTCTAGCAAAGAAACCTCAGCAATTGTGCCATCTTCATCCTCGGCCAAGCCAAGGCAAGAAATAATAGTGAATCCTGCTACACCCAAAGTCCATACAACAACTTGATTTGAATAATTTTCTAGCGCAGTACATCCTTGTACTGAAACTAACCTTGTACTTAATGGAACATATGGCAATGATTTAAGCTTGCTACAATGATCCAAGAAAAGAATTTTGAGCTTTGAAAGTTGAGAAATGTAATCGGGCAAGCATATAAAATTATTTTTGCTCAAATTCAAATACTCTATTGACAACAAGCAGCTAGGGTCATCAGGGAGTGCCAACAGATTGCAGTCACTTAGACTTAGAGTTACCAAAGTGCTTAATTTTGAGAACGAATTAGACAAAAAAGTTTGTGGAATGCATTCAGACAAAAAAGTTGTAGAGCTTCAACTTCATTTAGTCCTCTAGCCCTATATACAATTTTAATTTCATAACTTGCCAACAAATCTTTGTCTTCGGTAGTTACAATGATTCTACGTCCTTTGCCAAACAAATCACGCTTCCCTACTAATTTTTCTAATTGACTTCTTTCGCTCACATCATCAACAACAATAAGCACCTTTTTGTTATGCAGTATATCGCTGATAACTTGCATTCCCTTATGCTCATCCTTTACCCTTAATCCCCTTTTTCCTATATCACAAAGGAGTCGTTCTTGTAAAGTCTTTAAACCATGTGCTTTAGATTCCTCTCTAACATTTTCGAGAAAACTGCAAGCTTCAAATTGGTTAAGAATCTTATCAAAAACAGCTCGTGCAAGAGTTGTCTTGCCCATACCACTCTTCTCGCATATTCCAATAAAGTGAACATCAGTTGACTCCAGATCTAAATATGAAATCATTTCCTCAACATGAGAGCTTATTCCAACAAGATCATCTTCAATATCATTTGAAAATTTCTCTTCCAATTTCAGATATATCCATTGAACAATGCTTTGGATAAATTCTGCCTCAGGCTCCCTATAAAAAAATATTACAAAAATCTTTCTGTCAAAAAAAAACTAATTGGAGATGTAGCGTGTAGGCGTTGATGTTTTGCTTGTTCATCTCATAAAAGAGAGAGCTCTAAAATTGAACTAAACTACACAGTCGAGCTCAATTTGCTTGTTGAAATCCTAGGGCATGCAAGTAGATTATTAGTTCTCAGAACAGAAAACATGGCTTTTCATGTAAACTTGAAGCAGCAAGTACTGTACTATTCAACATAGATGTTCCTTTTATTTTTTAAACCAAAACAGAAAAAAAAAAATGCAATTTAATTGAAATTCTGATTTGGCTATTTGAAACCAAAATTTCAACAACTAGAAATTCTCAAATGCCATGTCATTTAGTACACAATCTGTTGACTATTTCTTTTCAAAACAAAAACAGAATAAAACAAAAAGAAGAAGAATACAATCTATACTATTGAGTATTGACCAAAGCGAAAATCATCTTCATTTCAAGATCCTAAGTAGAAGCCCATAAAAATTGTTGAAACCAGGCTTGAATGGCTGCCCAAAGTACACATGAGGTAGCAATTAGCACCACATATTGGGCCACAATTTATTCTTAAGTGAATGAAGGAATTTAAAAAGGTTTTATTAGGATACTTGAATTTGAATTTAAATTTGGATTTTAAATCAATGGATTTAGAATGTCTTGATTCCATATGTATATTCTATACATAAGAGGATTTTAAATTCTATATTCTTAAATCTATTGTTTCAATGCTTTAATAACCTATAAATTGGATTTGAAATCCCCTCTCTTTCAAAATGACCAAATACCTTCATAATCCCCTAAATCTCACCTAAAACCTTAAAATTAGTGAAATACTCTCAAAACCTCGAGAATGACGAAAGTTTCCCAAAAATATCCCAAATCTATAAAAATAACCAAATAACCTTGAAGCCCCCCTTTGAAAAATTTTGAAATGACAAAAATGCTAGGGAAAAATTCTCAAATAACCAAAATACCTCCAAAACTTCCAAAATAACCAAAACACCTGTTAACCTATAAAATGACCAAAAATAACATCGGAATCTCCAAAATGATTAAAATGTCCAAAAATAAATAAATCCTTACAAAATCCAAATTTATCGAAAATTGAACCTAAAATGGCCAAATTGACCTTGAAATTAAACCTCCAAAATGATCAAAATATCCAATGTGATTGAAATACAAATAAAACTACCAAGATGATAACCCCCCCCCCCCCCAAAAAACACCTACCCTCAAGAAAAAAAAATCAAATGAGCAAAGTTCCAAATCTTCAAAATGTTGTTTGATGTTTTTTGATGAGTAGTTTTGGTCATTGGACATGTACGATAGTTATTGGTTTACATTACACTATTCATATAGTGTGTGTGTTTCTTTGTTCCTACACACACCATATTGTATATCTTTTTTCTGATCCACTAAAACTACTCTCTCTCTCTCTCTCTCTCTCTCTCTCTCTCTCTCTCTCTATATATATATATATATATATATATTTCTCCCTAGTTTGCCAGCTAAACATATACATCTTTTTAAAATATATAATTCAATAGTTTCAACGAATAAGGAGATTTGAACCAGGGACATTTTCATTACAAAAATTAAGAGGTACTAGTTGAACTATAAGACTCGTAGGTACATGCATATTTTTAGTGACAACTTTAAAATTCTATTTTATTTTTTCCAATAATTCAATAGTTACAACAAAGTTAGTGGGGAAATTTTTAAATGTAGTTCTACTGTTTAGGTACAACACTTTTGATGACAACCTAAACTAAATCTTGAAACTTAAATTAGTGACAACCTTTTTCTTAATTTTGCAATGGTATGAATGTAGTGCTGTTTATAAAACTACATATAAGTCATGCTTTTGTGGTATTAAAGATATTAACCTTTTAACATCTACATTTAAAGTAATTAAGTAATGCAGTCAAAACAAGCCCAAAAAAAAAAAAAAAAAAAAAAATCTCATCAGAAGCAAATCAATAAAGCGTTACCCATCCTTTAAACGCTTTACGGAGAGATTGGCCACATTTGTTAAAGCAGCTCTCCACTTCTGCACCTTTTTTGGGTTCTCCTCGAAACGTTTTTCATGTTTTGCAAAGGCCTCCGCAAAAGTGTTCTTCTCATGCCGCACGTCAGTAGGTTCCACATGGTAGAAAATGGGCAACACTGTCAATATCCCTCTATCCCTGTATTCATCAATCTTTGTAAGTTCTTCCAAGCACCATGTGGAAGATGCATAATTTTCAGAGAAAATGATGACCGCAATCCTTGATTTCTTGATTGCTTCCAAGAGTTCCAGCGAAATGGGCTTTCCCATCTCAAGTTCTTTATCATCCCTGAAGGTAATAATCTTTTTACTATCCAAAGCATGATATAGATGGTCGGTAAACTTATAACGGGTGTCTTCTCCTCTAAAACTGAGGAAAACGTCATATTCCGGTTGGGGTTTAGAAAAAGCAGAGGTAAAAGAGGATGGGACAGTTTGAATGCTGGTGGAAGCCATTGGTAAGTACTTACCACATAGCTTGTTTGAGTTTAGATTCTATATATGACAGACAATGTCATGTCTTCATAAGGATTTGCAAGTAGCAAGTAAACTACATCTTTTAGAACAAGAAGAGAATCAAAGAGACAATTGGGCTCTGATCTACTTGTTGTAAGAGAGACCGAGAGTCTGAGAGAGTGAGAGGTGAGATTCTTAACAACAACAAAAAAGAGACAGAGAGGTAAAAGAGTAGGGGAAAGAGACATAGTGAGAAGAGAGCCAAGCTGTTTGACTTTCTTATCTGTGTGGGGAAGAGATAGTGAGATATTTTATATTTTTTAAACAAAAAATTCCACTTGTTTTCAGGCTCCTTTGACATTTTTTATTTTTTATTTTTTATTTTGAGAAACGTGTTTTAGTTGAATACCTGCCACAATTTCAAACTTTAATATATATGGTTTTTATTTTATGAAATAAACTTTTCCTTTTTTTGGGCGGAAATAAACTTTTCTTTTTTGAAGGCCTTTGAATGTATATAAATGTAATGAGAAAACATTAGGTCCGGAGCTGGCATAAAACCAGTGTTTTACGCCAGCCAATGAGACCACGCCACGTCAGCTTCACTTAAGTCAACAGTATAACCTCAAAAAAAAAAAAAAAAAAAAACATTTCACGCTCACAGCTTCCTCTCTTCACATCTCTTCCTCCACGCCATTCCTCTCTTCTCATCTACTCAATCAAAATCCAACTCTCATGAACATTTACCATGATTTGAGAAAACCTCAAAGTGTATCAGACAAGAATCACTATACCAAAAGACAATGACAGAATCATATCTAAACTAAAAGCCATAAGAACAGCAAATGAAAGAGAACCCCTCCCAGAGCTCAGAACAGCTCAATTAGAGATGAATTTACAGAGCAAAATCCCTCCCTCTGGCTTCACCAACAACAAGCCTCTGTACAATCACCAGATGGTTTTCGGACCTTGCTCCTTCAGGAAGCTAACATAGAAATGACGCACACCAACAGTATAATCACCATGACATCCCAAACCCAGTAAACCCATGCCTTGTTCTTCTTCATCTGATTGGCAGAGTAAAGAATGTTAGTTCCACCACTGCTAAAGTGACCAGCATTGGCCACATTCTCTTCAATATCATCCATCTTTTCTCCTTGTGTCTCAACCAGAACAGCCATGTCAAGGAAAATCTGATGAAGCTTAGTCAATCTCCTCTGAATATCCATCAAAGCCCCATGCCTCTCTTTACTCCTCAAATCTAACTCAGTATTCCCGTCAAACAATTGAACTTTCACAGACCCTGAAATCATCTTGTCAATCACCTCCTGACTCGGTACTTCACCGGTTGCCGTGTACTACCTCCTTTTGAGATCTTCCTTATGAACATACACTCACCCTCCGTTCTCATCAAAAAGGAAATGCTCAAAATTTGAAACTTTCCGATGAAGCAAACAAAAAATCCAAACACCCAATTCGAAATCCGAATTGGGGAAAAGGGAAAATCATGAAAACAAACCTTTGGATCGTGGCTCACGGCGGCTCCGGTTTGTTTCCAAGCTCCACGCACAGCTCCGGCGAAATCTGTGGAGGTGAGCTCCGGTGGGCGATCTGTGTGGCGGTGGTGGAGGTTCGACGTGAAGGAAGAGAGGAGAACAGCGATCTGTGTGGCGGTGGTGGAGGTTCGGTGTGAAGGAAGACATGAGAAGAGAGGAATGGCGTGAAGGAAGAGATGAGAAGAGAGGAAGCTGTGAGCGTGAATTTTTTTTTTTTTTTTTTTTTGAGATTATACTGTTGACTTAAGTGAAGCTGACGTGGCGTGGTCTCATTGGCTGGCGTAAAACACTGGTTTTACGCCAATTCCGGACCTAATGTTTTCTCAAATGTAATACGGGTAAGTGTAATGTAATTTACTGTTTCAATGTGTGCAACGGATGAATGGCATAAACTTTAAATAAATTAGTTTTGGCTAATTATTAGTACATTATTACAAATTTTAGAAAATATTTTAGATAATTAGTGGATGTTTATTAATCTTTGTAGTAAATAATGAGAAATATCTTCTAATCTTTAATCAAAATATACTTTTAACATTTTTAAATACTATTTTTGTTAAAAATTATATAATTATTTTATTTAATTTTATATTAATTAATCATGACATTATCACAATCTGACTTCAATCGAACATCAAAATTTTGAACCTCTTTTTTTTTTTTTTTTTTACAGTTTGTTGAACAGTTTGAGTTTCAAAATCATGTATGCTAGTGAAAGTCATTACACACCTACTTGCTTAAGCTTCTTTGAGTTAAGATTCTGGGACATAAAATATATCGTGCCCCCAGTAATTAGTGGAAAGAAGCAAGGAAAATGTAGCTTAACGCGTCACCGGACTTCACGGCAACTTCCATGATATTTAAAATTTAAATTCGAGAGCAAAAGAAAACCATATACAAATGTGATATTTTCAACTTGTGTTTGTTGTTTTGCACGACGTTTTCCTTAGTTGTTGTAGTAGAGGAAAAGACACCCGTTATAAGTTTACCGACCATCTGGCATACAAACAACAAACACTAGCATACAGAATATATATATCATAATAATTTCTTTTACCATAGACGTTTGGATACGAGCGTGCTCTCATGCCCTTGAGCGTGTAGAAGCAGTGTTGGTCTTGCAGTTTAGTCTTGCAAGAGTTTGGTGACCTCCTGGTGAGGTGAGGTCAGTCTTTGGTAACCCCTTCTTTGGGGAAGAGAGAGTGGGTTTTATAGCAGTATGGCGGATGAACTGGAAGCTCTGTGGAGTAAACTAAGTTTTACAGAAGAAGAAGGTGAAGATATTGTCTTAGGGAGTAGTAGTACAAAGTCAACGAGGGAGATCGGAAAAAATTGTGTGGTTATGAAGATTCTCACTAAACGCATTATTTTTCTGGAAGTTTTGAGAAAGAACATGAAAATGCTGTGGAAACCAAACAGGGGTCTCCAAATCTCTGAAATTGAAGATGAAATGTTTCTTGTGGAGTTTGGCGATGGAAGAGATAAGAAACGGGTAATGGAGATGAGCCCTTGGAGTTTTGAAAAGCAACTTATACTTTTGCAGGAATTTGAAGGGGAGTTGGTCCCAAAAGAGATAGTCCTGAAATGGACCCCTTTTTGGGTTCAAATCTATAACCTTCCGCTAAAGAGCATGACACGCGAAACTCGGATGGAAATTGGGGCAAAGATTGGAACAGTCATAGACATTGATGTGCCTGAAAAAGGGGTACAATGGGGAAAATTCTTAAGGGTACGAATACGGTTTGATGCCACTAGAAAACTGGTTAGGGGTAAAAGGGTTTCGATTGAAGGCGGAGAAAGTAGATGGGTATTCTTTAAATACGAGCGGCTGCCGAACTTCTGCTACCGATGTGGAAAGCTGGACCATGGTGAAAAGGAATGTGCAGAAAAACAGGGTTCGGAGAATGGAGAGGATGAAGGTTGTATGCAATATGGGGCGTGGTTAAGGGGTGAGCCAGGAAGACGGGTGGGGAATGATCAGGGGAGATCGGAAGGCACTAATAAAATGAGTTTCAAGCAGAATAAGGAGGAGACGACGGTAGGGATGTTTGTGCAAGAAGTGGTCCGGCAAGAGGTGAGGGAGGAAGCAGGTGAAGGTCACGTGAATGGGAGCAGGACCAACCAAAGGTCTAATTAGATTTACAAGTCAGAGGAAAAGAGGGTGGCGTACCAAGATGAGGAGTCCAATCATGAAAATGGAAAGTCAAGCCTGCCACAAGAAAATGAGGATGAGGGATTAGACATGAGAAGTATGAACTCTCTGATAGGCAACCTTCCCACAGCAGAAATTGAGGGAGATATGCAGTGGGAGAAAACCAAGAGTAAGGTGGAAGACAGCAGTAAGGTGGAAGACAGAAAGCTTAAAGAAAAGGAAAGGCTCACGGAAGCTGGTAGTGAATTGGGCTTGGAGACAATACAGACCATCCCATGGGCCGAAGAAGTATCTAGCCCGTTGGCAATGAGTTTTAACAAAGATAAGGGTTGGGTTGCTGAGACTTTGGGCCCCACAAGTGAGCATTGGAAAAGGCTTGCAAGGCAAAATAATAAGTCAAGCCCAGTTAAAAGAGACAGCCCAGAAAAATTAAAAAGAAGTGGCCCGGTCCCTTCACAAGAGTTAGATCCTAATGCTCTAAATACCAAACGTAAGAAGGGTAAGGTTCAGATAGGGGAAAAAATTGATGAAGACAAGCTTAAGGTTGGCGAAGAGGCGGTGGCTGCGGTGCAGCACCGCCGAGCTCAATGAGCATTTTAGCATGGAATTGTCGGAGTTGGGGACTCCTCCGGCGGTTCGTACACTCACCGAAGAGGTGAAAGAAAAAAAAAATCCCATTTTGGTGTTCTTGGCAGAAACAAAAGCAACAACTGATAGGATGAAAGGTTTTCAATACAAATTAGGTTTTACTTAAGGGATTATTGTTCCTTGTGATGGAAAAAGCGGTGGACTTGCAATGCTGTGGAAGGAAGGTGTAGATGTTCGTTTCAAGAGTTGCTCTCACTCCCACATCGATGTGGTGGTTCACGGTGAAGGCAGTGGAGGCCCGTGGAGGACCACTGGATTTTATGGTCACCCCGTTACAAGTATGAGGCAAAGCTCCTGGCAATTGATTGAATCCCTGTATGGCCAATACAAGATGCCGTGGTTGGTGTGCGGGGATTTTAATGAAATCATGCATCCAGACGAGAAGATAGGGTGGAAGGAAAGGGATGTTGATCAGATGGGGGAGTTTAGGGAGTCTCTTAGCAGGTGTGGTTTGATTGATTTAGGTTTTGTTGGTCCGAGGTTTACCTGGTGTAATGGATGGTTTGGTGATCAGCGCACGTTGCTTCGTTTGGACAGAATAGTTGCAAATGAGGAATGGATGAAGATTTTTCCTGAGGCAAAGGTACACAATGTATCAATGTCGGCATCGGATCATTGCTTGCTGGTCCTGCTACTAAAAAAGAATCAGTATAGAAATAGGGGAAAGAAGCGATTCTTTTTTGAAGCAATGTGGACAAAGGAGGAAGAGTGTAAGGAAGTCATTGGAATGGCTTGGGACCCTTATAAGGATGACTCTGCTCGGCCTATCCAGGAGATATTAGAGAGATGCCAGCGTCAACTCCAATGCTGGAACCAGAATAGTTTCGGGAATATCTACAAATGTTTAAAGCAAAAGCAGTCGCGTCTTCAGCTTCTTGAGTCCCTCAACCAGCTACATGAGACGGCAGAGGAAATTCATGCAGTCCAAAAGGAAATCAATGAACTTCACATAAAGGAGGAAATCACGTGGAACCAAAGGTCGCGTGTGTGCTGGCTGCAAAATGGGGACAAAAACACAAAGTCTTTCCATGCCACAGCCAGCCAAAGGCAGCGAAAAAACAAAATTGGGGGCATGTTGGATGACGAAGGTGTATGGAAAGAAGAACCAGAGATAGTAGAGAATATCATTTTGGACTATTTCAAGTCAATATTCAGCTCGGACCAACCTGCCAGTTTCGATGCAAGCTTAGAGGCTATGGACAGAAGGGTAACCCCAGAGATGAACTAGGCACTTCTAAAGGAATTCGGGCAGAGGAGGTCTGGAGTGCGCTCAAACAAATGCACCCAACAAAAGCACCGGGTCCCGACGGTATGTCCCCTATCTTTTACCAAAAATATTGGGATATTGTTGGTCCTAGTGTACAAAATTGTGTATTACAGGCTCTTAATACTAGTACAATGCCTAGGGGTATCAATAATACTTATATATGCATGATTCCTAAGACCAAAAACCCACAAAAGATAACTGACTACCGTCCTATCAGCCTCTGTAATGTGATTTACAAGTTAATATCAAAGGTCCTTGCGAATAGATTGAAGAAAATTTTGCACAGTGTGATCAATGAAGCACAGAGCGTATTTGTGCCGGGAAGGCTTATAACAGACAATGTTGTTGTGGCTTTTGAAACCATGCACTCAATTGCTAAAAGAAAAAGGGGGAAGGCTGGATCAATGGCTATCAAGTTGGATATGTCTAAAGCCTATAACCGGGTTGAGTGGGCCTATCTTGGGTCGATGATGTGGAAAATGGGCTTTGAAGAAAAATGGATATCGCTAATCATGATGTGCGTGTCCACGGTGTCCTTTTTGGTACTTATTAATGGGGAACCAAGAGGCACAATTACACCTTCTAGGGGGCTGCATCAAGGGGATCCTATTTCCCCATATTTGTTCTTATTGTGCGCTAAGGGTTTGACAGCCCTGTTGAGAAGAAAGGAAGCCGGGGGGTTGATAAGAGGGGTGGCGGTGAGCAGGCTTGCCCCCTCAATTTCGCACCTTTTTTTTTGCGGATGATTGCATCATCTTTTGTAGAGCAACTATGGAGGAGTGCAGACAGGTAGCCTCGGTACTGGAAGTCTACGAAAAGGAGTCGGGTCAAAAGTTGAACAGGGAAAAAACCTCACTTTTTTTCAGCAAGAACACAAAGGAAGACATTCAGAATTTTGTGAAGGATACCTTCGGTGCCGAGATTGTCAAACAACATGAAAAGTACTTGGGTTTACCTCCTATGGTTGGAAGAGGAAAGAAAAAGGCCTTTAACCGCATTAAAGACCAAGTGGGTAGGAAGATAGCGGGTTGGAAAGGGAGATTGTTATCTAATGCGGGGAGGGAAATCCTTATAAAGGCGGTTGCGCAGGCCACTCCAACATATACCATGAATTGTTTCAAGCTCCCCGACTCTCTTTATGCTGAGATAGCATCATTGGAGAGTGGTTTCTGGTGGGGAAAGAAAGATAAAGCAAGAAAGATTGCTTGGGTGTCGTGGCAAAAGCTGTGCAAACCAAAGGCGGAGGGGGGGGCTGGGTTTTAGGGACTTAAGAGCCTTCAACCTTGCCCTTCTAGCCAAGCAAGGCTGGAGAATACAGCAAAACCCTAACTCTTTGACCCACAAAGTCCTTAAAGCAAAGTATTTTGCAAATTCCTCCTTCTTGGAAGCTCAAGTAGGGAAAAAACCATCCTACATATGGAGAAGCATGGTGGCTGCTATACCGGTGATTAAGGAGGGGACCAAATGGATTGTGGGGAATGGGAGAAGCATTAAGATATGGGGGGAGAAATGGATTCCCTCCTTGGATTCAGGCAGAATAATAACTCCAAGAACCTCTATGGATAGTGAGGCGAAAGTGGCAAGTCTAATTGTGCAAGAACGAGCGGAGTGGGATGTTGCCTTGATACGTCACTCTTTCCTCCCTTATGATGCAGAGGCTATCCTTAGCATTCCTATTAGCCCCATGTACCCATCGGACTCCCAGGTGTGGGCTAAGTCCCCAAATGGTATCTTCACTGTTAAGAGCGCACATCGAGTGGCAGCTAAACACCTTGATGAGCTCAAGGGAAGAGAGGAAAGCCCAGGCAGCTCGGATAATTCCAAAATGATAGAGGTGTGGAAGGTTGTTTGGAACTTAAAGTGTCCGAATAAAATAAGGCATTTCATGTGGAGAGCTTGCAAAAATGTGCTCCCCACGAAACAGTGTCTGTTACACCAAAAGGTGCTCACAGAGGACTTTTGTGACTTTTGTGGTGAAAGTGAGTCTTCTGGCCATGCTTTGTGGGGCTGTGTTATTGCTAAGGAAACTTGGGCTGAAACAAAATTCAGGATTGATAAGCTAATCCACCCACTGAAGGATTTTCTTGATGTGGTTTGGTTGCTCCTAGAGTCATCTGGGGATATGAATTGGGAGGCCTTTGCTATCACGGCATGGGGTTTGTGGAATAACAGAAATGCAGTTCGGCATGGGGAAGTTTGTAAACGGGGGAAAACTATTGCAGGGGAAGCTCAGAAGTATGAGCTTGAAGTGTGTTCTGCCAGTCCAGTCAGCCTTATTGGTGTTTCTTCTGCTCCTAGAATCAAGCGCTGGTGTCTACCTCCTAAAGGAACATACAAGGTCAATACTGATGCAGCGGTCTTCAACAACTGGGGCTGCTGTGGGTTCGGTGTGGTAATTAGAAATGATCAAGGGGAGTTGATGGGAGCGTTGTGCAAGAAAGTGGAGTTTCCATTGGGGCCTATTGAAGCAGAAGCAAAAGCTATGGAAGCAGGTATTTATTTAGCTTGGGACCTGGGACTGAAGGATATAGTGGTGGAAGGAGACTCCCAACAAGTTATACAAGCTCTAAATGGTTGCATCCCACCGGCCCTGCCCATTCTGAAGATTGTTAAAGGGCTGAAATTTTTTTTGATGCGGTTCAACTCTTGGAAGGCTGTACATACTAGGGGAATCACTAACGAAGCAGCGCACTTACTAGCTAGGAATGCAATGAATGTGAAAGATAGTGTAATATGGGTTGAGGATACTCCTCCCCTAATTGAACACCAGATTCGTTTTGATGTAAGTTCCTTGGACATTTGTCCGGAGTAATGAAATTATGTTATATGTTTCCAATCAAAAAAAAAAAAAAAAAAGCATACAGAATATATGACGGTTCAAAAGTAATAATAGTAATAATATTATTTTCATTTGAATTCATCTCAGTTTTCTCAGAAAAAAAAAAAATTGAATTCATCTCATCAATCATCACTAATTAATATAAATTTTATTATCATGTATTATCACAGAATATTATATCATTCATGTTTGATCTCTTCCATTCAAATCATTCAATGCATGAGAACTAAATTTGTCAGGTCACTTTGGAATTGTGAAATGGGAGTCACGTGTGTAACTGTCACAAAAATAAAATTGGACCAAATGGTCTTTCAACACGTGTAACTTGACGTGTTCAATTTAGCTCACCTTGTTTTGTTATTCATCCCAATAAAAAAAGCCTTGGGAGTTGGGAGATGTTAGGCATGTATTAGATTAATCATACATAAAGCCTGGCTTTTCAAGCACGTCCTAGAAATGGACAATATTGTTTGGATTTACATGAGCGCTAGAGATACCCTTATAAATTATGGGTTCATCCATCAAAAATAAATAAATAAATAAATTATGGGTTCAACTCTTTAAAATAAAATAAAATGCTTTGGAAGATGTTACACATAAATTAGATTAATCATCTAAGCCCTGCTTTTGGAGAAGTTACTGTGTATGGATTACTTATTAATTACTTATTTAGCTAAATATCTCAAGATTGTATAGAATTTTTTGTAACTATTTATTATTGGACAGAGTTTAACTACAAAATTGGTTGTAACCAGCCTAAAGGTACAGCTTTACTCAATAAAATAAACATTACTATATATTTTGAAAAAATAACCATTGAATTGCGAGTTTTTTACGCCCTTAATACACATGTCAAATTTTGTACCAATCGGATATTATTCACTATATGATTTCTAAGTTTATATTTTGTGCATAATTTTAAACTATAAAAACTTGTAACTGAATTGGTACCTCTCCATGTACAAAGTGCTTGGGGGTCTAGGGGGAAAGGATTCGAACTGCAGGGTTAGCAGCATGTTGTAATTATTTCTCCAAAAAAAAAAAAAAACCTTTAATTTTCTAAAAAGTTTGCAAGCATGGAGGATATAAAAATATGTAATCCAATGGTGGATCTGATACGGGTAATTATTAGGTACTCTGGAAGTACCATAAATGTATACTCCCCTTCTCACATAACTGTGGGTTCTACTAATTAAATTTATGATAGGACCCACAATTCATGTGAGGAGAGAAAGTAGTAGGATCTACAATTATGTGAGAAGAGGAAATACACATTTATGATACTACCGGAGTATTAAATAATTTTCCCTCTTATACAGAGATGTTAGTAATATATGGAATTAACAAACTAAGCTTAACAGAAAAACTAACTAACTGAAACTACCGCTAATAAAATACAGCTGTCATCCACTCACTCATCTACTCACACACACTTTGCACGTGCTAACTTGATGAATGTAAGTACAAGACTAATACTACATGTAGCTTTCAATGTACGCACGACTTGTAGTTTAGACATTAGCATATTTTCTTCTGATCTGTCTTCTTCTTCTTGCGCTTCTCTTCAATGTTACTTTGAACTATTACTTAAGCTGCTGCTCTAATATCTGATAAAAATTTCAACTTGTAAACAAGTTACTATCTTTTCAATTTGTAAGCTTTGACGAACTGCGCGTTTGGAACAATGTTGATGGCCACAAATATTAATTTGTTATTGAAAACTAAAATCAAATTATTTCCAATTGGACAAAACTTAAGTACAGTACTTTAGGTGTTTCTTAGGTTCTCCTCTTAAGATTTAACCATATGGCTATTTAACTAAAAAATATACTTCCATCCCATGAGAAAAAATCCACATGGCAAAATTTTAAAAAGGAAACCTAAGGAACAACACCTAAGTATTGTAGCTATGTTTTACTCTTTTCAATATATATATATATATATATGAAGAAGACAAGAAGAAAAAGAAAAGGACTCGTACTTTTCATAATGGCGTTTCCATTTGATCTGCTCTTTACAACATAGGCACACCCGTAATATTGGAATACGGGCTAAACTTTCCACCAACTTCCTGTCATAAATATGAATTAGTTTTACTTAGTAAAATGTTTTCTAGAGAAATAGAAATCGATTTTCTTGTTTGTTGTAATACTGTTTCATTGATCATGACTCCGGCCACCCCAAATTTCAGTTGCTCTCAAAAAAAAAAAAAAAAAAAAAGAATTGGCTTCCCCCCCAAAAAAAAAACAAAAATAAATAGCTTAATCTTTCCAAAACAAGATAAATAAAATAACAACATATAAGGATTATCCATTATTATTTTTTCCTTTTTTAATTTTTTTCATTTACACATCCAATCAGTTGAGTTACAAGGCTCCTAACTCCATTATATTTAAAATTTTAATTATTTTTCTTTTTGGATTATTTTCCTTACATATTTAAAGTAAAGTAGACAATTTGTGTATACTCATTAGAGTTTAGAAAGATTATGTTCATTAGAAAAAATAAATTAGGAAGATAATGAGTTCTTGTTAATCTAATTGTGTATGTATATGTTTTGAATTTATCTAGACCAATTTATAAATACCATAGTTTGGCCCCACAAGCCAAAATTCCTAGCTCTGTCATTGGGTATCTAGGCGAATTTGATTTGGTGCTTTAGGGGGCCTTGCCTGCTACTCTTTTTTTTTTTTTTAAAAAGAGATTTTGTTCTGGACTTCTGGGTTTTAGTTTTAGAGTACCTAAAACGACGTGACTTTAGTCATTTATTATGGCTGCTAGGGTTTTTTTTTTTTTTTTAACAGACTTTTTTTTTTTCCTTTTTAACCAAACAAAAAATATTTATAATTATTTTACATCTTATGTACTAAATACTTATTTTGGAAAACTTAAATATTTTCTATCTTCTCACTTTTAATTTTATGTATCTTCTCAACATTTTGTATCCTTTCACTTTTTTATATTCTTAACTAAATAAATTCTATTTTTTTAATAATAATAAATCGATAGTTAGAATGAGATAAAGTTTGAATTCTAACAGGTTAAAAATACTAAAAAAAAGAATACCAATTAATTTATAAGACTATGAGAAATAGTGTAGCAAATTATTGATATGTTGGCAGCAACACCACTCCATAACTACATATCTATTTCTTAGTCAAAACTCAAAAGCCAAAAAAGGATCTCTCCCTACAGTATTTTTTTTTTCATTTTTATTCTTAGTAAAAATGAGATTACAGAATGAAATTCGGTGCAATAGTCAATGGCTATGTAATATCACTTTAAAGGGTTAAGATTAAAACTTGAAAGTTCACTTTAAATTAAAAAAAAAAAAACTTTTATTAAATTTTAAATTTTTATCTTTCTACTTTTTTTTACCTTAAATCTTTTACTTTTCACACTAAAATGGTAATTTTAGTTGCAATTATTGCATAATGCTAACTATTGAACCATCCAAATCCCAAAATGCCTAGAGGCCCAAACCATTTCTAATTTGACAATAGAAGACCCTTTAGATATAGTAGAGATGGGACACAACGCAGCCCAACAAGTCACATTATGGGCCAAAAAAATTATCTTGCCAAGTGACAAAACATGAAACCCATACAAAACAAGAAGAGTCCAGCAAAAATCTAGCTTTTAAAGTAACATGGATGATTCTTTTGCCACCAACAAAATAGTGTGTGCTTCATCCTTGTTTGCCAATCCTCTAACATGAGAGCTAGTCCAATAATGGCAAATGGGCATTTGAAAATGAGATGCTCTAGGGTCTCTAGCTCTATCTTTTATTGTGGACAAACGTCATCGTTTACCTAAAACCTGATAGAAGAAAATGTATCTCATGTGTCTGGTGCATACAAATTTTTTGCCTTGGTAGAAATGGTGGCTTTAGTCGAGAGAATTGCTAGAATTTGCTTAGTATTACACAATTAGACTATGACTCCTAAATCTAAATTCAAGCATCCCAATTAATGTTCATTATTGCTTCAAATATTTACGATTAGTAAAAGACAATGTTACCAAAGGAACAATAACAACTTCTCCAATTGCTACATAGTAATGACACGAGATGTGTGCATCAAATATGCCCTTACATAAAGATAATACAAATAGTCTACATGTCTCTCATTTTTAATCTTCTTATTACCACCAAAGCCTTTCTCAAAGCAAGGAAATGTCAAGCTTTCCTCACACGGAGAGTAACTCCATGTTCAGGTACAAAACTTGGATAGAATGAAAGATAAAATCACCTTCAGTCCTGTCATGGCAAAGCAAGGACAGACCCAAAATTTTAAGTTAACGGGGGCCGGAGTATAAAGAAAAAAAAAAAAAAAACTTTGAATAGACATCTATATAGTATTAAAAAATTATAAATACACAAAATCATTGTTTCTAAATACATTAAGATGCAATCATCTACCGACAAAGACAAAAACAAAAACAAATTTTTTTTTTTAATAATAGCTAGGTTTTTTTTTCATGTTTTTTTTTTTTTGGGGTTGAAATTAGAGCATTCACAATGGTGGTGCTAAAAATTTTAGCTTTTAACACCTCAAAAAGCTATTTTATCTATTTTACCACCCCACTTTACAATGTATCAAATATCAAATGTTCTATTTCATTTATCACTTCATTTAAAATAATATAAACAACTCATTAAAATAATTTAAGTTTTTTAATTGAAAGAAGAGATTAATCTTAATAAAATATTGTATTTTATTTTTAACAACTTACTATAGTCAACTGGTATTTATACCAATTTACTATAGTTGCAAAAAATTTAGTTTTACCTCTTCCAAAAACACATGTTTTTTTAGTTCTTTAGTGGTAAAATAGTTTTTTTTGGCTAAAATACAATCTTCATTGTGAATATATATATATATATATATATTTTTTTTTTTTTGTTAAGTATTTTTGAGTTGGATAATTGCTATTTGGGTTAGTCTAGTTAGGCTGATTAAAGAGAAAAGACCGAAGGTTTTGAAAGAAGCTAATTACAAAAATGAAATATATGATAACTATAAAAATAAAAATAAAAATAAAAATTTGGACCGGGCCTAGCCCCACCTGGGTCTGTCCCTGACTCCCTGTGGCAAAGTGTTGGCCAGCACAGACACGAGACCCTACTCCAAATGCCATATAAGCCTAGGGAGCCTTGCAAGCCACAACAATTCCATGAGCAAATCTTTCCGGATTGAATTTGTGTGCATCAGGTCCCCACAAATCATAGTGCTGTTATAATATTGGGATTGGAATCTGCACGTTTATACCTTTTGAGATCTTAATGTCTTTGAATGTGATGTCTTTTAGGGCCTCTCTAATCACCAAAACCGCAGGTTGGTAAAGATACAATGTCTCTTGGATCACCATTCTCATTTCTCAAATGCCATCAAATACAAGATTAGCGAACCCATGTTAATGTATGGGTATATCAACTCTCATGTATGAAATTTCATCAATGTTGAGTACATGGTTCAAAATTTGTGAAGCATTGCTATTAACCTCTCCTTGTAATATTTGGTAATTGATGTGTTTAGTTCTTTATGTGTGAAATTAAATGAAAAAATGTTTGGAACCTCAATGGCATTATTATGGGTAGAATATTCAATCATGTTACTAACTGGCCACTAGAAGTCACTTTTCCAATGATACCTCAATGGGGCATGAAAATTCATTCTTGGTTTCAGGCACCACCTTAAATTCTAAGGAAATCTTGCATTTATATCAACAGAAGCATCATATATAATATTCCTACATGCATTTTTTTTTCTCGCCTGTTTGCTAGGATATACTAAATTGACATGCATCTATATGTAGTGGGAGTTTTTTCTTAGATGATCATTTGATAAAATCAAATTGAGACATAGCTAAAACTATGATACTGTAACTAGAAATATAAATTTTAAAGCAAAATACATCCTGTTTTCATGTTCCAAAGCATGTTGGCATCAGGTAGACTATCCCCACATATTTCAGGCACCTCAGCACGACCATAAGCTTGCCATACAGGATGTGCAGCCAATAACATCAAACTCCGTGACGCTGTGATGGCAGTGGTCTCATGGCCAGAAAAGTATGTGTTTTTGCAGTTATATATTCAGCAATGTATATATTCTTGCAATTATCCACGACGAACTTGTCACAGGAGATATCTGAGTCTGAGCATAGACTATTGTATTCACCAGAGTTTTTGGCTCCTTCTAGTAACATTTGTAGAAATCCTTCTCATAACTTGTCTCCATCCGTTGTTTTACTACCTTTACAATCATGGAGTCAATCTCTTTCTCTAATTTCCATATCTGTCTATTTGTTTTGCTTGGCAAAAATCTAATTTTGTGCAACATCAAATTTATAATGATAGGATCCAAGTTAGGGAAAGCTCACAAATAATTTATACCCCAAATATATTAAAGAAAAAATATTAGATAATAAACAATGAGAAGTGGTCATAACTCATAACAAAAAACATTTTCAAAATGTGTATAATATATTTTAGAACTCATATAGCACATAAAAGATTTTGTTTTATGTGAAGAGTTTCATGTCATTATTGTACCTAAGCCCGGGAATTCCAAGAGGTCTCTTCGACATGATTTTTTCAAGAGTTCTGAGATTCAAGAATATTTCTTCCTCTTGAGTATAATTGCTTCCAAAGCAAGCTCTTGAGATTATATCTGCAGACAAGCTCCTCAAATCCTTGTCAATTTCAATGACTGCGATTCCCCCCTCCTTTCAATTCTACTCTCCCACGATCTTAGCATTGAGGTTGTGCATTCAACCATTAGATTTTTCATACCCTTTAAGAATTGAAATTAAAAAAGTAAATAAATAAGGTTATTCTTCTGGGTCAAAGGCAAACAGTTTTTGTGAATAAAAAGTTCTCTAAATCTTAATTTGAAATTTTCTTGACCTATAGTCTAATTGGAAGTTTACAAATAACAATATATCATGTATATTTAATAGATTGATGATGTCTATGCATTTTAATAGTAAATTGTGATTCATATTTACTGGTTTCACTATTGTCTATGTCAATTTAAAAAAGAATATACTCAATTTCATGATTTTTACTTAGATCCAATATGACCAAATTCTAATCTTGCAAGAATCCAAAGATGTCTTAGAAGGGTTAGATACTCTAGGATGTACAACACGAACATAATATATGTTTAAATATAATCACATGTCAGTCTCATATCTTGTCCAATACACTAGACAGAAGCCTTGCCCAAAAATCAAAACATAGTAGTGAAGTATTTATATATTGCAAGTAAAATATGAGGTAAAAAAACATATTTGTATTAGTAAACGGTATCCAATTATCAATGTAGAATTCAGGAGCAATAATCTTTCTTTGATGATCCAAATGCCCTGGCCCACCAGGGCCCCTCTGTCCTTGACTGGATAAGGAGGCTTTCCTAAGCTCAGAGAAGTGCAGAGGCTAATTTCCTTCACTATCTCTGTATCAGTCAAGCACAATAGCTTTATGCTTCCAGATGAAAATAGGAACATTGGTCCTGCCACCATTTCATATTAGATAACTCGATGAGCTTTGGTTGAAATTTTTGAGCAAAAGAAATAAAGATCTATTGAGGAAAGCCCATAATGTTATCTGGACTGTTTCTTAAAGCAGTAAAAGCCCAAATGCCTAACCTAATATGAATCAAATTCGAAGTGTCTCTGTTGTTTTTCTGAAATAAATAAATAATTAAATTTTAAACTACACATTTTAAGGGTTTAATAAATCTTGTAATTTTAAAAGTAATAAATTAAAATTTCAGGTTTCAAAATGCAACAAATTAAATTATAAACCTATATTAAACTATTTAGATTTAGATTTTTTTTTTTTTTTTTTTTTTTTTTTTTTTTTTGTTTATAAACCTTCGTGTGTAATTCATTTTTTTGTGTGAAACAACTTAAAAATATTAAAACTTAAGTTACCACATGTATATGTGGTAGCTATAAAACATGTCAGTGATATAAAAAATAGAAAGGTTTAAATATAAAGCATTTTTTTCTCAATATTTTATATAACTTTTCGCATAAGATTAATATTGTTAGCATCCTTTAAAGATGATACATAATAAAACTTGGACGATGCTTAATGTCAACACTATCTTTATAAGCCACGCCTCCAAGCCTAAGCCGCTTTGTTTGTTTTTTTTTGTTTTTGTTTTTGTTTATGTTTTTTTTTTTTTTTTTTTTTTTTTTTTTTTTTCAGTTTGGCTCAGGCATTTTGTCGAACACTTTGAGGGTGAAGGGTTGGCCTCTCTTCTCTTCTCATGCATGAAGAACTAACAAAGCCTATTGGTTTCCATTATATAATTCAAGCATTCCACAATAAAAAAACATATCTTGTAAAGGGATAAAAATTACAAAATAGAGAGTCTTTGTTTGTAGACTTCTCAACCTAGTCTAAAACAAAGACATCAAAAATAGATATCATAGAACATACAGGTGTTGCAAACAAATAGACAGCCAAACTAATTCTCTACGTGCATAATTATGTTGCCTAACCAGATTTTAACTTGAGCATTTAGTCAAACACATATACTAATATCTGTGTGCATAAGTAGCTACTTCCCCAAAGGGGATGGTAAAGTTGATCAAAATATCAATTACGAGTTTGAACTTTGAAGATAACATGTAGGTATTTATATAATCTAATACACAATGATTATTTTCAGGGAAAAAAAATATAGGTTTCAAGAGTCTGTTCTTCCCAAATGAAGGCCTACACACTAATTCAAATTCCTAAATAAAAACCAATCTAACCACAATACTAAAGAGTCCAAATTTATAAAAGTGGAATAAAAAACCTTATTGGTGGTCTGATGGTGGTTGCGGCCCTCAAATTTTTATCAATATGTTTATTTTTCTCTCTACTTATAGTTTTGCTGGTACCAAAGATAATAATAGTGATAAAGAAGGGACAAAGAGAGCTGAAGAGGTGAAGGGGTTTAACCCACCAAATTGTTCAATATGTTTTTCAAGGGCAGAAACCATAATAAGTAAATAAAAACTAACAATAATAAAGGCAATGGCACAAACCATAACATTTAGGCTTTTGCGGTTCTGTCAATTTGATCCAACCCCTGCACCAGATCCAACAACCCATTCCACCAAATCATATAACACTGACAATTTCATTGCCTCTATAGTCTCAAATTCTGAGCAAAAATAAAACTGCATTTGATGAAGCTAAATCATAAACAATCAAATGCATATTATATAAAAACAATCAAATGAAAATAGGGTTTGAAAGAAAACTCTAAATTTTGTATTACCTTTCCCAACATTGCCCATTGCAAAGGACAAAAGCCTCTTTCTACATGCACATCTTGGCTTCGCTCTATGATTTAAAAAAGAGTTGGTCCAGAAAGAGAGAATTAGATAAAATTTGCTGCTTTCAAAGATTGAAACATTGTTCAATAACTTGAATCGAAACACTAAAACAGAACATTGCATTATAGATGATGGAAGATTAAATTAAAACATAGTTAACAATTATTGGATATGAAGGTGGTTATTGTATTAAATTAATGTATTAGGATTATTTTTTAAAAATAATCGATTAGAGTAAAATAACAATCAAAGAGAAAAAATATAACAACTTAAAATACAAAATTAAATCGCATCAACCAAAAGTAGAGTTCTAAAGAATGCAAAAAATTATCAACCTAAAGTAGAGATGCAAGAAAAATAAATAAAATCAACCAAAAAATTAAGAGAGAGAGAGAGAGAGAGAGAGAGAGAGAGAGAGCATTTTTTTGTGAGGGAAAGCTATACAAATAATGGAAGAGAGAATGACAAATTTATAGTAAAAGGGTTTACAAATTTATAGTAAAAGGGTGTGAATAAAAATAGACAAAATAAGGGAAGATGAAGAGTAATATTAAAGTAGAAGGTAGTGAGGAGATGTAAAGGTAAGGGAAGGAGAAAGGTTGGAGAAAGTGTAAATATTAAAAAAATGAGTAAATGTTAAAAAAATTATTAAAAATATTGGAAAAAAAATAGGATAATGACATGGACGATGATGTGGCTCAACTGAAGTGTAGCAACAATAAATGATACACTTTAACTTTTAAATATATATAGATTAGATGCTATAAGTAAACCGAAAATGGAGAGACCATTGATAATTGACTTATCTTTTTTTTTTTTTTTTTTTTTTTTTTTTTTTGTTTTTGTAATCCAGAAATGAAGTCACTCACTATGGTATTAACTACAGTAAAGTTAAGCTCTCACTTTACCAAATAGAAATAGGGAAAATTTAACATATGCTTTAAGAGTATTGGTTTAGAAATTATTTTTAAAAACATTTTCTGAGAAAAGAAAAAAGTAACTAACTTTTTTAACAACTTTTTATATTTTTCATGAAAGTGGTATAAATAATTTCCAAAAATGCATGTTACATTAACAAATATTCTAAAGATACCAGTTAACAGGACCCATAGAAATAAAAGAGGCTAATAAAACAGTCATGAATATTAAGAATAGCTAATAACAAATGACATGATTGAATGCGACATCATTTTTATTTTTATTTTAAGTCGATCTATTCAAGATTGTTTCTTGCAATAGACCCTAAATAGAGTATATAAGGGCTAACTCTAGGCTAAGGGTCTGTTTGGGATTCGCTTATTTTGTTGAAATTGAAAATTTTTTGCTAAAAATACTGTAGATAAAGGTAAAAATTAGCTGAAATAGTATAGTGAGACTTATGAATACATTGAATAGTACCAAAAAGTACAGTGAGACTCATAAATAGTACCAAAAATAAGCTAAATAGTAAAATAAGTTGACAAAATTAATCATGTCACATGGACACTAACCTTATACTAATATGGACCGATAATATACTTCGGCCTTTTGGGCTAAAGCATCTTTAACACGCCCACAATATTTATAAACAATGAGTTAGAAATGTAACGAGAAAAAAACACAAAAAATCAATTTGTAAACCAAAAAAAAAAAAAAAACATAAAATAAAGCAAATAACACAAACCATGACCTATCAATTTCATAATGTTTGATGTTAGAAGCAGAGTTGCACCTTGGTCAAAAGTAAAAAAACCACTGAACAAAATTGCGTTCTATGTAGTTTTTGGAGGTTAGTTATTTTGTTTTCTGCTGAAGATTTCTATGTAAGGCCTTGCTAGCTCTAGTGTTTGTTTTGCTATTTTTGTTCTTCCTTCCATAATTAAAATTATGTTATTCTTAAAAAAAAAAAAAAAAGTACCGTATTCCTTTCGCCACCGATCAAAATAAGGGAAATTTGTTGAAGGCCAATCATGAGCAATAGAAACAACGTTGTTGTGGTTTTCTTTTGGAGCAGCTTGCACCTTGAGCTTGATTCTCTTCATGTCAGGGATATTGCCTAAGAGAAATGAAGGGGAATGCCCGTTGATCCCTTGCTCTTGGAGCCTTGATCTTAGCTTTTTTGGCTTCACTAGCAAGGAGTCATAGAGATGTAAAAGTAGTACTACTAAACCACCCAAAAACACTGACAGAATGATCTTTGTCGCTAGCATTGGCTCTTCTTCCATTTCCTCTAATGGTTTAATAGTCCTTTTTCTTGCTCTTCTTCTTGTGTCTAATGTTTTAAGTATACATGGTACTCTTCTCTCTCTCTCTCTCTCTCTCTCTCTCTGTGTCTCTCTCTGTAAGGTTGAATTTAATCAACCATGTGTTGGCTTTATTCCGTGACATATTTGCTTGTAATACAAAACTTAGAAACCCTGTATTTAGGTGGGAATTATGTAAGGGTAGTGTGTGAGAGAGTGTGAAGAAATGCTCAAGACTGTGCAGTGAAGCAGGGACTCACGGCTGGATCTCGCGGGTGACTCGCGGTTGCAAGCCGCCAGAAGCAGTACACGCGCAGAGCATGCAGGGGAGCTGAACAGTCATGCCAGTTGGAGCACTACAAAACAAAAATCCAAACTGGCCACTCAGTTAACTCGCGGCTTGAACTCGCGACTCAGTCAAGTCGCGAGGTCAAGTTGCCAGCCAACCCTGTTTTAGAAAATTTGACTCTTTGCATTCCATTCTCACACCAGTATAAATACCCCTCATTCCCACAAAATATGTGTGGCTATTTAGAAAGAAAAACCCTAAGAGAGGTTTCTTCAAAACACCCACCCAATTAGAGAGAACTACTCATTCTTAGAGAGAAATCTTCGTAGTCTCTTCTCATTCCCTCTCTCATTGTCATACCTATTGAGAGGAGATTTCTATCCAAACACTACCCACATCCATTTAGAATGTTGAGTGTTTTTGGAGTTTTGGGAAGCATTGGAAGATGCCAAGGATGGCGGATGCTATGGATTATAGCGGAATCCGGTAAGCTAGAAAAGAAAAAGGTTCGGCGCAACCTCGTTGGAGCAAGAAGCTTGGAGGGCTTAGGTACATCGGGTAGATTAGGCTTGGAGAGTCTATTGCTGTTCATATATCCCAACTACATTTTCTAGTGGATTATTGACCGCTTGGAGGGCGGCAGAGAGGTTTTACGCTGAGGGTTTCGGTTTCCTCTTCGATAAAATATCGTGTGTTGTCCTTGTGTTTGCATCTCTCTTCCCTTTATCTTTGCCTTTTATTTTCTGCTGTGGATGTGATTTATAATTGGCTTAGATAGTTTTCCAATTCTATATTATAGTTTTTTTTCATTTTCCGCATACTAGTTGTTTGACATAAAGTTTGAATTGGTTAATTTGTAATTTGGGGGTCTAAACGTTCAAGGGTGTTTATACACATATTTGAACTTTCAATTGGTATCAGAGCGGGTACACTTGTTGTAGTTTAAATACCTAAGTGTGATCCTTGACCCCTTGTGTTTATTTGCCATGGATTGTGCTTTATATGCCTCTTTGCTTGATTTGGTTGGTGATGAATGTAACATGCCACGTGTTTGTGAAAATGCCTCTATGAGTGTTAATCCTCATAAGTGTGATGACATGTTATTTGAATCTATGGGTGTTGTTGACAAACTCTTGAAGAAAAATGCTAAGAAGTTTCAAAAGAATTTGAGCAAGTTATTTTGTGAAAAGGATGATTTGATTGCTAAGCTCAATGAATCCAACAAATTGGTTGAGAAATATAAAAAACTTGTTGAAATTTCTCTTGAAAAGCTGAAAGAGTTTGAATGTTTGAATACGGACTTGGATGCTAAATTTGTTTTGTCTAACAAACTTGTTGATGATCTTAAATGTGAAAATGAATCTCTTAAGATGCATGCTAAGTGTTTGATTGCTGAACCTATTATTAAAAATGATGAAAATATTTGTTGCAATCATGTTGTGGTACTCGATTTTGTGCCTAGTGTGTGTTCTACCTTAAAGGACAAATCGGTGTACATTCCTCCACATAAAAGAAATCAAAAGTTGGAGAGAAAAGTTGTTAAGTCAAAGCCTTCATTTAGGTCTCAACTTAAGGTTTTGAATGGATCTAAATTTGTTCCAACTTGCCACCATTGCGGTGTGATTGGTCATATAAGACCTCAATGTCACAAGTTGAAGAGGGAACAAAACCATGTTGCTAGATCCCTTCTCAAAAAGCCTAGTGGTCCTAAACACATTGTTTGTCACCATTGTGGTGCCTTTGGTCATCTAAGACCTCAATGCTCTAAGCTTGATGCTTTTAAAAGAATCAAAAGAAAAGAGAAACTTGAGCTTCATGGAAGTTGTGCTAAAAAGAGTAAACCGGTTTTGAGTGAAAATAGCATGTTGTTAAAGAAAATGTTTAATGCTCTTAACTCCTTGACTATGTGCATCTCCGGTTCTCATTCTTCCAACCCTCGTCTCGCTTCTCTTGAGACACTCATTCCAAACAATCGTTCCGTTTGGATGAGGAAGGGTTCATATGGTTGAGCTTGTGCTCTTTTTGGTCCTTGATCTAATTCTTTCGATCTTTGTAGGACCCTTCTTGCATTAAATGTCATAACTTCATGCATTTTGTGCATCTTGTATTTATTTGTATGCATTGTTTCGTTTTTGATCTTACTTTTATGTTTCTGTTTTGAGTGAGTAAAAATCCAAAACCAAATAAAAAGTGAAAAATTCAAAAAGTTTGATCGTATTTGTTTGAGCACATATCACATGTGAGTTTGGCCTTGTACCTTTGTTCAAATGGCTTTGTGCATTTACGAGTTTAGCTTGTTATTTTTGCACTTATATCTTTGTGGGAAAAATCTTGACATCTTTGTGCGATTGTTGTAAATCGATATTCAATTTTGTCATGAATGATTAGTCAATAGTCATGTTGGTTTTGATACATGCGTAGACTTGTACTTATATCTCTTCACACTCTTTTATTTTTATTGCTTAAGGAGCTCAATAAATGTAAATCTCAAAATGAAAAGAGATAATGAGTTGCAAAAGCCGTCGCACATACTAGTATTCGACTAGGAAAAAAGGAAAGCGACTTATATGAAAATGTATGATGCCCAAAAAGCCAAAGGCTTGTTCATCAACTTGAAATATCATAAATTTCAGGCATCGATCTCAAAATGATCAAATGTTATGAATTGTAAAGAAGCCAAATGAAAAGCTTCATCGTATGTAATCATTTTCTTATAGGAGGTCATATATATTCATTTCTATAATTGAGATAGACCACTTGACTTAGTACTAGTTATGTATGACTTGATTGAATTGATCATTGAAGCTTCACTCTAGACTAAGGACTATTCCACATTTGATACACACACACAACACACATGCCTAATATTCAATGAATGTCTTATTCATTTGTTAGATTGTACTTGTCCAAATGTGATGCGTGTGTGCTCAATCTTATATGGATTAATCCAAAAAGATTTTTGATCATTTTATATGTTTTTGGAAGTGATTTTTATCACTCTTTATGTTCTTGTTTAGTGCTTACTTTGTTTTTCAATGTTTAAACATGTTCTGTTTTGAAAAACAAATGTCAGAATTTTTGGCTACTTGCGTGAGCTGCCAGCAAGCTGCCAGTTTTGGCCACTCATTTTGGCGACTTGCAAGCTGCGAGTTTAAGCTGTGAGTTCATACAGAGGGGTTTCGCGGCTCACTCGCGACTCGGCTCGCGACTAGCCAGTCGCGAAATGCCCAGAATCAGCTTTTTAAAGAGCTTTTTCGTGGGAAACTTGTTTTAAACCTCTCCCATCCTCTCTAAAACCCCTCTTTCAATATTTTTACATCAAAACCCAACCAATTTGAATGATTTTTCATTTCATTAACATTTCTAAGGTAATTATAAATTCTTTTCATTATTTTTGATCCTTGGATTATGTTTTGTTGTGCTCTTGGTTGGGATTTTTATCATAGGGGTTGGAAAAACTTATTTTTTGTCAAATTTTTTCATGGGATTGGTTTCTTTTGATGATTTGCATTAGATGTTGGCCCCTTGTGGCAGAAAGAACATGTATTAAGGGTGGATTTCATGTTGTTCATGTATTGTTTCACATTATTGTTCATAGTGTGCATGCTAGGTGTTTGATAAAATGCCTCTTAGATATTTTCTCGCTTGTTTGGGCTCCGATGAGTCCCAAACTTTGGGGTTTCTCATGTTTCCTCATTAGGAACATGTTTGGTTCATTGGTTGTGTATTTAACACACCTTGCCCCACATGTGCATTTTTCATGCATTGGTCATGCATTGCACTTAGCCACCTCTTGCACACACCTTTGCTACCCTTGTTATGCATTGGTCTAGACCTTACTTCTTCATCCTAGTATGTCATGTCTACCTTATGCTTTGTAGCATTTTACATTGTCTTAGGTTTGAGCTTCATTTTCTCATTCATCTCACACCCCTCATGCATCATTAGCATTATTCGTACCTTCATCTCTTGCCTCCGTTTCTTCTTGACCCTTTGTCTATTCCTGACAAAAAGGGGGAGAGTATACTCTAGAGAGTATACCGGAGTGTTTTGTTATTTCTTTATGACTCTTGTGCACATCTTTAGGGGGAGAAATTCTATTTCTCATGCACATTTATAGGGGGAGAGTTATTCCATAGGGGAGATGCGTATACTAAGGGGGAGAAGACATTGAGATAATAAGAAAATTTTGTTTAAGAAAACTTTGTTTTGTTTGTTTCTCTTTTTGTTTGTTTTCTTGTATTGCATCATGTTTGTGTTTTGGACATACATATATCCCTATGCAATTGTGCTCCATTGAATGCATGTTCGGATGATCATTTGCTTTGCTATGTGATCATTGTAGTCATTTCTATATGACTGTTTTGGTGTTTGATCAAGTTGCTCACATGTTTCACATCATGTTTACTTGATCGCAATTTACTTGTTACATTATACTTGTCCTTTTATTACTTGCTTTACCTTGAGGGTCTAATGTGTTTTGTGCAAGTGTTTCAGGTTACAAGTATATATGTTTCAAGTGTATCACAGCTTCTCATCACTTTGAAGGGGAGAAACTTTAAGCACTTTTAGTTTATATTGTTTAAGTTTATATTCAGTATTTTGTGCTTTGTACCCATGTTGCTTATGTAAGTTTTTAGGGTTTATGTTTTTTTATTGTATGCTTTATGGTTTGTACCATGCTTTATGCAGCCTCTATATTTTTGTTAAATCAGTACTTCTATCCTAATGTCATGCATTTTCTAGTTAAGTACTGTCACTCTTGTGCTCTTGTAGGAATGTTCCTAGATGCATATACTTAGTGTATTATGCATTGGTTGAGTGTTGGGCATACAAGTAACTTGCATTGTTCTTGTTTGCTTGTATGTTCAAGTGTTCATTCCAAGTGTGAATGAGCATTGTGATTACTACCTTGTAGTGATTACTTGTTTGATCAAGCCATGGTTTGTTTCTTAACTTCACCCTTGCTTGATCACTTTATGCTTGTTTCATATGCATTTCATGTTTTCTGCATACAATGATCATGGTGTATTGTTGTGTTTCAGGAGTTTTATGTTCATATGATTCAAGAGCTTCACAGTTTCTAGATTTAGGTGTGAGTGAGTTTTGCCATTGTTCCCAAACTCATGTTTAAGTCTAGAGTCTGTTTTAGGGTATTTTGTCACGGAATAGCCAAAGGGGGAGATTGTAAGGTTGAATTTAATCAACCATGTGTTGGCTTTATTCCGTGACATATTTGCTTGTAATACAGCACTTAGAAACCTTGTATTTAGGTGGGAATCATGTAAGGGTAGTGTGTGAGAGAGTGTGAAGAAATGCTCAAGACTGTGCAGTGAAGCAAGGACTCGCGGCTGGATCTCGCGGGTGACTCGCGTCTGCAAGCCGCTAGAAGCAGCACACGCGTAGAGCATGTAGGGGAGCTGAACAGTCATGCCAGCTAGAGCATTACAGAACAAAAATCTAGACTGGCCACTCAGTTAGCTCGCGGCTTGAACTCGCGACTCAGTCAAGTAGCGAGGTCAAGTCGCCAGCCAACCCTGTTTTAGAAAATTTGACTCTTTGCATTCCATTCTCACACCAGTATAAATACCCCTCATTCCCACAAAATATGTATGGCTATTCAGAAAGAAAAACCCTAAGAGAGGTTTCTTCAAAACACCCACCCAATTAGAGAGAGCTACTCATTCTTAGAGAGAAATCTTCGTAGTCTCTTCTCATTCCCTCTCTCATTGTCATACCTATTGAGAGGAGATTTCTATCCAAACACTACCCACACCCATTTAGAGTGTTGAGTGTTTTTGGAGCTTTGGGAAGCATTGGAAGATGCCAAGGATGGCGGATGCTATGGATTATAGCGGAATCCGGTAAGCTAGAAAAGAAAAAGGTTCGGCGCAACCTCGTTGGAGCAAGAAATTTGGAGGGCTTAGGTACATCGGGTAGATTAGGCTTGGAGGGTCTATTGCTGTTCATATATCCCAACTACATTTTCTAGTGGATTATTGACCGCTTGGAGGGCGGCGGAGAGGTTTTACGCCGAGGGCTTCGGTTTCCTCTTCGATAACACATCGTGTGTTGTTCTTGTGTTTGCATCTCTCTTCCCTTTATCTTTGCCTTTTATTTTCTGCTGTGGATGTGATTTATAATTGGCTTAGATAGTTTTCCAATTCTATATTATAGCTTTTGTTCATTTTCCGCATACTAGTTGTTTGACATAAAGTTTGAATTGGTTAATTTGTAATTTGGGGGTCTAAACGTTCAAGGGTGTTTATACACATATTTGAACTTTCACTCTCTGTATATATAACAACTCATGTCATCATTAAAGATATTTAATCACATGATTATGTCAATTTGCTGTGAGGTTTTGGAGTTGTTGCAGCTTATTTTTGGTGAACCCCACACTTTTCATAGCCTTGCCTTTTCCTTTTTAACAGGTACTTTTAGCATATAATTAAGTACTTCAGCACTTCAGCTAATAGCCAATCTGAACACACAATAATGACATGATCTTGTTGAGTTGTCCTCATATGTGAGGTAGTGGGCTTAGCCTTTATATTAAACCCAATTAAAAAAAAAAAATTTGAAAGAGGTATGGGGAGAAATACGTTAAGTTTAGGGTAAACTAAAAATGATACAGAATTTCACAAATGCTAATGTGGCAATTTTTTATTAGTAGGTAAAAAAAGTGATATTAGTGGTAAACCCGAATAAAATGAGTAAGAACTTGCCAACTTAGCCGTTGTGAATGTTGTAAAAATAATCATTTCTATAACATTACTTAGAACAATATTTAGCTTTTTATGCAGCAACTAAAGCCACATGATTCTGATAGGGATTAGGATAGTTCGTACTTGAAAATGGAAATTATTCATTTCATAGATCAGATTTTGTCTTTTTCATATTTGATTATGCATATGGTATCTTGTCATTTAACATGTAAATGACATGGCACCATTTGAAAAAGAAATGCTTTAAGTCAAGATTAATTAGATGGTTCTAGGCCTAATGTTGATGGAATTTTGGCATCTTATTCATAGCATCAAGAGTTTCATTTTGATTGGTTTGTCAAAAGCCACCCTAGATTAGTAGTTTGTATCACCCATTCTGGTGAGATCTAAACTTACTCTTTGTTAATATTGCAGAAATCCACCTATTAAGTGATGAAGTAATTATTGTTTGTGAGTCAAGTTTTATATTCTTGATGTTTGTTTGCTTGTAGTTTTAACTAGAGTAGACTTATATTGTAACCCCATTGATATTTTGAATTAGTAGAAGATATTGGACTTGAACCTGTGGTTTTTCCAATCACATTGAAGGGTTTTCTACAATTTTGGTGTTTTATTCTTGTATGTTGTAATTGAAATTTTCTATTTTATGTTATTTATTGTGCTTGACTAATTTCTTTAAAAGTTTCCATTTAATTTGCACCAAAAAGAGAAAAGAAAAATGGTTCTGTTGCGTACTGATTAAAACATTACATAATGCAAGACAAGTAACCAGGGAGTTCAATTTATCCTTGATTTTAGTAGTATTTGAATATGAGTTTGATTAATCCCCCCGTGGCCCCCAATTCCCAAACCACAAATAAAACCCTTTTGTAAAATGGAAAATATAATTCAATACTTGTTTTATGAAAGTACAACCTCCAACCATATTTTGTGTATTTTTGATTGAGTTGGGTAAGATTGGCTTGGTTTTTTTCTCCACATTTATTCCTTTTGTGTTGATAAACTAGTAATTTTTCATGTTTATTTCATGTTTTAACTGAGAAGAGCTTATAAGTAAGGTTGTAAAGTCTCTTGGTCCTCATGTTTGTTTTGCACAATTAATAAAATTTAGTTTCTCTCTTCTCATTGATGATTCAAGGTTCCTTCTTGGCAGATTCACAAAAAATCCCTACTGATTTCTAAGTTATATAACAATAGCAGAAGTTGACTACAATATTTCCACCATTTCCGTCCTGTATCAAAACCTTTATTGGTTTGTGTTGAACAAATAATGATGTCAATAGCCAGATTAAAAAGTTTTAACACTGTCATGAGATAGTATAAGCTTCTTGCCTAAGGAGAGCTTTCAATAATCCAGATCACTTTTTTTTATTCAAGTTTTGGCCTAATGCTTCTTGCAGTAAATGATTGTGATTTTACTCACAGATGAGTATGAATGAATGAACTGTTTCTCTTGCTAAGACACCTGCCATACTAACAAATCCCCGTGTAGAGACATACCATTATCATATATGAAATTACAAAATCTATAACAAGATCATAAATCTGCCGTATAATATCAATGAAAAAAAAAAAAAAAAACAAATTGCTAGTTACTTGTTGCATAGTACCATCCAAAGTTTAAATCTTCAGGTGTATGCTGGGAGTTGCATGGTGTTTTAGGATTAGATGATGATGACATTCTCATCCTGATCCGAGAGAGAAAAAGGCTGGACTTCTATTTCTTCAATTCATGCATCCCAATCCCTTTTAATTCTTTTTTCAAGTTCTCTAATTGCTACATAGTAATGACATGTGCGACATGTGCATCCAAGGTGGCCTTTACATTTCTCAAAGCTGAAAAATGTCAAGTTGTCCTCAGAACAGTAACTACATGTTCAGGGTACAACAATTAACCTAAATGCAAGGGATGAAGGGGAGAGTGAGAAGCAAAACTTGAATAGCATGAGAGATAGAACCAGCTTCGGTTTTGTCATGGCAAAATATTGACCAGCACACACGCAGTAACATACTCCAAATGGAATATAAGCCTATGGAGTCTTGCAAGCTCCAACAATCCCATGAGCAAATATTTCTGACTTCAATATGTGTGCATCAGGCCCCCACAGATCACATAAGCATTGCAATATAGGGATAGGACTTTGCATGTTTATATACTTTTTTGAGATGTTAATGTCTTTGAATATTAGATCTTTCAAAACCTCTCTTGTCACAAAAAATATAGGTGTGTAAATTTTAGAATTTGGACAGTCAGGTCACCCATTAGTGGGCATGACCTTTGGCTGGCCACATTTAATGGGATTAACTCCCATGTAATATAAGTTACATTTGAGTGAGTTACAAAAGGGTGTAACCACCCTCATTTGTGCAACTCAATAAAATTAGAACATCTTTTCCTCTCCTCCATTTTCTCTAGTTTTTGGATTCTGTCCTACGGTTCTTAGGCTATGGGTATTGTGTAACTTGCTCTAGTAGCAAGCACCACCAAGAGGTATGTAACCTTTCAAGCAATGGAGGCATCGTCTACAATGTGGAACAAGCGAATACATGATCCTATAGAGGTATGTACTTGATTTTCATACAGTTAAGATGCAATATCTTTGGGATGACCATAGTCAATTGCCATCAAATACATGTCTATCATGTAGGAGATTTCTTCAATGTTGAGTTCATAGTTCAAAATTTGTAAATTATTGATGTTAACTAGTCCCTAAAATATCTGTTGGCTTTGCAAAGCCATGATAGGATACTATAAAAGCTATAAGGTAAACACTAACAAAGAAGATGAGAGAATGGAGGACTCAGTGAAATACAGAATGCAAAATGACCTACATATGAAGACAAAAGAAGCACAAGGCTGCTGCCTACTGCCTTCCAGTTCATACCATCACACTACCTCTCAAATTCTTTTTATGTTATTGCCTAACAAGTGACATACAAAATTAGTCCCAATTCTTGTCACTGTTTCAGTTACAATGTAGAGAATTCTAGAGTAGAGAAGATCCAAAGACAAAAACTTGTATGGAAGACCAGAGGCACCTTTGGTTTACCATTATCAACAATATCATGTAATTGATGTGTTAAGTTCTTTATTTGTGAAATTAAATGAAGATAATAATGGATCCTTAAATGAAGCGTTTCACAAAGTATATTCAATCTTGTACTGGCCACTAGAAGTCACTTTTCAAAGAAGATGTTAGATGATACCCTCAATAGGAATGAGAATTCTTCATGATTTTTGTTAGAAAAAGCTGAAATTCTAAGAAAATCCTATATTTATAACTGTGTACTAAACCAATATACGTGCAGAAGCACACACTAACACGTGGTATTTTCAATTTTAGTTGCTAGAGGACATTTGCTTCCAATCCTGTAGATATAGCAGTCTGTCAGCCTTTTTAAAAAAATTGCTTATCTCAAACAGTTCACAAAGAAAAGATCAACTGAACAATAATCTTTCAACTTTGATGCATATTCCAAACAAAAGCATCAAACCAGATATGTTTACCAAAATACAAGCTAAAAATAGAGATAAGCAAATCAGATTTTAAATAGTCCTGGTTCCCAAACTCATAAGGACCACAATCTCTTAGGAATCCTACAATTCTCATAAAAATAAAGTTAACTGATTGATTAAGGGCATTCACTAGTATTTTGATGACAAAAATAAAAATAAAACAAGACCCCATGGAACAAACCCCTTCAACACCAAACAAGACCTTATGAAACAAATCCTTCAAATTTTCTCTTTAGCATCTTCAACATACCTCGCCTCTGCCGCAACCGCCATCAATTCATCAAAGTTTTCAGTCTTCCCCAACAATATTTCATCAATCTGAAGGAAAAAAGAAAAAAGAAAAAAATCATCTGTTATAAAGCTCTTAAACATAGAACAAAAAAATAATTCACTATTTCAATTCCTATAAACAATGGGAAATTCGCCATGATTACATATCGATTAGGGTTGAACAGGACCTGCTCTATAGGCACATACCTCTGTATACTTGATCCCCATGATTACATATTGATACAAAAAATGCATTTTACTGTTTAATCAGTTCAATGCAGTTCCATTGAACTACTTTTGAACAATCATGAAATATAAAACATCAAGCAACCCAACCACTAAAATGTGCTCCATACCGCAGAGTTACAACATAAATAGTCAACGATTACTTTTAATCAGGCTCATAAAAGATGGCCTGACCAAAGTCTCCAATCTTAAGAACTTCATTATCATCAATTAAAGATTAACCCTTGATATCTTGGTGCAAGACACTAGGACTATGTCAATGCTCACAGCATACCTTCACATCATGCGATATGATCATGCCAAATGTGACATTAGTCCATACTTAATAATTAATAAATAAGCTATCCTGCTTACTGGTATATACATCTGCATATTGAAGAGTATTATATGCAAAACTATACTTCTGACCCATTTCAACACCGATAATCTAATTCATTGAAGCTCTAATTCAACAGATACATAAAGATTTCATACATCCCAAAAACATTATTCATATCAAACACCAAGGCTGAGATGCTGTTGGACTGTAAACAATATATAAATTATTCAAAATCCATAACAGAATGTAAACAGTGAATCAACCAATGGTTTCAAACTGGAAATTTTCCTACTCAAAGTGTCTAGGACATCTAATTCATTGCGCCCAAAATTCAGTTCAGTATTATATGACAAAACATGTACACATCAATGCAAAGAGGTGGATGTCAAATAATTTTTCAACCAAATAACTATCGAAATATACGACATAACATTAAAAGAATATCATCTACAAATCAATATGAAGATATTAAACTTGGTTTAGAATCAGTAACTGCACGCAAAGCCGAAACTAAATTCAGGCAACGACACCTACTATGTGACAAGAACTATACAGGAACTTAATGCCTTTCTACTTAGGGTTCATAGGATTGGTGGAATCCTAACCCCTTTCTAACTTGGACAACACTTGATAGTACAATACAAGAATGAGAACTACCGTCTTGAGGAATCCATTAAGTCTTAATTCTAAAACTAAAATACCAACACATCTTCATTACTATCTACACCAATATGCAATCCTTTTCTACCCATGAATCCAAACAAGGTTATTTTCCTCAGCATTTTCATTATATCCAAATCCACATTTGTGCCTGAAGTGGATTTTGGCCCAAATTCCATGGGGGGCCTCCTGGATCCCTTTCGTTGTGTTCCCTCATTCCACTGACCAAGTGTACGATCAACTATAAATAGGTTTATAAGATCAAAACTCAGTCTGATGGTATAATTGACAGGTATAAAACACATCTTATGGCGAAAGATTTGACCAAGAGTATGTCATGATTATAAAGGGACATTTTCTTCTGTTGATCAACATATGTATATCTGCTCCCTTCTTGCTGTGGAAGCAACCCATCATTGCTCTCTTTTTTAGATGGATGTTAAAAATGTGTTCATCAATGGCAACCTTATGAAAGAAGTCTTCATGCGGCCTCCTCATTGTTATGCGCACCCACCAAACACCTAATTTCTCCTTCCTAAAGCCTACATGGCCTCAAACAAACCCCTCATTTATCATATTTAGTATTTTAGTCTCATAAGTAAGCTTCTCCTTTGATCCCAATGATTCTTCGCTTTTTATTCATCTTACGGATAAGTGTGTTAGTGTCTTGCTTTATATGTTTGTTTTTTAAAGGAATCTTGCTATTATATGTTGATAACATAGTTTTGCTATAGTTGATCTTGCAGGAGGTGAGAAACTCAAATAGCTTCTCCACTAGAACTATGAAAAATGAAGGATTTAGGTACTCTCATCAACTTTCTTCTAATGAAGATTACTATGTCTCTCAAAAAAATTAAAATATATGCCTATGATCTCATCTCTTGTGCAGATCTAAATGATTGCCAAATTTGGTAATATGCCTCTTGTCTCCCTAGATGGCAAGCAGCTTTGTATGCTACTCTCTACAAGGTGCAAGAGCCCACTAGTTGTTGCTCTACCATTGGATATTGCTTATTACTAGGTAATGCTTTTGTTTCTTGTTGAAATAAGAGCCTCACCGTTGCTATAAGATTAGATATTATGCTCTTGTTGACCCCACTGTAGAGCTCATTTGGTTGCACTACTTCTCAGGGATATAGGAGCCCATATTTCTATTGCCACTCCAATTTCTTGGGATAATGTGTACTATCTAGATTGCTCATAATGATGTCTTCTATGAGAAAGCAAAGCATATTCAGATCAACTGTAAATGTATTTGTTATTACCTCTTTCATGGACATCTTCAACTTCAACCCATCTCTTCCAATGGCTAGCATGTCAGAGTCTTCTCCAAGTCGCTTGCTATTAGTTTATTTTACACACATCTATGCAAACTCAAGCTTGCCTTAGATTTCCCTTCTACAGTTTGAGTAGGGATGCACTATTAGGACTCAAGTCTATTGTAAGTGTACACTTGTAGAAAAAGTAATTTGACTTTTATGCTCAACAAGCAACCTAATTTTACTATAGTTAGAATAGGGTTAGTCTAGGATTAATTTGCCTACGAATATCTTGTGTTACAGTTTTATGGATATTAATCAATTTAGTTTTGTTCTCCTTTCACTGTAACTACTAGTGTCTTCTTTGGTCCCATACAAGAAACTAGCATATAAAAATTACAAAAGTTATTATGCTAAAGTGGGTTAAGTAATACTAACAGTCTTGTACTTTAATGGCATTATCAAGTAAGATAGAAAAGCCAAAATTATTTTTAAAATTCATTAAACCAATCAAATGAGACATATCAAGCAATGAGTTCATGTACTTAATTGCAAAAACTAAAACAGAGTTAGTATATTTCTTATTATCTTATTGAAATTAATGTCCCAACATTAGATATCATTTAGGGGAATATGCAACTTTAAATTTGGAACATTTGATCCATTGTAAAATTAAATGATGGAAAACCATATATGAGACAAAATTAGGACTATTGTAAATTTACCAAATAAATGAAGAGAATTGCTGGAAAAAAATTAAGGAAGAGAACTAAGATAATGGCGCTGACGCATGGAATTTATCATGGTAAACTAAGGGACTCTTGTAAATAGAGAAAATAAAATTGTTAAAATCATATCTGCATCTCTCTCTTTTGAGACTCAAATCATATCTTCATCTAATCACGTAAAGAGTATTTCTCATCTGATTTTTCCGGATAGACTTGAAATTGAAAATTTGGAGGGGAGAATGGCTTACCAAAAAAAATGAGGAAGAACCCCCAAAGAAAGAGAAGCAGCAGAACGATAGATGTTAGTACTCTAGAACTCTCTTGCCCTTGTCTTTACAATTGGCTGGCTCAACAGGTTCAGATTGAGAGTCCTCTTTGGAGCTACTAGATATTTTGGTACTTACCTTATCTTCATTAGAGAACAAGGTCACCCATTGTCTTATTGTTTCCTTAAATTCTACCTCATCATGTTTGTAAAGAAGATGGAAGCCACACTTCTGCACCAAGCCAGGGAAATCAACTACAACTGAAGCCTCAATCCAGCTGGATTGATTCAACGAGTCTCGATATGAACCACGTGGAATATAGGACAGCCAAATAAATCCACCTTGTTGCAACAACTTGAGATCTTCTTTAGTTATGTGGTGGACATGGAGTGGTTCTGCACATTCAATACTGGTTTCCAAATGAGAAATAAGGTTGTATGAAGTTTCTGAATTCTGAATGTCAAGGAAGGCATCCAAGTTTGCTTCAATTGCAACATAAGCACATAGAGCAAGTCCCATCCAATTACTGTCATTGTACGCATTTGGGGGTAAAGGGATTGTCACCGGGGCCTCATTACTTTGGTGGCTAAACCACTCCGGAATTTCACGTAGAGGAAAACAAGATTTATAGACACGGCATTGATCAAAGTCCTGTGAATTATCAGAAAATATTGCGTCTAATGTGTGAGAATAGGAAAAGGAAAGGGAGATGGAATAGTATGTATGTAGCAAAGCAAATACTAATAGTTTATGAATTACCAGTAAATCACTTTTGCCAAGTTGAGTATTAGTTTCATTAGCCTGCTCATTAGAGAACAGGGCCATGCATTGTCTTATTGTTTCCTTAAACTCTACCTCATCATGCTTGTAAAGAAGATGGAAGCCACTCTTCTGCACCAAGCCAGGGAAATCGATTGCACCTGAAGCCTCATTCTGGCTGCATTGATTCTACGATTCTTGAAATGAACCACGTGGAATATAGGACAGCCAAATAAATCCACCTTGCTGTAACAACTTGAGATCTTCTTCAGTTATGTGATGGACATGGAGAGGTTCCACACATTCAACATTGGTTTCCAAATGACAAATGAGATTGTAAGTAGTTTCTAAATTCTGAATGTCAAGGATGGCAGTTGGGTTTGCTTCAACTGCAATAGAAGCACATAGAACAAGTCCCATCCAAGTATTGTCATTGAACACATTCGGAGGTAAAGGGATTGTCACTGGAGGCTCATCACTCTGGTGGCTAAACCACTCCAGAATTTCACGTAAAGGAAAACAAGAATTATAGACACGGCATTGATCAAAGTCCTGTAAATGAACATAAATAATTGTGTCTAATGAGTGAAAGTGAGAGAAAAAAGGTGATGGAATAGTATGTTTGTAGCAAAGCAAATACTATTAGTTTATGAATTACCAGCAAGTCACTTTTGCCAAGTTTAGTCTTAGTTTCATTGGTCTTTGATTGATCAATAAATCTTGGAACTAATTGAACTTCAAAGTTGCTAGTGGAAAAGATTTTTTTTTTCATCAACACCACATTGTTCATTTCTTTTCTTTCCATAATCCTCTGTATGTTTACGAACAACCTCCCGCTGCTCTAAAATCAAGTCGTTGCAGTGTCTTAGTTCTTGCTCGAACTGTACTTGATCATGCTGGTACAAAAGATGTAATGCACATTTCTGAACCATCACGTTAGGCCAATCACTTACAAATGTAGCTTTAATGTCGCTGCTGTGTTGCAACATTTCCTTAAATGGCTCACCTGGTATGTAGGATATCCAAATGAATTCACTTAGATTAATTAACCAGATTACTGCTTCTCTATGAGCGCTGCAAGTAATTATTGGAACATTCATGTGATTCCCCAATTTGATTGATTGATTGTGTGATGTGTGTGGGTGCGTGATGAGTCCCATATTGGGTATTTACTGGTTGAACTGGACTTTATTAACAACTATAAGGAGCCTCAATTGTGACTAGTCCTTTTGAGGTATAGTGCAGATGTGGCTAACGCTTTTCCTTGGGTTGTTACATATGGTATCAGAGCCGATCCAGTAAACCCGTGTGGGCTCAGAAACACTACCCCACAAAGTAGACCCTAACGAGGACGTTTGGGATTTAAGTGGGGGAGATTGTGATGCTCTAATTTGATTGATTGTGTGATATGTGTGGGTGTGTGATGAGTCCCATATTGGGTATTTGTTGGGTTGAACTGGGCTTTATTAACAACTTCAAGGAGCCTTAATTACGACTAGTCCTTATTGTGATGCCCTAATTTGATTGATTGATAGTGTGATGTGTGTGGGTGTGTGATGAGTCCCATATCGGGTATTTACTGGGTTGAATTGGGCTTTATTAACAACTACAAGGAATCTCAATTGTGACTAGTCCTTTTGAGGTATAGTGCAGATGTGACTAGCACTTTTCCTTGAGTCGTTACATATGGTATCAGAGCCGGCCTGGTAATCCCATGTGGGCTCGGAGACACTACCCCACAAAGTGGGCCTTAACGAGGATGTTAGGGATTTAAGTGGGGGGAGATTATGATACCCCAATTTGATTGATTGTGTGATGTGTATGGGTGTGTGATGAGTCCCACATCGGGTATAAACTGGGTTGAACTGGACTTTATTAACAACTACAAGGAGCCTCAATTGTAACTAGTCCTTTTGAGGTATAGCGCAGATGTAGCTAGCGCTTTTCCTTGAGTCTTTACAATATCCCTTGTCACTCTTTGCATCAAAATTTTCTAAGTTCTCTCTATCACGTAGAATGTAACAATCACTACCAAATATCCTGAAATACTTAACAACCGGCTTCTTTCCTCTCCAAAGTTCATAAGGAGTCTTCTTGGAATCAGGTTTGAAATACACCCGGTTGAGTGTATGACAAGTAGTGTTAATTGCTTCTCCCCAGAAGGATTTTGGCAACTTTTTATTGTGTAGCATGACACGTGCCATCTCCTGAACAACCCTATTTTTTCGTTCAATTATTCCATTTTGTTGTGGTGTCTTGGGTGAGGAGAACTCTTGATGTGTGCCTTGTTCATTGCAGAAGGTAGCCAGCTTGGTATTCTCAAATTTTCTTCCATGGTCACTTTTGATCCTGGCTATCACAGTATCTTTTTTCAACCTGCAATTTCTTACACAGATGTATCATCTTCTCAGGAGCCTTAGCTTTATTTTTCAAAAGCACAACCTAAGTATATCTGGTAAAGTCATCCACACCCACTAGAATATATTTCTTTCCTCCTAAACTCTGAACTCGAGCAGGACCCATAAGATCAATGTGCAGTAACTCCAAAGGTCTTGAAGTTTGAACACTAGCTATAGACGGATGTTTAGATTTTATCTGTTTACCTATCTGGCATGGTCCACATATGCACTTATCTATCTTCTTAAACTTAGGTAAACCAACAACTGCATCACATTTACAAATCTTTTCTAACTGCTTATGACTTGCATGTCCCAACCGTTGATGCCATAAATCAACTTGATCAATCTTTGCACTAAAACACATGTTGCTTATGCTTGGTGTCAATCCATAACAGTTGTCCGCCGTCCTTACACCAACACACATACAGTCACCTCCTCCATCAAGTATCTCACATTCATACTTAGTGAAGAGAATATTCAGTCCATTGTCACAAATCTGACTGATGTTGAGTAAATTTGCCTTCAGTCCATCAACATACCAAACATCTTCAAAGATCGATAATCCTGAAATGTCCATAGTTCCAATGCCTCTGATCATAGATTTGCTTCCATCTCCAAAAGTGACTGTCCCAATCTTTCCTTCAAAGAGGGTCTTGAATAATCCTTTGTTTTCTGTCATATGTCTGGAACAACCACTATCCAAATACCAAATATAAGAATCACGTGCCTTTAAGGCGGTTAAGGCAGTATAACACAAATAATTATTATCACATATGATATGACCAAGATGTCCAAGGAAATATTTTTGAAAGTTCAAATAGTGTAAAAACACCCTTGAACATTTAGACCCCCAATTTACAAATTAACCAATTCAAGCTTTATGTCAAATAACAAATGTGCAGAAAATGAACAAAAGTTATAAAACAGAATTGGTAAACAATCTAAGCCAATTTAAAATCACAACCCATTGCAGATAATAAAAGGCAAAGATAAAAGGGAAGGAAGATGCAAACACAAGGACAACACGCGATGTGTTATCGAAGAGGAAACTGAAGCCCTCGGCGTAAAGCCTCTCCGCCGCCCTCCAAGCGGTAAACAATCCACTAGAAAATGTAGTTGGGATACATGGACAGCAATAGACCCTCCAAGCCTAATCTACTTAATGCACCTAAGCCCTCCAAGCTTCTTACTCCAACGAGGTTGTGCTGAACCTATTTCTTTTTTAGTTTCCTGGATTCCACTACTTGACCATAGCATCAACCAATGTAAATTGGTTCTTTCCTAACTGCTTCCTAGAACACCAAACAGCCCTCTCACAGTAATGGATATGGTGAGAAAAAGGTTTTGGTAAAATGCCTCTCAAGGATTTGACAATGGAGAGGAAGAGAGTTGAGGAATTTGAAGAGACTCTTATGTAAAGATTGTAGATGAATCAATCTTATTTTACTCTAGGGTTTCTCTCTCAAAATTCTCTTAGGAAGCTCTCTTTCTTTTGTGGGTATAAGGGGTATTTATACTGGAGTGAAAAAAGAATGTGAAACGCCAGGTTTTTCAAAACAGGGGTGGCTCGCGGCTTGGTCTCGTGGCTTGATTGAGTCGCGAGATCCAGCCACGCTATAACAGAATGGCCAGTTGTCCTATTTTGTCCTGTAGTGCTCCAGCTAGCATGAGGGTTCAACTTCTGGCATGCTTGGCACGTGTGCTGCTTCTAGCAGCTTGCAGCCGCGAGTCAACCGCGATATCCAGCTGCGAGACTCTGTTTTCTTGCACACTCTTGAGCATTCAACACTCTATCTCACTCACTACCCTTACAACAAACCCACCTAAATACAGGGTTACTAAATGTTGAAATACAAGCAAATTTGGTACGGAATAAAACCAACAAAATGGTTGATTAATTTCAACCTTACAAGATTTAACAAAAACAACAGGAGACAAATACACAAAGTAAGCAAGTTGATAAATGAGCAAAAAGAATTTCCAAGAATCCATAACAATAAGGGTCAAGGATTAGCTCAGTGATCAAAAGATCAACAACAAGAGAGCAACCCGCTTTGATACCACTTGATGGTTTTTAGACCCCTTAAAACACAATTGGATTAACCTAGGTAATTAGCCAAGTTGTTACTTAGTCCAAATTCCAAATCTAGGTTATCACAATCAAACAATCATATCATGTAAAGCAGTGGAAAAATAAATAACACAACGATATGATCACTCAGGAAACCAAATCGGTAAAAACCTGGGGAGGATTTGACCTACCTATCCTCAAGGTAAAAATGAATCCACTATCTTGAAAGAATTGAAGTTCATACAATAAGACTTACAAGCCCCTACGCTCGACTTCTTATTGCTACCCACCAGTAGAACTTACTAACACGACCACGTGCAAGCTCCGAATCCACGTACTCCTTCTTTCTTGGATTCACCACCAGATACAAGCACACCCGCTTGTGTTTTCTTTAAGCTTCAATGGCGGCAACCGAGTTGATCATCAAGGTGTAGATAAAATCTCCTCCTTGAAAACCCTAAGTTTGTGTAAAGGAAAACTCCTCTAGATCTCACAAGAGATTTACACAGATAGCAATATGAGCAACACTAAAACGTGGTTAGGGTTTGCCTTGTATACTTAGGACAAATTAGAAAACCCTAAACGTTTTAAACAACTAGGGCTGAGTTGGAAATTTGCAGAAAAATGCATTCTGCCTGAGATTCAATCGATCGAGCCTAAGCTTCGATCGATTGAGTCAGGCCGAAATGCACAGTAACTTCTGCATTAGCTCGATTCCAACTTTACATAAAATATACAACTTTGAGCAAGACTAAAACACTTCTAAACACATTGTTTTAATCATGGTTTGCCAACAATATACATTGGAGTTCTAAATACATAAATACCTAAGTCTTTAGAACCTAACAGTAATAATGAAAGAACAAGGTTAACACAAAAGACAAACAGAAAATAGATAAGTTGGAGGCACTATATCGTTTTTCTTAGACAATATTTGCCCCCCACACTATTGTTGGTAAAGAGTTATCATAAATTTGTCCCCAGGATACAACCAAGATTTTGGGTTCTACAGATAGCAATTTTAGAGAATGACCATAGTATTTCTTATGTTTTTTTTTTCTAGCTTACTATTTTGGAGAATGAACGTAGGCCTCTATTTTTACCCATAGGGTTATGTTTCATCAAAAGGCACGTATGAAGAGTTAAAACGTTTCATAAAATGGTTAACAAAAATTGAAACCTCTTCAACATTTTTGAATAGTCACTAGAAAATTCTGCAGAAAATTCCAGAACTTGAATTTTCACTTTATGAATCATATTCTCCAAACTCAAACATCATTATTACAACCTATCCTTATATATACTTATATATACAACATTAAATAGTAGACTTTACAGCCAAAATAAGTTGATTTGTTTTCCATTTTTTTATTTAGTTCTCCTAAGAAGATAGTCCATAAAAGACATACAACACTCCAAATAATACTAAAGAGTATCATAAAATACTTAAGTATGCAGACATTTAAGCAATTGTACTGAAAATCACTACTTTATCCGTGACTAGCAAATACCCATGAAAGTAGCTTATGCTAAGTATATCACCATAGGTTCTTTGTTAGTGACTATCAAATACCCATTATAGGCGCACATGCATGGCTAAGTATTTCACTGTAAGTTTATAAGCTTTTTATAGGGCTTTTAACCAATTAAACTTCTTTTTAAGTGATTATAACCCTTCAAACCTACAAAATATATGGCTAAACAACAAAGAAATCTAGCTTCCTGCTAAAGAATCCATCCATACCCAATTCCATAACCTAGAGTTATCTTTTTTGAGGTCACAAAAGCTTATATGCAATAAGGCATTCATGGTGATTTATTCTTCATCAAAACCAAACACTAGAACATCAAAGATTAAATTGAAATTAACAAAATCAAACTTTATGAATAGAAGAGAAATGCTCAGCTTCATCTACCATTATTGACACATTCCTTGAATAATGGTAATCCATAACAGGACACTAATTCTACAGAGTATATATATTTGTCTTGTTTTTTCATGGCTTTTTCCCAAAAATGATTAGCTAAGCAAAGAAAGTATTTAAAAGCTTACCAAGAAAGCTAGGAGAAGCAAGAAATCTAATGGAGAGTGTTAGGTTCTAAGAATTTAGGAACTAAATGTGTAAGGTTGAAATTTTATCAACCATCTTGTTGGCTTTATTCCGTGCCAAATTTGCTTGTATTTTAGCAATTAGTAACCTTATATTTAGGTGGGAATCATGTAAGGGTAGTATGTGAGAGAGTGTGAAGAAATGCTCAAGATTGTGCAAAGAATCAAAGACTCGTGACTGGATCTCGCGGGTGGCTCGCGGCTTGCAAGCCGCCAGAAGTTGTACACGTGCCAAGCATGCCAGAAGTTGAAGCGTCATGCCAGCTGTTGCACTACAGGACAAAAGTCCCAGGCTGGCCAGGCCGTTAGCTCGCGACTCGAACTCGCGACTCAGTCCAGTCGCCAAACCACCCTGTTTGGGAAAAACTGACTCTTCGCATTCCTTTCTCACCCCACTATATATAGACCCTTATACCCACGAAATGTAGAGACCTTCCAGAGAGAATTTTGAGAGAGAAACCCTAGAGAAAAACAAGATTAACTTATCCACAATCTTCACATAGAAACTCTTCAAATTCCTCTACTCTCTTCCTCTCCATTATTACATCTTTGAGAGGCACATTACCAAAACCTTTTCTCACCATACCCATATTTGTGAGAAGGCCATTTGGTGTTTAGGAAGCAGTTAAGAAGGGACCAATTCGTATTGGTTGATGCCATGGTTAAGTAGCGGAATCCGGTAAGTTAAAGAAGAAATAGGTTTGGCGTAACCTCGTTGGAGTAGGAGCTTGGAGGGCTTAGGTATATTGGGTAGATTAGGCTTGGAGGGTCTTTTGCTATTCATGTATCCCAACTACATTCTTTAGTGGATTATTTACCGCTTAGAGGGCGGCGGAGAGGTTTTACGCCGAGGGCTTCGGTTTCCTCTTCGATAACACATCGTTCTGTTGTCCTTGTGTTTGCATCTCTCTTCTCTTAATCTTTGCCATTTAATTTCTGCTGTGGATGTGATTTTATTTGGTTTAGATTGTTCATCAATTCTGTATTAAGCTTATGTTCATATTCTGCACATTAATTGTTTGATATTAAGCTTGAATTGTTAATTTGTAAATTGGGGGTCTAAATGTTCAAAGTGTTTTATACACTAATTGAACTTTCAATTGGTATCAGAGTGGGTGCACTTGCTATGGTTTAATTACCTAAGTGCAATCCTAGACCCCTTAGCTATGGATGAAGCCATGGAAAAGGCTATGCTGAATTGTGGTTTAAATGTTTGTGATAATGACTCTATGAGTATGTTTGAAGGGTGCCCTAACAAAGAACTCCTAGAGATATTAAAAACAAAGAATCATGCTAGAATGTTTGTTCACATGCTGAAATTTTTTGAAAATGAGAATCACATCTTACACAATAGTCTATGTGAATCTAATTCGTTGGTTAAGAAGTATAAAAGAAGAAATAGAAGATTGTGTGATAAGGTTGATAATCTGAAAAAGAAAATTCAATCTAGCAAGAGCATGGAAAATGAAGATAAGTTTCTGTTTGAAGGTCAAGAGTGCTTGTCCCATGCTTGCCTATTTGTGCACACCCCATTGAAGGTATTTAATTCATTTTTATAGTATCTTGATAGCGGTTGTTCTCCTTATATGACAGGTGATAAATCACTGTTTAAGTCACTCAAAGAAAAGATTGGTGACTATGTAACATTTGGCGATGAGAGTCATGCTCAAGTTCTTGGCAAAGGGACTGTTGAGATACCTGGATTACCTCTATCGAAGGATGTCTTATACATCAAAGGGTTGAAGGAAAATATTTTAAGCATCACTCAAATATGTGATGAGTATTTCCTTGTTCAATTCTCAAAGAAGGGGTGCATAATCATTGATGAAGAAGGGATTCAAGTTTTGGAAGGAAAGAGAACTACCAACAATTGCTACATAGTGGTTCCTACGGCTCCAATTTCCTGCAGAATTTCTTGTGTTGACATGTTGGAACTTTGGCATCAAAGATTCGGACATGCTAACTTCAAACAAGTGGCTAAAGTCTCCAAATTTGAAGCTGTTTAGGGACTTCCAAAATTTGGAAAGGTGGAGAAGGCTTTTTGTGGTGCATGCCAAATGGGGAAGCAAACAAACGTAGGTCACCACAAGGTGAATGTGATCGCCTCTTCACGATGCTTAGAGCTTCTTCATGTTGATCTAACGGGGCCCACAAGAACTGAAAGTCTAGGAGGAAAAAGGTACGTTATGGACATTGTTGATGATTTCTCAAGATACACCTGGGTTGAATTTCTTAGAGAAAAATCGGAAGCGTGTGAGAAATTGAAAATTCTTTGCAAGAGACTACAAAACGAGAAAGGGGTTCCTATTGTCAAGATAAGGAGTGATCATGGCAAGGAGTTTGAGAATACAAGATTTGAGTCGTTTTGTGAGAAGAATGGAATCAAAAAGGAATTTTCAGCTTCCAAAACTCCTCAACAAAATGGGGTGGTTGAAAGGAAGAATCGGGTGATTCAAGAAATGGCGAGAGTTATGCGACTCAACAAGCAAATTCCTCAAAAGTTTTGGGGAGAAGCTGTGAACACCTCATGTCACATTGGCAATAGAATATATTTTCGAGCTAGAACAAAGAAGACTGCATATGAAATTTGGAATGAAAAGAAGCCAAAAGTGAAATACTTCCGAGTATTCAGAAGCAAGTGTTATATTCTCAATGATCTTGAGAACTTTGGGAAGTTTGATGCGAAAAGTGATGAAGGCATCTTTATTGGGTATCATATACTATATATAATAGCAGAAGCTGAGAGAAATTTGATTCCTACAATTAAGGAGGTGCTGCCATGTAGGAAAAGTTAAAAAGCGATAAATTATGTTGTTTCACAATGCTAAAACACCGTTTAAAAGCCTCTTTATAAATAAAAAAATTAACCAGTTACCATACTATGCACACAAAGATAGAAATAGAGAGAGAGAGAGAGATGCAATGAGGCCTGGGACACGAGAAAGAAACAGAAAGAGGCAGAACGGTAAAGCCTACATCGATTGGGCATAAGAAATCAAAAAGTTTCAAAACAAGATTTTGTAGACGCCATCTCTCAAATTCCTTTCTTAGTCTTTGCTAAATCCAAGATCAGAATTCAACGTTTTTCATTCTATTTTTTCCCAAAATAGGGAGCAAGGAAGATGAAGCCGCCTTCAACATAAGCACAAAAAAAACCTTTCTCAGGAATTCTTGATATCAGACCATTCTTTCTCGGTAATTTTCAACTAATCTCTTACCCTATTGTCTTCAATTATGTTTGCTATCAATTTAGGGATTTCGTTGAAATCAGGGAAACAACCTAGAAGATCAAACTCAAACTAAATTGTTATTAGGAATTTTCTATTTCTGGGTTTTGTATCAAATTCTAACTAAATTGTTATTAGGAATTTTTAGTTTCTAGGTGAAAGTTCAATAAGTGTATGAAACACCTTGAATGTTTAGACCCCCAATTTACAAATTACCAATTCAAGCTTAATATCAAACAATTAATGTGCGGAAAATGAATATAAGCTTAATACATAATTGATAAACAATCTAAACCAAATAAAATCACATTCACAGCAGAAATTAAATGGAAAAAATTAAGGGAAGAGAGATGCAAACACAAGGACAATACTCGATATGTTATCGAAGAGGAAACCAAAGCTCTCGGCGTAAAACCTCTCCGCCGCCCTCCAAGTGGTAAACAATCCACTAAAGAATGTAGTTGGGATACATGAATAGCAGAAGACCCTCCAAGCCTAATCTACCCAATGTATCTAAGCCCTCCAAGCTCTTACTCTAATGAGGTTACGTCGAACCTATTTCTTCTTTAGCTTGCCGGATTCCGCTACTTGACCATAGCATCTACCAATATGAAATTGTTCCCTTCTTAACTGCTTCTCAAACACCAAATAGTCTCCTCACAGATATGGGTATGGTGAGAAAAGGTTTTGGTAATGTACCTCTCAAGGATTTGACAATGGAGAGGAAGACAGTAGAGGAATTTGAAGAGTTTCTATATGAAGATTGTGGATGAATCAATTTTGTTTTTCTCTAGGGTTTCCCTCTCAAAATTCTCTCTGGAAGCTCTCTGAATATCGTGGGTATAAGGGTATATATATAGTAGGGTGAGAAGGAATGTGAAAAGTCAGTTTTTCCCAAACAGGGTGTTCTGGCTACTTGACCTCGCGACACGGCTGAGTTGCGAGTTCAAGCCACGAGCTAACGGCTTGGCTAGCCTGGGACTTTTGTCCTATAGTGCAACAGCTGGCGCGACTCTTCAGTTTCTGGCATGCTTGGCATGTGTGCAGATTTCTGGCGGCTTGCAAGCCACGAGCCACCCGTGAGATCCAGTCACGAGTCCCTGCTTTTTTGTATAATCTTGAACATTTGTTCACACTCTCTCACACACTACGCTTACATGATTCCCACCTAAATACAGGGTTACTAATTGCTAAAATACAAGCAAATTTGGCATGGAATAAAGCCAACAAGATGGTTGATAAAATTAAACCTTACACTAGGTTTTGTTCCTTTGCTTTCATGAATTTCAGTTTCATATTTTGTTTTATTATTATTATTATTATTATCATTTTTTGGCTTGCTATCTGGGTCATTAGAGAAGAGGGAGAACCGTTTTGGTACAACCCAAAAAAAAAAAAAGGATAGAGAGGGGGAGTTCACTGGCCATATGCCTGCCAAAGTAAAGTCCAATGTCCCACCACTATTAGACTCTTGTGACCCCACGGTAAAGGTTTTTTTTTTCACTATTTATGGATTTGGTTATATACTTATATTTGGTTGGATTGATATTGATTTAGATGTTTGGGTTAAATTTGATTTCATTCTTATCCTCACACATGTTCACCAAAAATTTACTTTTAACTTTTAAAAACCCACACTGGTTCAGTACGTAACCACTCTATCTGCCTTCTTATATATTGTTTCTTCTCTTCAATTTCCCCCTTTTTCTGTTATGCTCTTTTTCCTCTGTAATAAGAAACCCAACGACGCTTGAAGAGAAAGAACAGAGGCCTGCCTTCACTAGCCTACCGCCACTGGTCAACCAGCGAAACCACTACCAGTAAAACTGATTTCTTTCATTTTCCCCTTTCAGTTGTAGTGCTTTGGATTTTATTTCTTAATCTTCTTCTCCTTATGAGTGAAAATTTGTTTGTGTAATTTGGGTATCTCAATTTCTTTTTCCTTCCACCCTCTATGTTTACACAGTCACGCTACCATATTGCATTGTTAAAAAATGTAAAAACCCAATATTGCAACATTTGCCGTGTTTTTATTTCCTTCCACTATTTTGATAATGATATAATTTTACCATTGTATGTTTTGATTTAGACTATTTTCTAGATTATACCATGCTTGATTTGGTGATATGAAAACTTTCCCTTGCTTTTAAGAGGTGTCGAATCAAACAAATGTTAGACATGTTGCGTTGTAGGAACTGTTCAATGTGCCAATAAGTTGTGTATTTCTATTTTAATTCTTTTTATATATAATAACAATCAATAATATCTTAGACATTGAAATTTTGTGCACACCATGCATTTGACAAAATGATTTACTTACTCTTGCATTAGTTTATATCCACTCCATGGTTTGTGCCTCTTGGTTTTAGTTGCCATTGGTCATTGCATTTTTTTCTAATGTGCATTTAGGCATTCTATGTCAACAACATAAGTAGCAATTTAGTACACTATACACTAGAACTTTCCAACATCAATACCCAAGTTCCGCAGTTGGATTTTGAATTTCCTTATACTAGAACAATTTTAAACAACAACTCCAGGTGTTTGTTAGTTTTCGATGGTCTGTTTTTCACTTAAAGCTATCTTTATACTTTAATTTCTTTCATTTCAATTATACATACTACATATATATTTCATTATAATGTCTCTATTATGTCATAGTAAGAGTACTATGTAGTTGTTGTGGGGTAGAAATCAGAACAAATCTACCTGAAAGGTTTCTGCTTGCCAGATTTCCAATTCCAAAAGAAAACACCATTGCTTTTACTTCCCATGTGCCACACTACCTAAAGCAATTTACAATATTCTGCTCATCAATTTCTCTCTATATATATGCCTTTTAAATGAAGCAAGTTCAACAATTTTTATTTTTGTTTGTAAATATAAGTTCTATATCAAGTTCTTTTTTTTAAAAAAAAATATGGTAGGACATTGAGAAATATAAGTTCTTTATGAATGTTCAATCAGGTTTCTCATCATTATATAATTCCTTTAAGGGGCCAAGATTTAGGAGGAAAATTTGTGCTATCTTTTTAAAATCCAGCAAGAATTGGCTTTTAAGATTAATTTATGATTAGTTTAGTGTTATTGTACAAAAGAAACATAGTTGCCTATAATCTGTATAAACAATTAATGAAATAGAATTACATTCAAAACTATAGATGCTGAACAGTTATTGAATTCTGATGTAAGGGGGTGTATTCTACTACATTTAGAGTCAGTGATTCAGTGTTATTCTGTTTTAGTTTTGCTTGAATTATTTGAACAATTACCTCAAAAAAAAAAAAAAAATCTTTAGTTTTGCCTCTTCCTCATTTAAAAATTAAAAAAAAAAAAAAAAAACTTACATTGTAGACTTGGTGTTGATAATGGAAGGAAACTCATTTCTATCTCTCTCTCTCTCTCTCTCTGATTCCTTAATATTAAGCATCTAGACTCGGTATTTAGTTTGGCCTTTCTTTCCTCCTTTACTCCTTTTTCCCTTTTATTTATGAATCTCTAAGTCTACGATAATATTTACATTAGATTACATTTTACTTAAGAAGTCTTACAGTTTCTGTGCTCAAATTGGCTTTAGAAGTCTTGTTGATTCCTTAAAAGCCTTCAAGGAATCACCATGAAAGAAAACTTTACAAATCCCCATTTCTATAAAAAAGAACGAATCCCCCATGTCACTTTCTGCCTTCTTTATCCTACACCTGAGCATGTGAATCTGTTTCCAACTACTAAAGCTTAGAATGACCTATTTTTGATGTTGTCTTCCAAATCTTGCACATTTGTTTGCTGCCTCCTAAAGATTGCAATCTCTGTAGTTCTGTACCTCTATAATGCACCTGAGCACGTGAATCAATTTTCGACTATTAAAGATTGCAACGGATGTAGGAGTTAATTCTCTTGCTTCTGTTTTTGTGAGTAGGTAATAACTTGATTTAGGTGGTCCTTTACGGGACTATTATTGATGTTCGTTATTCTGTTTTTAAAAATTATTTTAATTAAAAAAAAACTAAAAAAAAAAAAACTTATTTTGTAGGTTCTACTTTCATTTTTGGATAAAGAGCTGCATACTTAACTGCATAGACTCAAGGTTTGTTAACAATTTCTGTAAAATTTTTTTTAAAAAAAGTTCCTGTTGCATAAAAGTTATATATAAATAGTCAATATAAAACCATTAATAAGATCATTTACTGCTTTGCTACTAATACAAGTATTGCACTATTTGTTTGATGTAGATAGTTTTGTTTATGGAATCTATATTTGTTCATTATTCTATTTACTTGCTAAATAAAAGAAAAAAGAGAGACAAAAAAAAAATGATTCTTTTGATTTTAGACTATTTTCATTTTAAATTTTTTTAAAAAGTATATTTAACTCAGTTGAGTTGTTATACAAAATTAAAGAAATATTTCTTTTAAATGGTTGGAACATATTGCTTATTGCGATTGTTATACTCATTGTAATTGTTTTTAGTTGTTTTTCCAATAATTCATTGTGAGAAGGTAAAATATTTCTTTTAAACGGTTGGAACATATGGTTTTTTGTGTAGGGACTGTGACATTATTATTATCCCAATGGATGTTTTTTATAGAGGTGTTGAAATAGATACTTTGACAGGTACAATCTCTTTCACTCCAATATTAATTGCCTATAATATTTTGTATCTATTAAAATTCTTCTCTTGGCTTCAACTCAAACTTTTCTCATAAACAATACTACTTTTATTGGTGGGAAAGAAAGGAAAAACAACTACCATACATCATCTGTAAAGGAAAAACCAAACAGCCCCGCAACCCAATCTGTTCTGTGTTAGACAGCACCTTTAAGATAATATACCCGACTGTTTTGTTCTTATTACAGAATCTAAATCTAAATTCCCAAATTTTTGAATGTTTACATAAATTTATAATATTTTTCACTCATTTTTATTGTGTCCATGCTTTAATTTAAAAGATATTGCATTAAATGACGTCATTGGGTTATTTTGGCATTTTAAAAGCTGCAGGAGTGGTGGAGAAAGTGGAGGTAGAGGTGGAGATGGAGGAGTATAAGTATGATGAATTAGTTAAAGCCCTTGAAAACTTTGAAAACAAGTATTCTATCTATCTTTTTGTTTGTTTATCTAATTCTTTAACTCGATTGAAAAGAATTAGATTCATATAGGAGTATAAAATTTGTTAACAATAAACAGTTAAGTTCTTTCTCAATCTAACATTTTAATCTATTTAGATTTTTATCATTTTGTTTTAATAATAATGGCATGGAAGATTTTAAAAAAATCATGAATTTGAACTTTTGTTGAGGGTTGCAAAAGTAGGAAATGAAAATTTTGGAATTTTGCTTTTGTCTGCATAGTTTTGCAAGGTAAGAAGCTTATGATGGGGGAGCTTTAGTTGTAGAGCAGAAGAATGAAGCAATCCAAGAGACTCTTTGTGATACAGTGTAGAGTCAACAACAATATGCTTGCACCTGTTTTCTCATATTTAATATGATAACTTAAACAAGTCTTACGAAGAAGGTTATTTTTATTGATAAAATATAGTTAGTGAAGCTGCCCCGAGCAATTTAATAAGATTTTGTTGTTGATTTACAAAACTCTTTGAATATTATGATTATTTGTTATTAGTGCATGTCATATTTTACTTCCTGTTAGTGTTTCTTTTAAATGTGATATGTAATATTTTGATTTGAAATTTTACCCTTTCTGCTATGAAGGCAATAACCAGTGATAGAACATCATATTATTTTTCATCTACTCAAAATGTAAATCACAACAACAAAAAGTATGTAAGCTTCTGCCTAGAATGAACATTGTAAATTGCTTTAAATAAGCAATAATTTGCTTTGTTGGTAGATTAAGAAATATGTGACAAGGTCACTATATATATATATATAGACACACACACACGCCTACCTTGGTTAACCAGCTCAAATTCTGATGAAATTTGTATATTCCTTTTTGTGTGAGTTATTACTTAAAATCCAAAGCGAAAAGGTTCATTTAAGTTAACTAAATTTCTCTCAACCTGACAAAAAATGCATTTAATTTGATTATAAAAAAAATTTTTGCATTTCAAACACCAAAAAATTGGCTTCCCTCAACTGGCGGTACACTATTATAGGGTGAGTTTTTATTTATTTATTTATTTTTCCTTTCTTTGTTTCTTGATTTTATTTTTCGATTACAATTTGGTTCTTTCTTAGCCTTTTGTTTGTTTTGGATATTTGAAAGAATTCTGTTCTGCTTCTTCTTTGCAACACCATATACCGAAGTTTAAGCATAACATTGTTAATTATCCTGTTCAAATACTTTTCCTTCTCCAAATATGGTTTCTGTTGTCTGTAATTTACCACAATTTCTTTTCCTTAGCACCTGAATTTTTCAATATCTACACTCCTAATCATTAAAACCCATCGATCTACACTTTATTAAAAAAAAAAAAACTTAAAAAGAGAGCCCATAACCGTTAATAAACTTTAAACATAGAACAAAATGAGATAAATAAAGAGAGAGGGAGATAGAAATATGTAGGTTAGCCCTTCTGTCAAGCCAGCTTCCTGCCAATGTGTACCTTCCCACCACTGACTCGTCAAGACTGCTAACAGTAAGTTTTCCTCTTTATTTTTAAATTTGTGCATTAAATATGATCTTTATTTCCCCTAAATATGTTATTTGTTCTTTATGAGATGTATATGTGTTGTTGCATTTGGATTATTTAAAAGTCATATAGGCATGGCTTTATGCATAAGTTTGTAATGTTTCTTTTGCTGATTTTAAGTGTTTGAGCTTTTGACATCTTACTTTTAGATTAAATGATCTATGAGATTTTTCTCCTTTGTGTGTGTGTGTGTTTTAATGTACTGTATGTGTTCTATATACTTTCAGCCTCAACAATTTCATTCGAAGTACTGGCAGTTGCAATTTGGAGAACTTAGTCTACCAAAGGATTTAGTTGCTGGGTTTTGAGTTGAATGTATTTGTAGGTAGTTCTTTGATAAGATTATATGCAGCAGTGGTTGCAACAATAATGCATGATGTGTGTTTGATAAAATGCCTGCCTTGAAAAGATTATATTATGTGGAATATTTTGCTAAATGGTTTACTTATTGTAGTAATTCTTTACAACTTTTTTTGAAATCAAACTAGTATGTGCATGGAATGCTTACTTATTGGATTAATAATAGATTGTTAGTGTTTAATTGGAAGAAAAACTAAGCTTGAAATTGATCCAATCAAACTTATCCAACATAGGCATTTTTGCAGTGGATGCAACTGTTAGGTCCTAATAATGGACTTATGTCCAAGTTTTGTACAAGCTACCTCGAGGTCCACTTAAGTTTGTTGCCTAAGATATATGGTTATTTAAATTTGTACAAGCTGCATGGAAGTATTTTATGTGTCTTGATATTACTCCAACAAATGATATTTTAAGGATTGCAAGGAATTTTGTCATTAGCAGAACCTATATTATATTTTAGTTAGTCACTAAAAAAAAAAAACATATTTAGTGGCTTTCTTGGTAGATTTCTATTGATAATTGTTTGTTCTAAGTTTACTTTATGTTTTTACTATCAAATTGTATCTGAAACACTAATGACTTAAATCATAGTGCTAATATCCTATAAACCATTACATCTTTGTTGGGCTAATATTACATCTTTGTAGCATTCTAACTAATATTATGGTTTTGTATTTTTAGCCAAATCAACTTATAGATAAATATTGACAAATGGCAGGTGGTAGTTATACAGTTGTCACAAGTCACAAGAAATGTTGGTTGGGGTTAAAAATGTGTCTTTGTTTCAACCTATATGTATTAATCCGAAGGATAACACACTCTATGAAGTCTATGAAATTCTATATGTATTATTTTTGTGATCTTTTAAATTTATGAAATTCTATGTCTGGTATTTTCTGTTTTGTTAGTACCATGGGTTAAAAATGTGACAAAATGAATGTGTAGAACCTTTGAACATTTGGATTCACCTATGCAAAAAACTTGCAATGGTGTTGGTGGTGAATACGAGTTTAGCCATTGATTTAATTATGTTCAAGTTTTATTTCATAGCTCTTGCCTTCAAAGACTATTTCAACATGATTGCGATTATATTGCATTAAAGGTTAGTTTGTTTGGCTCCAACTATTCAATATAATTTGTCAAGCTCCTCTGTAAATACCACCAAATTTTGGATTGTGATGACTGAAAGTGAAGCTGTTGGAAAATATTGGACCAGTTCTAGGAATAATGAATGCTAGCTAACTTAAAATTTTTTAATCCTATGTGATAGAGATACCAAGGGAAGAGATTAAGTTTCAAATAAATGTTGTTAGCCAAGTTTCTCTCCTACTTATTTCATACTTCAATAACTATATTATCTCGAACCCCACAACCTTTAAAAAAACCTTGAACTAATTAGTTATAACTTATGAGATTTCAATTGACATTTTTTCTAGATTATGTGTTGATGCCAGGTTATGTCTGTCTTTTAGAAGAACACCTGCACATCAGCATCATTATCTAAACAACTAACTATCCACCCCCTTCCATATTTTACAATCACATTAAGTATAATATATTAAGTTGATTTTTTTCTAACTCATAAAATGATCCCGCACATTGCGTGGGTTAAACACTAGTTTTACTAATAGCCAGGCATATAGAGTATTCAACAAGAGAACAAAGATGGTAATGGAGTCCATCAATGTGGAAGTTGACGATGCTATAACAAAGGTAGAGATGGTTAATGATGGAGAAGGGCCAAGCTCCAAAGTACTCACAACTGAGGGCGAAGCCCAAGATATTGAAGTTAAAGAACCTACACCAGAAAAGGAATCAACTCCTATGAACTCAAAAATGGAAACAAGATCAATGTCTAGGACATCAAGTCCTCTCACTCCTCTGGAAGTTCATTCTCCCATCTCTCGGAATGATGAAGTGCCTACCTCAAAAAAGCCATCATCAAGAGTGATCAAAAACCATCCGGGCAGTAACATCATTGGATCTTTAGATGAAGGTCTCCGTCTTAGAAAGGGAAACTACTCTGCACTCATGACCATTGATCATGTAGAGTCTTTGGAGGACTTGAATTTGCTTGTGCAAGAGCTTGGGAAGGATAGTGATGAAGAATCAATGGGAGTTGTTGAAGAAGATGAAAGCACATCCAGTCTTCAAGAGAACTACAACTCACTTCTTGAGAAGTCAGGAGAGTATGCAAGGGTGGCCATGGCAGCCATGAAGAAGATGAAGAAGACAAAGGAGGACTATAAAAGTCTTCTGGTGCATTATAAGGAGGCCAAGTGTGAGATAGAGACGCTGAATGGTGAGTTGACTGAAGCTTACACAAAGGTCAAATTTCTTGAGCTTGAAGTGGTTCAAGAAAATGCCAAGATAGAGAGGGTCTCCACTAAGAAGGTTGATGAAGTCCTTTCCCAACAAAAATTGTTCTCCAATAAAACCAGATTGGGATATACTGGAGAAAGTAGTTTAGCTGTGAATATCTCCAAAGAAGTGGAGTTTGTGAAGGCCAAAGAACCGGTTGTAGTTGCCCCTATTGTGGAAAAGGCAAAGGTTGTAAAGAAGAAGATTGTGGCTGACCAAAGGGTGTTGAATAAGCCCCGGAACCAATTTGTGGTCAGGTCTGAAGCTAGAGGGACATCTCTTCCAAGATCACAAAGAGGTCCTAGAACGAACCATGTTTGCCATCACTGTGGACTTTAAGGATACACCCGACCTAATTGTCATAAGCTGAGAGCATTAAGGAATACAAGTGATCAAAGGTCAAGAAGGCTAAGAAATGACAAGAGGACTTGGGCTGTTGAGCCATCAAGAGATCGAAATGGTGATCCCGGAATGATGGACGTGATGAAGATGATTGGTGCATTCACCAACTGCGTGGAAAGCTTCACTAGAAGGTTTTATAGTCCTAACTCTCATACCCAATCCTATAAGGATATCACCCTAAAAGCATGTAATGTGTGGGTGATGAAGGGTACTCATGCATAAGCATTACAACATGTCCATGCATTAATACTTCCTATGTTGTATGACTGTTGGTTTGTTTATTGACTATGAGAATTGAAAATTGTTTGTTTGTTTTTGCTTTCATTCATTTTAAAAAAAAAATTTCTTTCCTTGTTGCTTTTGATCAATCTGTTCTTTCTTATGTGTCAAAAATCTAAAAACCACATAAAAAGTAGAAAATCCAAAAAGTTTGATCAACATTGTTGAGTTTTGTCTCAAAATATGTTTTACCTTGTACCTTTGTGTAAATGGCTTTGTGCATCTATGAGCATAGCTTGTTCCCTATGCACTCATATCATTGTGGGAGAAATCTTGAAATCTTTGTGATTGTTGTAAATAGATCTTCAACCTTGTCATGAATGATTAGTAAATGGTTTTGTTGATCTTGAGACATGCATAGACTTGTATCTATATATCTTCCCACTCTTTATTTTATTTTTTTTGCTAAAAGAGCTCACTAAATGTAAATCTCCAAATGAAAAGAGATATTGAGCTGTAAAAGCCTGTCGCATATACTAGTATTTGACTAGGAAAAAGGGAAAGCGACCAAAAATTAAAATTGTATGATGCCCAAAAAGCCAAAGGCTAACTCATCAAAGTGAAATATACAAAATTTCAGGCATCAATCTCACAATGAGATGTGTTGATTCAAAAAGATCAAATGACATGTCAAACATGGAGCTAAATGAAAAGCTTCAAAGATATTGTACTCAAGTCTATGTGGGAGGTCATATATGCATATTTCTATATTTGAGATGGGTCACATTATCTAGTGCTAGTTGTGTATGTCTTTATTGAATTGATCATTGAAGCTTTACATTAGACTAAGGACTATCTCATTTTTGATATCTACACACAACACACGTCTATGTTCAATGAATGCCATATTCATTTGTGTGATTGTACTTGTTTAAATGTGTTTTCACATGCTCAATCTTTGTTGATCAATGACAAAAAGATTTTTGAGTGTTTTAGTTGTTTTTGGAAAATACTTTGTTTTTACAAAAATTGTCAAAAATTGAAAAATTGTGTTGCCCTGTTTTGGTGACTCAATCGTAGGTAGAACTAGTCGCATGCCCCAATTGCGAGTCCATATAGAGATTTTTTGCGACTCACTGGCAGGTAAATGCCCTAGACGCGAAAAATACTTAGAACATTTTTCAAAAATCTGGATTTTCATGTTTTTCGCAATTCATGTTGGCGACTTGTTCGTGGATGGAAGATCTAGTCGCAAGGGATATACAGAGATTTTTGTGGTTCAGCTCACGACTTCCTCTCGAGTAGACCTTCCAGTTGTGAAAAAAACTTAGAAAAATTTTCAAGAATCTTGTTTTCAAAGTGTTTCGTGGCTTACCCTGGCGACTGGCTGGCGACTTAGTTCAGTTGCGAAAATCGTATGTTTTGAATGTTGAGGGTTATTTTCAAGGTTGTTTTCAAATTTTTTTTTCCCCTCATGCATCATTATCATTGTTCACACCTTAATCTCTTACCCTCTGTTCTCCTTAACCCTTTGTCCATTCTTGACAAAAAGGGGGAGAGTATACTCTAGAGAGTATACTGGAGTGTTTTGTCATTTCTATATGACTCTTGTACACATCCTTATGGGGAGAAATTCTATTTCTCGTGAACATTTGTAGGGGGAGAGATATTCCATAGGGTAGATGCATATACCAAGGGGGAGAAGACATTGTGATAATAAGAAAACTTTGTTTTGTCTGTTTTTCCTTATGATTGTTTTGGTGTATGATCAAGTTGCTCACATGTTTCACATCATGTTTACTTGATTGCAATTTACTTGTTACATTATACTTGTCCTTTTATTACTTGCTTTCCCTTGAGGGTCTAATGTATTTTGTGCAAGTGTTTCAGGTTACAGGTATATATGTTTCAAGTTCATCACAGCTCCTATGTGTAAGGTTGAATTTTATCAACCATCTTTTTGGTTTTATTCCGTACCAAATTTGCTTGTATTTTAGCAATTAGTAACCATGTATTTAGGTGGGAATCATGTAAGGGTAGTGAGTGAGAGAGTGTGAAGAAATGCTCAAGATTGTGCAAGGATGTAGAGACTCGTGGCTGAAACTCGCGGGTGACTTGCGATTGGCAAACCGCCAAAGTTGGAACACGTGTAAAGCATGTAGGGGAGCTGAAGAGTCATGCCAACTATTGCACTACAGGACAAAAGTCTTGGGCTGGCTAGGTCGTTAGCTTGTGGCTTGAACTCACGACTCAGCCCATTCGCAAGGCCAAGCCGCCAGACCACCCTGTTTGGGAAAAACTGACTTTTCACATTGCTTCTCACCCTACTATATATAGACCCTTATATCCACGATATTTAGAGAGCTTCCGGAGAGAATTTTGAGAGAGAAACTCTAGAGAAAAACAAGATTGATTCATCCACAATCTTCACATAGAGACTCTTCAAATTTCTTTACTCTCTTCCTCTCCATTGTCAAATCCTTGAGATGTACATTACCAAAACATTTTCTCACCATACCTATATCTGTGAGAAGGCCATTTGGTGTTTTGGAAGCAGTTAAGAAGGGACCAATTTCATATTGGTTGATGTTATGGTCAAGTAGTGAAATCCGGTAAGCTAAAAAAGAAATAGGTTCGGCGTAACCTCGTTGGAGTAGGAGCTTGGAGGGCTTAGGTACATTGGGTAGATTAGGCTTGGAGGGTCTTTTGCTGTTCATGTATCCCAACTACATTCTTTAGTGGATTGTTTACCGCTTGGAGGGTGGCGGAGAGGTTTGACGCTGAGGGCTTCGGTTTCCTCTTCGATAACACATCGTGTGTTGTCCTTGTGTTTGCATCTCTCTTTCCTTAATATTTTCCATTTAATTTCTACTGTGGATGTGATTTTACTTGGTTTATATTGTTTATTAATTTTGTTTTAAGCTTATGTTCATATTTTGTACATTAATCGTTTGACATTAAGCTTGAATTGGTAATTTGTAAATTGGGGGTCTAAACGTTCATAGTGTTTTATACACTATTTGAACTTTCAATTGGTATCAGAGTGGGTTCACTTATATTAGTTTCATTACTTTAGTGTGATCCTTGACCCCATATTGAGATAGACCAGTCTCGATCTTTAAATGCTCCATCATATTTTGGTGGTAGCAACTATGCCTTTTGGAAGGTAAGGATAAGAGCATTTTTGTGTTCTATAGATGAGGCTGTTTGGGATGTTGTTGAAATAGGTTGAACAAAGCCGGAGGCAGCCAAATCCACTTGGGATATGGCAGCCCTCGCGGTGTCAAATGCCAATAGTAAAGCAGTTAACGCAATTTTTTGTGGTGCGTCCCCAGATGAATTCCATTGGATTTCTCATATCACCGTTGCCTAGGAAGCATGGTAGATTTTGGAGACCACTTATGAGGATACAAAGAAAGTTAAGGACACAAAGCTACAGATGCTGACTACCCGATTTGAGGAGCTTAGGATGAGCGAGGATGAGTCCTTTAACTCTTTCTATAGTAAGCTAAATGAAGTGGTCATGGGCAAGTTTAACTTGGGAGGAAAACGGAGGACTCGAAAGTTGTAAGAAAATTTCTTCGTTCATTGCCGGAGAGCTTTCGTGCAAAGGTGACTGCAATTGAGGAGAGCAAAGACCTCGATGAAATCAAAGTCCAAGAGCTGATTGGTTCTCTCCAAACGTATGAACTTTCATTATTGAAAGTTCAATTAGTGTATAAAACACTATGAATGTTTAGACCCCCAATTTACAAATTACAAATTCAAGCTTAATGTCAAACAATTAATGTGCGGAATATGAACATAAGCTTAAAACAGAATTGATAAACAATCTAAACCAAATAAAATCACATCCATAGCAGAAATTAAATGAAAAAGATTAAAGAAAGAGAGATACAAATACAAAGACAACACTCGATATGTTATCGAAGAGGAAACCGAAGCCCTCGGTGTAAGACCTCTTCGTCGCCCTCCAAGCGGTAAACAATCCACTAAAGAATGTAGTTGGGATACATGAATAGCAGAAGACCCTCCAAGCCTAATCTACCCAACCTAAGCCATCCAAGCTCATACTCCAACGAGGTTACGCCGAACCTATTTCTTCTTTAGCTTACCGGATTCCGCTACTTGACCATAACATCAACCAATATAAAATTGGTCTCTTCTTAACTGCTTCCCAAACACCAAATGGCCTTTTCACAGATATGGGTATGGTGAGAAAAGGTTTTGGTAGTGTACCTCTCGAGGATTTGACAATGGAGAGGAAGAGAGTAGAGGAATTTGAAGAGTCTCTATGTGAAGATTGTGGATGAATCAATCTTGTTTTTCTCTAGGGTTTCTCTCTCATAATTCTCTCTAGAAGCTTTCTCAATATCGTGGGTATAAGGGTATATATATAGCAGGATGAGAAGGAATGTGTAAAGTCAGTTTTTTCCCAAACAGGGTGGTCTGGCAACTTGACCTCGTGACTGGGCTGAGTCGTGAGTTCAAGCTGCGAGCTAACGGCCTGGCCAGCTTGGGACTTTGTCCTGTAGTGCAGTAGCTGGCATGAGTCTTTAGCTCCCCTACATGCTCCACACGTGTGCCAACTTTGGCGGCTTGCTAGTTGAGAGTCACTCGCGAGTCCAGCCACGAGTCTCTACATCCTTGCACAATCTTGAGCATTTCTTCACACTCTCGAGCATTTCTTCACACTCTCACTCACTACCCTTACAAAATTCCCACCTAAATACAGGGTTACTAAATACTAAAATACAAGTAAATTTGGCACGAAATAAAGCCAACAAGATGGTTGATAAAATTTAACCTTATAGTCTCCCTTTTTGGCTATTCCGTGACAAAACCCTAAAACAAACTCTAGACTTAACATGTGAGTTGGGAACAGTTGAACAAAACTCACTCACACCTAACTCTAGAATCTGATAAGCTCTTGAATCATATGAACAAGAATCTCCTGAAACATAACAACATAGTATCATCATTGTATGCAGAAAAACTTGTAATAGCATATGAGACAAGCACAATGCGATCAAGTAAAATGAAATGAGAAATAAACCATGGCTTGACCAAACAGGAAATCACTATAAAATAGTGACCGCAATGCTCATTCACACTTGGAATGAACATCCGGACATACAAGCCAATAAGCTTAATGCAAATCACTTGCATGCCTAACACTCAACCAATGCATAATACATAAAGTATATGCATCTAGGAACAAAATCCTACAAGAGCACAAGAGTGAAAATACTTGAAGAAAATGCATAACATTTAGCTAGAAGTATTGGCAACAGAACATAAAGGCTGTAAAGCATTGTACAAACCATAAATGCCTACAAAATAATATATGGCAACAAACCCTGAAAGCTTACAAAAGTAACATGGGCACAAACTTAAACAAAATACTGAATAACAACTTTAACTATTAACAAACCAAAGTAACATGAGTGTTTTAAAACAGATCCATGAGTTTTAAACCAAAACAATAACCTAAGTAACATAGCCAGACAAAACCAAGAGTTTATAAAGACAATAGAAGACTATAAGTAAATAACTGATAAACTAGGCTAGCTAAAGTTAGGCAATATGTCCAAAGGTATGTGTGAGTGTATATGACAGATTTCTCCTTTTGAGCACACAACTCGCCCTTTTACTATGCACACTTCCCTTTGTGTTGCTCTCCCCCTTTCAATAAGCTCTCCCCCTTTTTGGCACCAATAGCTAAAGGATATCCTTTAGCTTTTGCTGAATAGCATCTAGTTGATTCTCCATGGTCGTGAGTCGTAATTGAACTTGATTGTTGGTGGAGTAGATAAGTTTTTCAATTTCGGCAATGCACATATGAAGATTTTCATACAAAAGACCTAACCTATCAGCTTGAGGACCAGATTGTTCTAGCTGATTGCTAGTCGGCTGTAATTCAGGGGTGACAGGAGAGATAGTTGCGGTATGCACAGGTGCATCTGACCCATGAGCAAATGTTGTAGCAGGAGACATGCATTCACTCTTTGGTTTTTGAGAGGAGTGACTCTTGCTAGCTTGGAGAGTTATCATGGATATTGGTCGAAGACAGTTGATCATTTTTCCATATGATGGGGGATTGACACCTTCAAGAAGTATGATCTTCATGATGAGACCACAAAACGGAATACATGCTCGTGTTGCTGATCGAGTCGCGGTCTTCCCAATGGTCTGGAAGATATGGGCACAGATATCAATCGGAGCTCCTGTAATAAGATCACATAGGAATTGAGCTCTTCCAAGATTGATGAAAGCAATGTTAGACAATAGGTAGAGATTGGAGAACATGATCAACTTTAGTGTGGTCAACTCAGGAGCAAACTTTGTAGTGTTTATAGATGTGCCTTAACTGGAGACTTCATGATCAGGCCCAAGAACTTGCAGAATATCTTGAACCTTAGGAGTTCGATCGTCATAAGGGGTGAGGTCCACATTCTCAGGTCTAGTGATGCGAAGGACCTTGGCTATGTAGTTCGGATTGATGGAAAACTCTTTTCCTCTTACCTAGCATTTTAACTCAACTCCAGTGTATCTCGCATTTGAGAAGAATTCCCTAACCAACTCTTCCATCGGGTCTTTGAAATTCCCAAACAGATTGGCCCAATCTTTAGCTTCAAAGATTCTAGGGATAAAAGTTGTCCCCAAAGTGTCAAACTTTACCACTCGTTCCACTATGGGAGTAGCATCTTCAAAAATACTTGAGTGAGTCTGTGAATCGAGAGGAGTTTTGAACCTCTCACGGTTTGAGTCTTTAGACGACTGAGATGAGAGGCAAGTTCATTTAGCAACAGGGGATGATGAAACATCAGTTACAATCTCTTTTTCTTTGGACGATCGGCGTGACATTTGCAAAAGAACAAACACATAGCAAAGATCCAAGTGCACAGACATATGACACGAACAACAACTTGATTAGATTCAAGATAGTCAAAAATTGGGGACTCATTGAAATTCAGACCGAGATATCACTTAAACATAGTACATGAACCCAGTCAACAGTATGTGAGAATGAGCAACACTGAAGCAATGTATACTAATACATGTAACAGATGATCAGTAATGATGAATAAACAGTCACAGTTTAGTTCATTGTAAACTATGGTCAATCACAAAGTCACAAATATCTGTCATTGTGACATTTTACCATGAGAATGATATGCACAGAGCAACACAATCAAGATACACATCTAAGAAATAGTCACGAATACAAGTGAAGCAAGCATCAAATCACTAGAATCAACAAAACCCCTCTAGCTAACCCAATAGAGTAAACCCATGTATGAACATTGCAAAACACACAAACTCAAACAAAATTTCACAAAATGAGGAAATGCATGGATAAATATGTAAAGTAGAATGAGAAAATAGAAACCCATACCTTTTTCCTTGAAGATTTGAGAATGAAATGATTCAAAATGGAAGTTTGTTTGAGAGTGATACGGTGAGTTTGAGAGTGTTCAGGTAAGGAAGGAGATGAACAGTTAGATATGTTCGAGGGAAAACTGAAAAAATTTAAAAACTGACCCATTTTGTACAAACCACGCAATTTTCGCGACTAAGTCAAGTCGAGTGCAAGTCACTAGGGCCAGTTGCCAGAACGATTGAAAGAAAACTTTTGAAAAAAATTTTCTAAATGTTTTTCGCGACTGGAAGTTCCACTCGCGAGAGAGTCGCGAACTGAGCTGCGAAAATCTCTGTGTACCCCTCACAACTGGACCTTCAACTCACGAATAAGTCACCAACATGAGCTGCAAAAAGCATGAAATTTCAAAATTTTGAAGAATATTCTAAGTCTTTTTCGCAACTGAAGCATTTACCCGCCAATGAGTCGCCAGTGAGTCGCGAAAAATCTCTGTGATGGACTCACGACTGGGGCATGCGACTGGTTCTACCTGCGACTGAGTCTCCAGAACAGGGCAATACAATTTTTGAAATTTTTGACAATTTTTTCAAAAACAAAGTACTTTCCAAAAACAACTAAAACACTAAAAAATCTTTTTGTGATTGATCAACAAAGATTGAACATGTGAAAACACATTTAATCAAGTACAATCACACGAATGAATATGGCATTCATTGAACATAGACATGTGTGTTGTGTGTGAATATCAAAAATGAGATAGTCCTTAGTCTAATGTGAAGCTTCAATGATCAATTCAATCAAGGCATACACAGCTAGCTTTGAAGCTTATATGCATATATGACCTCCCACAAAGGCTTGAGAACAATATCTTTGAAGCTTTTCATTTAGCTCCATGTTTGACATAACATTTGATTTTTTTGAATCAACATATCTCATTGTGAGATTGATGCCTGAAATTTTTGATATTTCACTTTGATGAGTTAGCCTTTGGCTTTTTGGGCATTATACAATTTTTAATTTTTGGTCGCTTTCCCTTTTTCCTAGTTAAATACTAGTATGTGCAATAGGTTTTTGCAGCTCAATATCTCTTTTCATTTTGAGATTTACATTTGGTGAGCTCTATTAGCAAAAACAGTAAAATAAAGAGTGGGAAGATATATAGACACAAGTCTATGCATGTCTTAAAATCAACAAAACCATTCACTAATCATTCATGACAAGGTTAAAGATCTATTTACAACAGTCACATAGATTTCAAGATTTCTCCCACAATGATATGAGTGCATAGGGAACAAGCTATGCTCGTAGATGCACAAAACCATTTGCACAAAGGTACAAGGAAAAACATATTTTGAAACAAAACTCAACAATGTCGATCAATCTTTTGGGATTTTCTACTTTTTATGTGGTTTTTGGATTTTTGACACACAAGAAGAAAAAGATTGATTAGAAGTAACAATGTAAAAACAAAAAAAAAAATGAAACAAACAAACAATTTTCAATTCTCATAATCAATAAACAAACCAACAGTCACACAACATAGGAAGTATTAATGCATAGACATGTGTTAATGCTTATACATGAGTACCCTTCATCACCCACACGTCACGTGCGTTTGGGGTGATATCTTTATAGGATTGGGTACGAGAGTTAGGACTTTCAAACCTTCTAGTGAAGCTTTCCAGGCAGTTGGTGAATGCACCAATCATCTTCATCATGTCCATCATTCCGGGATCAACATTTCGATCTCTTGATGGCTTAACAACCCAAGTCCTCTTGTCATTTCTTGGCCTTCTTAACCTTTGATCACTAGCATTCCTCAATGCTCTCAGCTTATGAAAATTGGGTTGGGTGTTCCCTTGAAGTCCGCAGTGATGACACACATGATTCGTTCTAGGACCTTTTTACGATCGCAGAAGAGATTTTGCTCTGCCTTCAAACCTAACCACAGATTGATTATGGGGCTTGTTCAACACCCGCTGGTCAATTACATTCTTCTTCTTCTCAATATTTGCCTTTTCAATAGTAGGGGCAACTACAATCAGCTCTTTGGCCTTCACAAACTTCACTTCTTTGGAGATGTTCATAGTTGAACTACTTTCTCCGGTGTATCCTAATCTAGTTTTTTCGGAGAAGGTCTTTTGAGAAGAAAGGACATTATCAAGCTTCTTTGTAGAGACTCGCTCTACCTTGGCATTTGCTTGAACCACCTCAAGCTCAAGGAATTTTACCTTGGTGTAAGCTTCGGTTAGCTTGCCATTTAGCATCTCTATCTCACACTTGGCCTCCTTATATCTCACTAGAAGACTTTTATAGTCCTCCTCAGCTTTCTTCATCTTTTTCACAGCTGCCTTGGCCACCCTTGCATATTCTCTTGACTTCTCAAGTAGAGAATTGTAGTTCTCTTTAAGACCAGCTATATCTTCATCTTCTTTAGCATCTGATTCTTCTACAATTTCTACGAATTCCTCATCACTATGCTTCCTAAGCTTTTCCACAAGCAAATTCAAGTCCTTTGAAGACTCAACATGGGCAACAGTCATGAATGCTGAGAAATTCCCTTCTTCATCACAGCTATCCTCCGAATTAGAGGTGGAGGAATCTGAGTCACTGAGAGTGGTGGCATACACCTTGCCCTTCGATCTCAGATAATTAGGACATTCCTTTTTGAAATGGCCCTGTCCATTACTCTCAAAACAAGTAACTCCTTGTGTGGATTAGGACTCCTTCCCTTCTCTCTTTTTGAAGTCCTTCTTCTCCTTTGCGGAACTCATGAATTTCCCTTTATCACCAAAGTTCTCACTGTTCTTGAACTTTAGAAATTTGCGGAAATTCTTTGCGAGGTAGGCAACATCCTTTTCTACTGCATCCTCATTCGATGAACCATGACCTTCTACCCTTTTATTTATTGTCTTAAGAGCCTGTGATTTGCTCTTTCTTTGATTTGGTAATGAAAGTTCATACGTTTGGAGAGAACCAATCAGCTCTTGGACTTTGATTTCATCAAGGTCTTTGCTCTCCTCAATTATAGTCACCTTTGCACGGAAGCTCTCCGACAACGAACGAAGAATTTTTCTTACAACTTTCGAGTTTTCCGTTTTCTCTCTCAAGTTAAACTTGCCGATGACCACTTCATTTAGCTTACTATAGAAAGAGTCAAAGGACTCATCCTCGCTCATCCTGAGCTCCTTAAACTGGTATTCAGCATCTGTAGCTTTACGTTCTTAACTTTCTTTGTACCCTTATAAGTGGTCTCCAAAATCTGCCATGCTTCTTGGGCAACGGTGATATGAGAAATTCGATGGAATTCATCTAGGGGCACACCACAAAAAATTGCGTTAAGTGCTTTACTATTAGCATTTGACGCCGCGAAGGCTGCCTTATCCCAAGTGGATTTGGCTACCTCTGGCTTTGTCCAACCTATTTCAACAGCATCTCAAATAGCCTCATCTATAGAACACAGAAATGCTCTCATCCTTACCTTCTAAAAGGCATAGTTGCTACCATCAAAATATGGTGGAGCATTTAAAGATTGAGACCGCTCTATCTCAATATGGGGTCAAGGATCACACTATGGTAATGAAAACAATAAAAGTGTACTCGCTCTGATACCAATTGAAAGTTCAATAAGTGTATAAAACACTATGAACGTTTAGACCCCCAATTTACAAATTACCAATTCAAGCTTAATGCCAAACAATTAATGTGCGGAATATGAACATAAGTTTAAAACAGAATTGATAAACAATCTAAACCAAATAAAATTACATCCACAACAGAAATTAAATGAAAAATATTAAGAGAAGAGAGATGCAAACACAAAGACAACACTTGATGTGTTATTGAAGAGGAAACTGAAGCCCTAGGCATAAAACCTCTCCGCCGCCTTTCAAGCGGTAAACAATCCACTAAAGAATGTAGTTGGAATACATGAACAGTAGAGGACCCTCCAAGCCTAATCTACCCAATGTACCTAAGCCCTCAAAGCTCCTACTCCAATGAGATTACATTGAACCTATTTCTTCTTTAGCTTACCGGATTCTGCTACTTGACTATAGCATCAACCAATATAAAATTGGTCCCTTCTTAACCGCTTCCCAAACACCAAATGGCCTTCTCACAGATATGGGTATGGTGAGAAAAGGTTTTGGTAGTGTACCTCTCAAGGATTTGACAATGGAAAGGAAGAGAGTAGAGGAATTTGAAGAGTCTCTATGTGAAGATTGTAGATGAATCAATCTTGTTTTTCTCTAGGGTTTCTCTTTCAAAATTCTCTCCAGAAGCTCTCTTAATATCATGGGTATAAGGGTATATATATAGTAGGGTGAGAAGGAATGTGAAAGTCAGTTTTTTCCTAAATAGGGTGGTCTGGCGACTTGACCTCATGACTATGTTGAGTCGTGAGTTTAAGCTGCGAGCTAATGGCCTGGCCAGCCTGGGACTTTTGTCCTGTAGTGCAACATCTGGCATGACTCTTCAGCTCCCCTGCATGCTTTACACGTGTGCCAACTTTGGCGGTTTGCCAGTTGTGAGTTACCCACGAGTCTTTGCATCCTTACACAATCTTGAGCATTTCTTCACACTCTCTCACTCACTGCCCTTACAAAACTCTCACCTAAATACAGGGTTACTAATTGCTAAAATGCAAGCAAATTTGGCATGGAATAAAGCCAGCAAGATGGTTGATAAAATTCAACCTTACAATTATCAAATCAAAGAAAGAGCAAATCACTGGCTCTTAAGACTATAAATGAAAGGGTAGAAAGTCATGGTTCATCAAATGAAGATGTAGTAGAAAAGGATGTTCCCTACCTTGCAAAGAGGACTTGAATTTGATGAACCATGACTTTCTACTACATCTTCATTTGATGAACCATGACTTTTTGAAGTCCTTCTTCTCCTTTCTAGAGGGAAATTTATAAGTTCTAGAAAGGAGAAGAAGGACTTCAAAAAGAGAGAAGGGAAGGAGTCCCAATCTACTCTAGGAGTCACTTGTTTTGAGTGTAATGGACAGGGCCATTTCAAAAAGGAATGTCCTAATTACCTGAGATCGAAGGCCAAGGTGTATGAAGAAGGGAATTCCTCCACCTCTGATTCGGAGGATATCTGTGATGAAAAAGGGAATTTCTCAGCATTCATGACTATTGCTCATGTCAAGTCTTCAGAGGACTTGAATTTGCTTGTAGAAGAGCTTAGGGAGCACAGTGATGAGGAATTCATTGGAATTGTAGAAGAATTAGATGCTGAAGGAGATGAAGATACAGCTGGTCTTAAAGAGAACTACAATTCTCTACCTGAGAAGTCAGGAGAATATGCAAGGGTGGCCAAGGCAGCTGTGAAAAAGATGAAGAAAGCTGAGGAGGACTATAAAAGTCTTCTAGTGAGATATAAGGAGGCCAAGTGTGAGATAGAGATGCTAAATGGTGAACTAACCAAAGCTTATACCAAGGTGAAATTCCTTAAGCTTGAGGTGGTTCAAGCAAATGCCAAGGTAGAGCGAGTCTCTACAAAGAAGCTTGATGATGTCCTTTCCTCTCAAAAGACCTTCTCCGACAAAACCGAATTAGGATACACCAAAGAAAGTAGTTTAGCTGTGAACATCTCCAAAGAATTGAAGTTTGTGAAGGCCAAAGAGCCGGTTGTAGTTGCCCCTACTGTTGAAAAGGAAAATGTTAAGAAGAAGAAGAGTGTAACTGACCAGCGGGTGTTGAACAAGCCCTGTAATCAATCAGTGGTTCGTTTGAAGCCAGAGCAAAATCTCTTCCACGATTGCAAAGAAGTCCTAGAACGAACCATGTGTGTCATCATTGTGGAATTCAAGGGTACACCCGACCCAATTGTCATAAGCTGAGAGCATTGAGGAATGCTAGTGATCAAAGGTCAAGAAGGCTAAGAAATGACAAGAGGACTTAGGCTGTTGAGCCATCAAGAGATCGAAATGGTGATCCCGGAATGATGAACGTGATGAAGATGATTGGTGCATTCACCAACTACTTGGAAAGCTTCACTAGAAGGTTTAAAAGTCCTAACTCTTGTATCCAATTCTATAAGGATATCACCCCAAATGCACGTGACATATGGGTGATGAAGGGTACTTATACATAAGCATTACAACATGTCCATGCATTAATACTTCCTATGTTGAGTGATTGTTGGTTTGCTTATTGATTATGTGAATTGAAAATTGTTTTTTTTTTTTTTTTGCTTTCATTCATTTAAAATGTTTTTACATTGTTGTTTTTGATCAATCTCTTTCTTCTTGTGTGTCAAAAATCCAAAAACCACATAAAAAAATAGAAAATCCAAAAAGTTTGATCAACATTGTTGAGTTTTGTCTCAAAATTTGTTTTATCTTATACCTTTGTGCAAATGGATTTGTGCATCTACGAGCACAGCTTGATCCCTATGCACTTATATCATTGTGGGGAAAATCTTGAAATCTATGTGACTGTTGTAAATAGATCTTCAACCTTGTCATGAATGATTAGTGAATGGTTTTGTTGATCTTGAGACATGCATAGACTTGTGTCTATATATCTTCCCATTCTTTATTTTATTGTTTTTGCTAAAAAGAGCTCACCAAATGTAAATCTCCAAATGAAAAGAGATATTGAGGGTTGAAAGTTCAAATAGTGTAAAAACACCCTTGAACGTTTAGACCCCCAATTTACAAATTAACCAATTCAAGCTTTATGTCAAACAACAAGTGTACGGAAAATGAACAAAATCTATAAAACAGAATTGGTAAACAATCTAATCCAATTTAAAATCACAACCTACAGCAGATAATAAAAGGCAAAGATAAAAGAGAAGGAAGATGCAAACACAAGGATAACACGCGATGTGTTTTCGAAGAGGAAACCAAAGCCCTCGGCATAAAACCTCTTTGTCGCCCTCTAAGCGGTAAACAATCCACTAGAAAATGTAGTTGGAATACATGGACAGCAATAAACCCTCCAAGCCTAATCTACCTAGTGCACCTAAGCCCTCCAAGCTTCTTGCTCCAACAAGGTTGCGCCGAACCTATTTCTTTTCTAACTTCCCGGATTCCGCTACTTGACCATAGCATCAACCAATGTAAATTGGTTTCTTCCTAACTGCTTCCTAGAACAGCAAAAGCCCTCTCACAGTAATGGATATGGTGAGAAAAAGGTTTTGGTAAAATGCCTCTCAAGGATTTGACAATGGAGAGGAAGAGAGTTGAGGAATTTGAAGAGACTCTTATGTAAAGATTGTAGATGAATCAATCTTATTTTATTCTAGGGTTTCTCTCTCAAAATTCTCTCTGGAAGCTCTCTTTCTTTTGTGGGTATACGGGGTATATATACTAGGGTGAGAGAGGAATATGAAACGTCAGGTTTTTCAAAACAGGGTTGGCTCGCGGCTTGGCCTCGTGACTTGACTGAGTCGCGAGATCCAGTCACGAGATAACTGAATGGCCAGTTGTCCTATTTTGTCCTATAGTGTTCCAGCTAGCATGACGGTTCAACTTCTGGCATGCTTGGCACGTGTGCTGCTTCTAGCAGCTTGCAGTCGTGAGTCACCCGCGAGATCCAATCGCAAGACTCTGTTTTCTTGCACACTCTTGAGCATTCAACACTCTATCTCACTTACTACCCTTACAACAAACCCACCTAAATACAGGGTTACTAAATGCTGAAATACAAGCAAATTTGGCACGGAATAAAGCCAACAAAATGTTGATTAAATTCAACCTTACAATCTCCCCCTTTGGCTATTCCGTGACAAAACCCTAAAACAAACTCTAGACTTAACATATGAGTTGGGAACAGTTGAGCAAAACTCACTCACACCTAATTTTAGAAACTATGAGGAACTTGAGTCATATGAACATGAAACTCCTGAAACATAACAATACACCATGATCATTGTATGCGGAAAATCTGAAATGCATATGAAACAGGCAAAAAGTGATCAAGCAAAGATGAAGTTAAGAAACTAATCATGGCTTGATCAAACAAGTAATCACTACAAGGTAGTGATCACAGTGCTCATTCACACTTGGAATGAACACTTGAACGTACAAGTTAACAAGAACAATGCAAGTTACTTGTATGCCCAACACTCAACCAATGCATAATACACTAAGTATATGCATCTAGGAACAATCCTACAAGGGCACAAGAGTGACAGTACTTAAAAGAAAATGCATGAAATTTAGATAGAAGTACTGATTTAAACAAAGCATAAAAGGCTGCATAAAGCATGGTACAGACCATAAAGTCTATAGATATGCATAAAACATAACCCTAGAAGCTTACATAAGCAACATGGGTACAAACTACAATATACACAAAATAACAACTTAAACTGAAAAATAACTTAAAGTAAAGTATTGAAACTGCTTGCAGAAACATTCCCCCTTAGGAAATATCCTCCCCTTCTGATCAAGCTATCACTCCCCCTTTCATCCCTTATGACATCATCTCCCCCTTTTTGTCATGGAATAGCTACACATTCTCTTCTAGCATCCTCTGAATCTGATCCAATTGAGTTTGGAGTAAGGTAAACTTCATATCCCATCGAGTGTTGTGATGGTGTAGAGTAGATGTGAGTCCGGACATCTTGGTATTCAACTCGTGTATAGAGGATACAATGTGATCAAGTTTTTCATCAAGGGAGAGGGTGCTGAAATGCAAACCACTGTGAGATGCAAAAGTTTCCGGTTTGGCTCTCTTTTGACTATGACCAATGCTTGCATTGAATGTACGCATGTTGATTGGACTCGGTTTTGAGCAAGGTGATTCATCTACCGTTGGATAAATTCCTTTGAGCCTCAAGATCCTTGAAATGAGACAGTAGAAAGGAACACATATTTGGGACTCAGTTTGTAGAACTGTTTTGCGCAGAACATGTAAGATATAAGCACAGATGTCAATTTATACATCAGAGATTAGGTCATGAAGAAACAAGGCACGTCCGAGGTTCATATACCTAATGCTTGATAGGGGGTAGAAATTGTGAAACATCATAATTGTAAGCACTCTCAGTTTTGGAGGAAGGGAGGAAACACTGACGGAGTTTCCATTGGATGAGAATTCCAGGTCTTGTCCAAGACCCTCCTTAAGGAGTTCCTCATCAGGACAAAGATCATCATAAACCGGTAAGTGTCGAAGCATTAGTCGGTTGATGTGAAGGATCTCTGCCAAATATGCAGGAGAGACTGAAAAACTCTTTTTCCTAACCTAGCACTTAAGTTCTTCTCCTTCCACAATCACGTTGGCATAAAATTCCTTTACCAAATTCTCATAAGCGTCATCCAAATCAGAGAGAAGGTAATTCAAATCCTTGTGAGCAAACCATTTCGGAATGTCAATGTCATGAAGTGATGATTGGTCAACAGGTCTTTCCAGTAATGGTGTAGCATTTCGGAAATAATTCTCATGAGACTGAAAGGTAGTATAGGATCTGAACTTGTTGGGATCAAACCCTTTTAATGAAGAACGAGTCCCTTTTGTTTGAGGTGAGTAGTCATCGACATCAATGATAGTTTCCTTTCCTTTGGAACTACCTCCTTTCACAACTGCTTTCTTGAATGGAGACATTTCTAGTCTGTATCATGTAATAAAGGAAAAGAAAGAACACAATCCAACATACATTATTAGCCGTGGTTAGTGTCAAATTAGGGATGATGAAGAAAACCCTAAGAGCTAGATGGAAATGACTAGAAAATAACAATGAGGGACAATAATGACCCAAATGTAGCTACAATATAGAGTGGATCAGATTAAAACCACACAAAAATGAGAACATCAGACACTCAAGTAACCAAACACGGGTAAGAGATATATGAATTCCAAATGGAACACAAAAACCATGATGAAAAGGCAATAACTGAGAAAAACAAAGAGTAGAGGACAAAACCCATACCTTTCCTTGAAGATAGATTGAATGATAACAAGTTGGTGAAAGAATTTGAAGATGACCGCAATGATGTTGAATTAGTGAAAGTAAGACTAGAAAGTGAACAGACACAGAGTGCAAGACAAGTAAATGAGAACCCCTTTTTCAGAAAAGTGTTGAAAATGAGCTCATTTTGCAAAACACGCGATTTTCGCGACGAGGTAAGTCGCCAGAGAGTCGCCAAGATAACCTGCCAAAACACTTCAAATTGAAAATTTGAAAAATTTTGCTAAGTGTTTTTCGCGACTGGAAGGTATACCCGCGAGGAAGTCGTGAGTTGAGCCGCGAAAATCTCTGTGTACTCCTCGTGACTGGACCTTCCACTCGCGAACAAGTCGCCAAAATTGACCCGCGAACTCGCGACTGTGGCATGCGACTTGACTTACCCGCGACTGAGTCACCAAAACAGGACAAAAATGTTTCTTTTTGAAATTTTCAGTTCTTGAAGAACAAAATACTTTCCAAAAACACCTAAAACACTCAAAAATCTTTTTGTGTTTGAATCAACAAAGATTGAGCATGTGAAAGCACATTTTATAAAGTACAATCACATAAATGAATATGGCATTTATTGAACATAAACTTGTGTGTTGTGTGTGGATATCAACAATGAGATAGTCCTTAGTCTAATGTGAAGCTTCAATGATCAATTCAACTAAGGCATACACAATTAGCACTAGATCATGTGACCCATCTCAATTATAGAAGTATGCATATATGACCTCCCACAAAACTTGATAATATAATTTGGAGCTTTACATTTGACTCCACTTTCAATCATAACATTTGATCTTTTTCATCCTTTTGAGACAATCACCTCTCATTGTAAGAGTGATATTTGATATTTCACTTTGATGAGATAGCCTTTGGCCTTTTGAATAAACATTCACTTTAATTTTTGGTCGCTTTCCCTTTTTCCTAGTCGAATACTAGTATGTGCGACAGACTTTTACAGCTCAATATCTCTTTTCATTTGGAGATTTACATTTGGTGAGCTCTTTTTAGTAAAAACAAAAATAAAGAGTGGGAAGATATATAGATACAAGTCTATGCATGTCTCAAGATCAACATAACCATTCACTAATCATTCATGACAAATTTGAAGATCTATTTACAACAATCACATAGATTTCAAGATTTCTCCCATAGTGATAAGAGTGCAAAGAAACAAGCTACGCTCGAAAATGCATAAAGCCATTAGCACAAAGGTACAAGGCAAAACAAGTTTTGAGACAAAACTCAATAATGTCAATCAAACTTTTTGATTTTCTAATTTTTTTTTTTTTTGTGATTATTGGATTTTTGATACATAAGAAAGAAAAGATTTATCAAAGACAATAATGTAAAAACAACAAAAGTAAACAAAGTAGTTAACATCTAACAGAATCATGCTATGCAAAAAGGCCAACAAAGTAGTGTGTACCCCAACACAAATAAAACTAACACATTGTAAATATGTGAAGCACACATCACATAAGAGATTCAAGCAATTGTACCTACACCAATGGTCTTACAGAAGGATTCAAACCGTGGACTATTAAAAGGCTTGGTGAAAATGTCCGCCTTTTGATTATCGGTGTGTATGAATTCAAGACACACAGCTCTTTCCTCTACCAGATCTCGAATGAAATGATAACGTATCTCTATGTGTTTAGATTTTGAATGCTGGACAGGATTCTTGGAAAGATTGATGGCACTGGCGTTGTCACAGAAGACACACATCGTCTCTTGAGGAATTCCATAATCATGAAGTAATTTCTTCATCCAAAGAAGCTGGGTGTAGCAACTTCCAGGAGCGATGTATTCTGCTTCAGCAGTAGAGAGAGACACGGAATTTTTTTTCTTGCTCATCCATGAGACAAGATTGTTACCAAGGTAGAAGCAGCCTCCTGAAGTACTCTTCCGATCATCCACACTACCAACCCAGTCAGCATCTAAATACCCGGCAAGACAAGCATTTGAGTCTTTTGAATACCACAGACCATAGTCTGAAGTTCCATTAATATATCGAATAATTCGCTTAACCGCAGTCAGGTGTGATTCCTTTGGATTAGCTTGATATCTAGCACAAACACTAACACTGAATGCAATGTTCGGTCTACTAGCTGTAAGATAGAGTAAACTCCCAATGATACTCCTATATAAGGTAGGACTTACTTCCACTCTAGAAGAATCAACATTCAGTTTAGTAGACGTGCTCATGGGAGTGGAGGCATGTTTTTTGGAGTCTAGTCCAAACTTCTTGACAATGTTTCTAGCATGCTTCTCTTGTGAAACGAATATACCTTCCTTCTGTTGTTTGACTTGAAGGCCCAAGAAAAATGTGAGTTCCCCCACCATACTCATCTCAAATTCTTTCTTCATCTCCTCAAAGAATTCAGTAGCTCGATCTTCAATCGTAGCCCCAAACACTATGTCATCAACATAAACTTGTGCCACAAGGAGATAATCTTCATCATTTTTGACAAACAAAGTCCGGTCGGCATACCCCCTTTTGAATCCTCTATCTATGAGGTAATGTGTAAGCCGATCATACCAAGCTCTAGGTGCTTGTTTTAAGTCATAAAGGGCTTTCTTCAATCTCAACACATGATCAGGAAAGTGAGGATCCTCACATCCTTTTGGTTGCTCAACAAACACTTCTTCATTCAGGTATCCATTTAGAAATGCACATTTTACATCCATTTGATAGAGTTTGAAGTTCATAGTGCATGCAATGGACATGAGAATTCGAATAGACTCAAGTCTTGCCACAACATCGAAGGATTCATCAAAGTCTACTCCTTCTACTTGAGTGTATCCTTGAGCTACTAACTATGATTTATTCTGTATTATCTCTCTATCTTCATCGGTTTTATTTTTGAATATCCATTTCGTGCCTATGACATAAACATTTACAGGCCTTGGAGCAAGTTCCCACACATCATTCCTCACAAACTGATTCAGCTCTTCATGCATTGACTCAACCCAATTCTTATCTTGAAGAGCCTCTTCTACCCTTTTTGGCTCAAATTGAGCAAGGTAGCAATGGTATGTTACATGCTTGGCCAAAAGGATGTTTACTTTTCTGAGGTGAAGACCTTCATCTAGAGATCCTATGATGTTGCTTTCCGGATGGTTCTTAATCACTCTTGAAGATGGCTTCTTTGATGTGGAGACTTCATCACTCCGTGAGATGGAAGGATGGACTTCTGGAGGAGTATGAGGACTTGATGTTCTAGACATCGATCTTGTTTCCATTCTTGGGTTCATGGGAGTTGATTCTTCTTCTGGTGTAGATTCTTCAACTTCTACATCAAGAGCTTTGACCTCAACATCGGGTTCTTAGGTGCTCGGCCCTTCTCCATCATCAATCATCTCCACCTTAGATAAGGCATCATCAATCTTGACATTGATGGACTCCATCACTGTCTTAGTTCTCTTGTTAAAAACTCTATACGCCCGACTTGTAGTAGAGTACCCAAGAAAAATACCTTCATCACTTTTCGCATCAAACTTCCCAAAATTCTCCTAATCATTTAGGATATAACACTTGCTTCCAAACACTCGGAAATATTTTACTCTAGGCTTCTTTCCTTTCCAAATCTCATAGGCGGTCTTCTTTGTTCCTGCTCGGAAAAATATTCTATTGCCAATGTGACATGAGGTGTTGATAGCTTCTCCCCAAAACTTTTGAGGTATTTGCTTGTTAAGTAACATGACTCTTGCCATTTCCTGAACCACCCGATTCTTTCTCTCTACCACTCCATTTTGTTGGAGAGTTTTGGGGGCTAAAAATTCCTTCTTGATTCCATTCTTTTCATAGAAAGACTCAAATCTTGCATTCTTAAATTTCCTCCCATGATCACTTCTTATCTTGGCAATAGGGATCCCTTTCTCGTTTTGTAGTTTCTTGCACAGAATTTCCAACCTTTCACATGCTTCTGATTTTTCTCTAAGAAATTCAACCCAAGTGTATCTTGAGTAATCATCCACAATGACCATAATGTACCTCTTTCCTCCTAAACTTTCAGTTCTGGTAGGCCCCATTAGATCAACATGAAGTAACTCTAAACACCGAGAAGTAGCAATCACATTCACCTTGTGATGACTTGCCTTTGTTTGCTTTCCCATTTGACATGCACCATAAATAGTCTTCTTCACCTTTCCAAACTTAGGAAGTCCCTCAACTGCTTCAAGTTTGGACACTTTAGCTACTTATTTGAAATTTGCATGCCCAAATCTGTGATGCCAAAGTTCCAACATGTCAACACGAGCACTTCTACATGAAATGGGTGTCGTGCGAATTACTCCATAGCAGTTGTCTGTAGTCCGATTTCCCTCCAAGACTTGAATCCCTTCTTCATTGATGATTAAGCATCCCTTCTTAGAGAATTGTACCAGGAAATCCTCATCACATATTTGAGTGATGCTCAGAAGATTTGCCTTCAGCCCTTTGATGTATAACACATCTTTCAATAGAGGTAATCCAGGTATCTCGATAGTCCCTTTGCCGAGAACTTGAGCATGACTTCCATCACCAAAAGTCACATAGTCACCAACCTTTTCTTTGAGTGTCTTAAACAGTGACTTATCCCTTGTCATATAATGAGAACAACCATTGTCAAGATACCACAAGCATGAATTAAATAACTTCAATGAGGTATGCACAAATAACTCACATGAGACAAACATTCTTGACCTTCAAACAGAATCTTATTATCATTTTTCATGCTTCTATTGGATTGACCTTTCATTTTCAGACTCTCAATCATCTCACACAACATTCTATTCTTTCTTTTGTATTTCTTAATCAACGATTTAGATTCAGATATACTACTGTGTAAGATGTGATTTTGATTTTCAAAATATTTCAGCATGTGAACAAATATCCTAGCATGTTTCTTTGTTTTTAACAACTCTACGAGTTCATTGTTAAGACACCCTTCAAACATACTCATAGAGTCATTTTCACAAACACTTAAACTACAATTCAGCATGGTATTTTCCATAACAGCATCCAAAACAAAGGGGTCTAGGATTGCACTTAGGTAATTAAACCACAACAAGTGCACCCATTCTGATACCAAATGAAAGTTCAAATAGTGTAAAAACACCCTTGAACGTTTAGACCCCCAATTTACAAATTAACCAATTCAAGCTTTATGTCAAACAACAAGTGTGCGGAAAATGAATAAAAGCTATAAAACAGAATTAGTAAACAATCTAATCCAATTTAAAATCACAACCCATAGCAGATAATAAAAGGCAAAGATAAAAGAGAAGGAAGATGCAAACACAAGGACAACACGCGATGTGTTATCGAAGAGGAAACCGAAGCCCTCAGCGTAAAACCTCTCCGCCGTCCTCCAAGCGGTAAACAATCCACTAGAAAATGTAGTTGGGATACATGGATAGCAATAGACCCTCTAAGTCTAATCTACCCAGTGCACCTAAGTCCTCCAAGCTTCTTGCTCCAACGAGGTTGCACCGAACCTATTTCTTTTTTAGCTTCCCGAATTCCGCTAGTTGACCATAGCATCAACCAATGTAAATTGGTTCCTTCCTAACTGCTTCCCAGAACAGCAAACAACCCTCTCACAGTAATGGATATGGTGAGAAAAAGGTTTTGGTAAAATGCCTCTCAAGGATTTGACAATGGAGAGGAAGAGAGTTGAGGAACTTGAAGAGACTCTTATGTAAAGATTGTAGATGAATCAATCTTGTTTTACTCTAGGGTTTCTCTCTCAAAATTCTCTCTGGAAGCTCTCTTTCTTTTATGGGTATAAGGGGTATATATACTAGGGTGAGAGAGGAATGTGAAACGTCAGGTTTTTTAAAACAGGGCTGGCTCACGGCTTAGCCTCGTGACTTGACTGAGTCGCGAGATCCAGTCGCGAGATAACTGAATGGCCAGTTGTCCTATTTTGTTCTGTAGTGTTCCAGCTAGCATGACGGTTCAACTTCTGGCATGCTTGGCTCGTGTGCTACTTCTGGCGGCTTGCAGCCGCGAGTCACCCGCGAGATCCAGCCGCAAGACTCTGTTTTCTTGCACACTCTTGAGCATTCAACACTCTATCTCACTCACTACCCTTACAACAAACCTACCTAAATACAGGGTTACTAAATGCTGAAATACAAGTAAATTTGGCACGGAATAAAGCCAACAAAATGGTTGATTAAATTCAATCTTACAAGTTGCAAAAGCCTGTCGCGCATACTAGTATTTGACTAGGAAAAAGGGAAAGCGACCAAAAATTAAAATTGTATGATGCCCAAAAAGCCAAAGGCTAACTCATCAAAGTGAAATATCAAAAATTTCAGGCATCAATCTCACAATGAGATGTATTGTTTCAAAAAGATCAAATGATATGTTAAACATGGAGCCAAATGAAAAGTTTTAAAGATATTGTACTCAAGTTTTTGTGGGAGGTCATATATGCATATTTCTATAATTGAGATGGGTCACATCATCTAGTGCTAGTTGTGTATGACTTGATTGAATTGATCGTTGACGCTTCACATTAGACTAAGGACTATCTCATTTTTGATATTCACACACAACACACATGTCTATGTTCAATGAATGCCATATTCATTCATGTGATTGTACTTGATTAAATGTGTTTTCACATGCTCAATCTTTATTGATCAATCACAAAAAGATTTTTGAGTGTTTTAGTTGTTTTTGGAAAGTTCTTTGTTTTTACAAAAATTGTCAAAAATTTCAAAAATTATGTTGCCCTGTTCTGGTAACTCAGTCGCGGGTAGAACCAGTCGCATGCCCTAGTCGCGAGTCCATAACAGAGATTTTTCGTAACTCACTGGTGACTCATTGGCGGGTAAATGCTTCAGTCACAAAAAAGACTAAAAATATTTTTCAAAAATTTGGAATTTCATGCTTTTCGCGGCTCAATTTGACGACTTGTTCGTGAGTGGAAGGTCCAGTTGCGAGGGGTACACAGAGATTTTCGTGGTTTAGTTTGTGACTCTCTCACGAGTGGAACTTCCAGTCATGAAAAACACTTAGAAATTTTTTTCAAAAGTTTTCTTCCAAGTGTTCTGGCGGCTGGCCCTAGCGACTAGAACGCAACATGTTTCAATTGCAAAAATTGAGTGTTTTGCACAAAATGGGTCAGTTTTTAAACCTTTTCAGTTTTCTCTCAAACATTTCTGACTGTTCATCTCCTTCCTTACCTGAAACACTCTCAAACTCACCGTGTCACTCTCAAACAAACCTCCATTTTGCTTCATTTCATTCTCAAATCTTCAAGAAAAAGGTATGGGTTTTCTCTCTCTCACTACATATTTCATGTTTTGAGCTTTGTTTTTCTTGGATTTGTGATTCGTTACTGAGTTTTGTGATATCTGTGGTTTCGGCTATGGGCTAGGTTCATGTTTATTGAGTCTGGGTGTCTGGGCTTGATTGATCTTGTTTCTAGGATGCTTAATATGGTTACTTTTATGTTTCATTTCACTATTAGAGTTTATGACCTGATCCATGATGATTGGTAATTCTCATATCCAGGTTTATCGGTCACATTGTCATATGATATTGTTTTTATGATATACTCTGTTTGTGTGTATTTTTTATATAATTTGGTTAAGTTCTGTTTATTGGGTCATAATGTCTTGACTTTTAGTTGCGATAGTTTCTTGTTCTCATGAATGCTGCTTTTGCCTTGAGGATACTGTCTGCTCTGTGCTGGTTTGATCATATCATAATCATTTAGATATGTCTCATAGACATATTTTTTCTGGGATAATTGTGGTATTCACTGCTTCTATACAGTTGAGTATTGGTTGTTGTATTTTGTGCTTAGGATTGTGACCTAGAATGTTTTTGTTTGAGTTGTTGTGTTAATAGGTTGTTCTATACCTCTTTGCTTTGAGCTTTCTCATTCAACACCTAACTCTGAACTGTGTCTTGATTGAGTGTTTTAGTGCAATTTTTTTAAGAATAACATGTTACTAATGTTCTGAGTGTCCATCTATTGTGCTCTGTATTGTGGCCTTTTCTGCTTGTTCACAGATGGCCCCCTCTCCTACAAAGAAAAAGACTCCTGCTAAGAAAGTTGACAAAAGGTTGAAAATGGACCATAACCTATTTAGGTATGTTCAACACTTTGAGAGATATAGAGATTCTTTCTTGAGGGGAACCATAATTCAGGAGAGGTTTGTTAACTTAGGGGATTTGAAGGACACCTTCGTTCTAGGTTGTTTTGAGGGCAGAGGATGGGATAAATTGTTGAGTGACCTACCTGCTGTTTGTGAGCCTTTAATCAGAGAATTCTATGTAAATGTTGTGAGAAGGGAGGATAAGTTGAGCTGTTGGGTTAGACAAAAGGAATTCACCATAGATGCCCATGACATTAATGAGGTGCTAGGGCTTGAAGGATTAGAGGACTCTGACTTCACCAACTACATGGACAAGATGCTATATATAGAAACTGTCCAAACTCACATTGGTGAATAAAGAGAAGGGAGATGCCTCAACACTACAGCATTTCTAGCTAACATGAGGTGCCTAACCACCATCATGATGTTCAATTTGTACCCTGTGAGGAAGCTAACTACAATCAACAATGCCAGAGCTATCTTCCTCATGGAACTTAAGGAGAAAGCCTTCATTGACATTAGCTCTCACATCTTTGACACTATTGTGGATAAGACTAAAACTACCTCTAGGCCCAAGCTAATCTTTCCTATCCTTCTTATGAGGCTTTTCAGAGCAAAAGGTGTTGAAATCCCTCAAGATATCAGCCCCATGCCTACACCTTCAGCCATCAACAAGCTAACCATCATCAGGATTCAAGTCCGTCTTCCAGGTAATGAAGAGGTAGGTGATCAAGGTGAAGGTGACCAAATAGAGACTGAGACAGTGATTGTAGGACAAACTTCAACACCCAAAAGCCGAGGCAAGAGGAGCAGAGCTTCAACCTCATCAGAGGTACCTCCTGATGCATTCCAGATCATTCTGGAGAGGATTGATGGACTCAGAGAGGTCCAGAATGAGCATACTGACAAGATGGCAACACTTCATGATCTGCTCAACATACTTTCAACCAAGTTTGACAGCTTCAGCACCCAACAGTGACCCTTTGGCCATTCCGGTCAAAAAGGGGGAGAACTTTTAAGGGACAGCTCTTGAGGGGGAGTGTCATTTTAATGGGGAGCATGTCATAAACAGTGCTTTTCAGTTTATGCTTTAGTTTTACTTTATGTTTATTATAGTTAATGGGTTTGATATGTCAAAACACTTGGGTTATTGTTTTGGTTTAAAACACTTATGATACTTTGGTTTGTTAATATTTAAAGTTGTTATTCAGTAGCTTTTGATTTGTGCTCATGTTGCTTTTGTAAGCTTTTAGGATTTGTTTCCATGTGCTTTTTGTAGGCTTTTATGGTTTGTACCATGCTTAGCAGCCTTTATGTTATGTTGTCTAATACTTCTAGCTAAATGTTATGCATTTTCTTTAAGTATTCTCGCTCTTGTGCCCTTGTAGGATTTTGTTCATAGATGCATATACTTTATGTATTGTGCATTGGTTGAGTGTTGGGCATGCAAGTGATTTGCATTAAGCTTATTGGCTTGTATGTCCGAATGTTCATTCCAAGTGTAAATGAGCATTGTGGTCACTATTTTATAGTGATTGCCTGTTTGGTCAAGCCATGGTTTATTTCTCATTCCATTTTACTTGATCGCATTGTGCTTGCCTTATATGCCTTACAAGTTTTCTGCAAACAATGATCAAATTGCGTTGTTGTGTTTTAGGAGTTACTTGTTCATATGATTCAAAAGCTTATCAGATTCTAGAGTTAGGTGTGAGTGAGTTTTGTTCAACTGTTCCCAACTCACATATTAAGTCTAGAGTTTGTTTTAGGGTTTTGTCATGGAATAGCCAAAGGGGGAGATTGTAAGGTTGAATTTTATCAGCCATCTTGTTGGCTTTATTCCGTGCCAAATTTGCTTGTATTTTAGCAATTAGTAACCCTGTATTTATGTGAGAATCATGTAAGGGTAGTGAGTGAGAGAGTATGAAGAAATGCTCAAGATTATGTAAGGATGCAGAGACTCGTGGTTGGAACTCGTGGGTGACTCGCGATTGGAAAGCCACCAAAGTTGGCACACGTGTGAAGCATGCAGGGGAGCTAAAGAGTCATGCCCGTTGTTGCACAATAGGACAAAAAGTCCAAGGTTGACCAGGCCGTTAGCTCGTGGCTTGAACTCGCGACTCAGCCCAGTTGTGAGGCTAAGTCGCCAGACCACCCTATTTGGGAAAAACTGACTTTTCACATTCCTTCTCACCCTACTATATATAGACCCTTATACCCACGATATTTAGAGAGCTTCTAGAGAGAATTTTGAGAGAGAAACTCTAGAGAAAAACAAGATTGATTCATCCACAATCTTCACATAGAAACTCTTCAAATTCCTTTACTCTCTTCCTCTCCATTGTCAAATCCTTAAGAGGTACATTACCAAAAATTTTCTCACCATACCCATATTTGTGAGAAGGCCATTTGGTGTTTGGGAAGCAGTTAAGAAGGGGCCAATTTCATATTGGTTGATGCTATGGTCAAGTAGCAGAATCTGGTAAGCTAAAGAAGAAATAGGTTCGGTGTAACCTCGTTGGAATAGGAGCTTGGAGGGCTTAGGTACATTGGGTAGATTAGGCTTGGAGGATCTTCTGCTATTCATGTATCCCAACTACATTCTTTAGTGGATTGTTTACCACTTGGAGGGCGACGGAGAGGTTTTACTCCGAGAGCTTCGGTTTCCTCTTCGATAACACATCATGTGTTGTCCTTGTGTTTGCATCTCTCTTCCCTTAATATTTTCCATTTAATTTCTACTGTGGATGTGATTTTACTTGGTTTAGATTGTTTATCAATTTTGTTTTAAACTTAAGTTTATATTCCGCACATTAATTGTTTGGCATTAAGCTTGAATTGGTAATTTGTAAATTGTGGGTCTAAACGTTCATAGTGTTTTATACACTATTCGAACTTTCACTATGACTCATGATAGGAGAAGTGTTTAATAATTTGTACCCATGCTGTTTTTGTAAGCTTTTAGGGTTTGTTTCCATGTGTTTTTGTAGTCTTTTATGGTTTGTACCATGCTTATGCAGCCTTTATGTTTTGTTGCCTAGTACTTCTAGCTAAATGTTATGCATTTTCTTTAAGTACTCTCACTCTTGTGCCCTAGTAGGATCTTGTTCCTAGATGCATATACTTTCTGTATTATGCATTGGTTGAGTATTGGACATGCAAGTAATTTGCATTGAGCTTGTTAGCTTGTATGTCCGGATGTTCATTCCAAGTGTGAATGAGTATTGTGGTCACTATTTTATAGTGATTGCGTGTGTAAGGTTGAATTTAATCAACCATCTTGTTGGCTTTATTTCGTGTCAAATTTGCTTGTATTTCAGCAATTAGTAACCCTGTATTTGGTGGGATTTTTGTAAGGGTAGTGAGTGAGATAGTGTGAAGAAATACTCAAGAGTGTGCAAGAAAAATATAGACTCGTGACTAGATCTCATGGGTGACTCACGGCTGCAACTCGCTAGAAGCTGCACACGTGCCAGGCATGCTAGAAGTTGAAGCGTCATGCTAGCTGGAACACTATAGGACAAAATAGGACAACTGGCCATTCAGTTATCTCGCGGCTGGATCTCGCGACTCAGTCAAGCCACGAGGCCAAGCTGCGAGCCAGCCCTGTTTTGAAAAACCTGACTCTTCACATTCCATTCTCACCCAAGTATAAATACCCCTTATACCCATGAAAGAAAGAGAGCTTCCAGAGAGAATTTTGAGAGAGAAACCCTAGAGTAAAACAAGATTGATTCATCCACAATCTTCACATAAGAGACTCTTTAAATTCCTCTACTCCCTTCCTCTCCATTGTTAAATCCTTGAGAGGCATTTTTACCAAAACCTTTTCTCACCTTATCCATTATTGTGAGAGGGCTGTTTGGTGTTCTGGGAAGCAGTTAGGAAGGGACCAATTTCACATTGGTTGATGCTATGGTCAAGTAGCGGAATCCGGGAAGCTAGAAAAAAAATAGGTTCGGCGCAACCTCGTTGGAGCAAGAAACTTGGAGGGCTTAGGTACACTAGGTAGGTTAGGCTTGGAGGGTCTATTGCTGTTCATGTATCCCAACTACATTTTCTAGTGGATTACTTACCGCTTGGAGGGCGGCGGAGAGGTTTTACACCGAGGGCTTCGGTTTCCTCTTCGATAACACATCGTTGTGTTGTCCTTGTGTTTGCATCTCTCTTCCCTTAATCTTTACCTTTTATTTTCAGCTGTGGATGTGATTTTAATTGGCTTGGATTGTTTACCAATTCTGTTTATAGCTTGTGTTCATTTTCTGCACTCTTATTGTTTGTCATAAATCTTGAATTGGTATTTTTTTTATTGGAGGTCTAAATGTTCAAGGGTGTTTTATACATTATTTGAACTTTCAATTGGTATCAGAGCGGGTGCACTTACTATGGTTTAATTACCTAAGTGTAATCCTAGACCCCTTTGTTAGGGATGCTATTATGGAAAAGGCCATGCTGAATTGTGGTTTAAGTGTTTGTGATAATGACTCTATGAGTATGTTTGAAGGGTGTCCTAACAATGAACTCTTAGAGTTATTCAAAACAATGAAACATGCTAGGATATTTGTTCACATGCTGAAATATTTTGAAAATAAGAATCACATTTTACACAATAGCATATCTGAATCTAAATCTTTGATTAAGAAGTACAAAAGAAAAAATAGAATGTTGTGTGAGAAGATTGATAATCTGAAAAAGAAAGGTCAATCTAACAGAAACATGAAAATTGAAGATAAAATTATGTTTGAAGTTCAAGAATGTTTGTCTCATGCAAGCTTATTTGTGCATACCTCATTGAAGGTATTTAATTCACGCTTATGGTATCTTGACAGTGGGTGTTCTCATCATATAACAGGAGATAAATCACTGTTTAAGACACTCAAAGAGAAGGTTGGTTACTATGTGACTTTTGGTGATGGAAGTCATGCTCAAGTTCTCGGCAAAGGGACTATTGAGATACCTGGATTACCTCTATTGAAAGATGTATTATACATCAAAGGGCTGAAGGCAAATCTTTTGAGCATCACTTAAATATGTGATGAGGATTTCCTTGTCCAATTCTCAAAGAAGGGATGCATAATCATCAATGAAGAAGGGATTCAAGTCTTGGAGGGAAATAGGACTACAGCTAATTGCTTTGGAGTAGTTCCTACAACACCTATTTCATGTAGAAGTGCTCGTGTTGACATGTTGGAACTTTGGCATCACAGATTTAGGCATGCAAATTTCAAACAAGTAGCTAAAGTGTCTAAACTTGAAGCAGTTGAGGGACTTCCAAAGTTTGGAAAGGTGAAGAAGACTATTTGTGGTGCATGCCAAATGGGAAAGCAAACAAAGGCAAGCCATCACAAGGTGAATGTGATTGCTACTTCACGGTGTTTAGAGCTACTTCATGTTGATCTAATGGGGCCTACAAGAACCGAAAGTCTAGGAGGAAAGAGGTACATTATGGTCATTGTGAATGATTACTCAAGATACACTTGGGTTGAATTTGTTAGAGAAAAATCAGAAGCATGTGAAAAGTTGGAAATCCTTTGCGAGAAACTACAAAACGAGAAAGGGGTTCCTATTGTCAAGATAAGAAGTGATCATGGGAAGGAATTTGAGAATGCAAGATTTGAGTCTTTTTGTGAAAAGAATGGAATCAAAAGGGAATTTTCAGCCCCCAAAACTCCTTAACAAAATGGAGTGGTAGAGAGAAAGAATCGGTTGAATCAGGAAATGGCAAGAGTTATGCTACTAGACAAGCAAATACCTCAAAAGTTTTGGGGAGAAGCTGTGAACACCTCATGTCACATTGGCAATAGAATATTCTTCTGAGTGGGAACAAAGAAGACCGCCTATGAGATTTGGAATGGAAAGAAGCCAAAGTAAAGTACTTCCAAGTGTTTGGAAGCAAGTGTTATATTCTAAATGATCGGGAGAACCTTGGGAAATTTGATGCAAAAAGTGATGAAGGTATTTTCCTTGGGTACTCTACTACTAGCCGGGCGTATAGGATTTTCAACAAGAGAACTAAGACAATGATGGAGTCCATCAATGTCAAGATTGATGATGCCTTAACAAAGGTAGAGATGATTGATGATGGAGAAGGGCCAAACACCAAAAAACCCGATGTTGAGGTTGAAGCTCTTGATATAGAAGTTGAAGGATCTACACTAGAAGAAGAATCAAATCCCATGAACCCAAGAATGGAAACAAGATCAATGTCTAGAACATCAAGTCCTCTCACTCCTCCGGAAGTTCATCCTTCCATCTCACAGAATGATGAAGTCTCCACATCAAAGAAGCCATCATCAAGAGTGATTAAGAACCATCTGGAGAGCAACATTATAGGGTCTCTAGATGAAGGTCTTTGCCTCAAAAAAGGAAACATCCTTTTGGTCAATCATGTAACATACCATTGCTACCTTACTCAATTTGAGCCAAAAAGGGTAGAAGAAGCTCTCTAAGATGAGAATTGGGTTGAGTCAATGCATGAAGAGCTGAATCAATTTATGAGAAATGATGTGTGGGAACTTGCTCAAAGGCCTGAAAATGTTCATGTCATAGGCACTAACTGGATATTCAAAAACAGAATCGATGAAGATGGAAAGATAATACGGAATAAATCTTGGATAGTAGCTCAAGGATATACTCAAGTAGAAGGAGTAGACTTTGATGAATCCTTCGCTCCTGTGGCAAGACTTGAGTCTATTCGAATTCTCATGTCCATTGCATGCACTATGAACTTCAAACTCTATCAAATGGATGTAAAATGTGCATTTCTAAATGGATACCTGAATGAAGAAGTGTTTGTTGAACAACCAAAAGGCTTTGAGGATCCTCACTTTCCTGATGAAGCTCCTAGAGCTTGGTATGATCGACTTACTCATTACCTCCTGGATAGAGGATTCAAAAGGGGATATGCCGACCAGACTTTGTTTGTCAAAAATGATGAAGATTACCTCCTTGTGGCTCAAGTATATGTTGATGACATAGTGTTTGGGGCTACCATTGAAGATCAGGCTATAGAATTCTCTAAGGAGATGAAGAAAGAATTTGAGATGAGTATGGTGGGGGAACTCACATTTTTCTTGGGCCTTCAAGTCAAACAAAAGAAGGAAGGCATATTCGTTTCATAAGAAAAGTATGCTAGAAACATTATCAAGAAGTTTAGACTAGACTCCAAAAAACATGCCTCCACTCCCATGAGCTTGTCTACTAAACTGAATGTTGATTCTTCTAGAGTGGAAGTGAGTCCTACCTTGTATAGGAGTATCATTGGAAGTCTACTCTATCTTACAGCTAGTAGACCGGACATTACATTCAGCATTGGTGTTTGTGCTAGATATCAAGCTACTCCAAAGGAATCACACCTGACAGTGGTTAAGCGAATTATTCGATATATCAATGGAACTCCAGATTATGGTTTGTGGTATTCAAAAGACTCAAATGCTTGCCTTGCCAGGTATTCAGATGCTGACTGGGCTGGTAGTGTGGACGATCGGAAGAGTACTTAAGGAGGCTGCTTCTACCTTGGTAACAATCTTGTCTCGTGGATGAGCAAGAAACAAAATTCTGTGTCTCTCTCTACTGCTGAAACAGAGTACATAACTGTTGGAAGTTGCTGCACACAACTTCTTTGGATGAAGAAGTTACTCCATGACTATGGAATTCCTCAAGAGACAATGTGTGTCTTCTGTGATAACACTAGTGCCATCAATCTTTCTAAGAACCCGGTCCAGCATTCAAAATCTAAACACATAGAGATATGTTACCATTTCATTCGAGATTTGGTAGAAGAAAGAGTTGTGTGTCTTGAATTCATACACATAGACAATCAAAAGGTGGACATCTTCACCAAGCCTCTCGATGGTCCACGGTTTGAATCCCTCCGTAAGACCATTGGTGTTGGTACAATTCCTTGAATCTCTTGTGTAATGTGTGCTTCACCTATTTATATTGTGTTATTTTGTTTTTTGGGGCACACACTATTTTGTTGGCTATATGTATAGCATGATTCTGTTGATTGTTAATTGCTTTGTCTGCTTTTGTTGTTTTTACATTGTTGTTTTTTATCAATCTTTATCTTCTTCTGTGTCAAAAATCCAAAAAAAACACACATAAAAAGTAGAAAATCAAAAAGTTTGATCGACATTGTTAAGTTTTGTCTCAAAACTTGTTTTACCTTGTACCTTTGTGTTAATGGCTTTGTACATTTACGAGCGTAGCTTGTTCCTTTGCACTCTTATCACTGTGGAAGAAATCTTGAAATCTATGTGACTGTTGTAAATAGATCTTCAAACTTGTCATGAATGATTAGGGAATAGTTATGTTGATCTTGAGACATGCATAGACTTGTGCCTATATATCTTCCCACTCTTTATTTATTTATTTATTTTTGCTAAAAAGAGCTCACCAAATGTAAATCTCCAAATATAAAGAAATATTTAGCTGCAAAAGCCTGTCGCACATACTAGTATTTGACTAGGAAAAAGGGAAAGCGACCAAAAATAAAGTGTATGATTTTTCAAAGACAAATGCTATCTTATCAAGGTGAAATATCAAACATCATTCTCACAATGAGATGTGATTGTTTCAAAAGAATAAAAAAAAATCAAATGTTATGATTGAAAGTGGAGTCAAATGTAAAGCTTCCATTTATGTAATCAAGTCTTGTGGGAGGTCATATATGCATACTTCTATAATTGAGATGGGTCACATGATCTAGTGCTAATTGTGTATGCCTTGATTGAATTGATCATTGAAGCTTCACATTAGACTAAGGACTATCTCATTGTTGATATCCACACACAACACACAAGTTTATGTTCAATGAATGCCATATTCATTTGTGTGATTGTACTTGATAAAATGTGTTTTCACATGCTCAATCTTTGTTGATTCAAACACAAATTTTTTTTTTGAGTGTTTTAGTTGTTTTTGGAAAGTATTTTGTTCTCACAAAAATAGAAAATTTCAAAACAGTGTTTCCCTGTTTTGGCGACTCAGTCACAGGTCAGTCAAGTCGCATGCGACAATCGCGAGCTCGCGGGTCAGTTTTGGTGACTTGTTCGCAAGTGGAAGGTCCAGTTGCGAGGGGTACATAGAGATTTTCGTGGCTCAGCTCGTGACTCCCTCACGAGTGAGACTTCTAGTCGTGAAAAACACTTAGCAAATTTTTCAAAACTTTTGGCTTAACGTGTTTTGGTGGGTGAAACTGGCGACTGTCTAGCGACTTAACTCAGTCGCGAAAATCGCATGGTTTGCAAAAAGAAGCTCTTTTTCAACACTGTTCTCAAAAAGGGTCTTAATTTGTTTTTCTTGCATTCTGTGACTTTTCATTTTCTGGTCTCACTTTCAATATTTCAACACCACCATGGTCAACTCCAAAATCTTCCACTATTTTGTCACCATTTTCTCAATCTTCAAGGAAAGGTATGGGTTTTGTCGTTTACTCTTTTTTTTTTCACAGTTATTGCCTTTTCCTCATGGATTTTGTGTTCTCTATGTTTTTTGTATATCTCTTGACTGTGTTTGGGTATCTGATTGTCTGGTGTCTTCATTGTGTGTTTTTCGGTGGTTATATTTTGATCTACTCTATATTGTGACAACATTGGGTCACTATTGTCTCTCATTGTCATTTTCTGGACATTCACATCTAGTTCTTAGGTTTTTCTTCATTATCCATATTTTGAAACTAACCCACTGCTAATAATGTCTCTTGGATTGTGTTCTTTCCTTTCCTCTATTACATGATGCAGACTGGAAATGTCTCCATTCAAGAAAGCAGTTGTGAAAGGAGGTAGTTCCAAAGGAAAGGAGCCTGTCATTGATGTTAATGACTACTCACCTCAAACAAAAAGGAGTGTTCGATCCCAACAAGTTCAGATCCTATGCTACCTTTCAGACTCATGAGAATTATTTTCGAAATGCTACACCATTACTGGAAAGACCTATTGACCAATCGTCACTTTATGACATTGACATTCCAAAATGGTTTGTCCACAAGGATTGGAATTACCTTCTCTCTGATCTGGATGAAGCTTATGAGAAATTGGTAAAGGAATTTTATGCCAATGCAATTGTGGAAGGAGAAGAACTCAAGTGCTGGGTTAGGAGAAAAAGTTTTTCAGTCTCTCCTGCATATTTGGCAAAGATCCTTCACATCAACTGGCCAATGCTTAAAAACTTACCAGTTTATGATGATCTATATCCAGATGAGGAACTACTTAAGGATGGTCTTGGACAAGACTTGGAATTTTCATCCAATGGAAACTCAGTCAGCGTTTTCTCTCTTCCTCTGAAACTAAGAGTGATTACAATAGTGATGTTTCACAACTTGTACCCCCTATCCAGCACTGGGTATATGAACCTCGGACGTGCCTTGTTTCTTCATGACCTAATCTCTGATGTAGAGATTGACATCTGTGCTCATATCTTTCACGTTCTGCGCAAAACGGTTCTACGAACTGAGTCACGAATATGTGTTCCTTTTTGCTGTCTCATTTCTAGGATCTTGAAGCTCAAAGGAATTTACCCAACAACAGATGAATCTCCCTGCACAAAATTGAGTCCAATCAACATGCATACATTCAACGCAAGCATTGGTCATAGTCGGAAGAGAGTCAAACCGGAAACTTCCACATCTCACAATGGTTTGCGTTTTAGTACTTTCTCCCTTAATGAAAAACTCGACAACATTGTGACATCTGTCCACGAGTTGAGTACTAAGATGTCCGGACTCACATCTACTTTTCACCATCACAGCACTCGGTGGGATATGAAGTTTACCTCCCTACAAACTCAATTGGATTAGATTCAGAGGAAGCTAGAAGAGGATATGTAGCTATTCCATGACAAAAAGGGAGAGATGATGTCATAAGGGGAATACAATGAAAGGGGGAGTGATAGCTTGATCAAAAGGGGAGAAAATTATCTAAGGGGGAGTTTTCAGCAAGCAATTTCAATATTTTACTTTAAGTTGTTTTTCAGCTTTTTATGTTTGTACCCATGTTGCTTTTGTAAGCTTTTAGGGTTTGTTTTTCATTATCTGTAGGCTTTATGGTCTGTACCATGATTTATGCAGCCTTTATGCTTTGTTAAATCAGTACTTCTAACTAAATGTCATGCATTTTCTTGTTAAGTTTTGTCACTCTTGTGCCCTTGTAGGATTGTTCCTAGATGCATATACTTAGTGTATTATGCATTGGTTGAGTGTTGGGCATACACGTGACTTGCATTGTTCTTATTAGCTTGTACGTCCAAGTGTTTATTCCAAGTGTGAATGAGTAATGTGGTCATTACCTTGTAGTGATTATTTGTTTGATCAAACCATGGTTTGTTTCTTAACTCCATCTTTGCTTGATCACATCATACCTGCTTCATATGCATTTCATGCTTTTCTGCATACAATGATCATGGTGTATTGTTGTGTTTCAGGAGATTCATGTTCATATGATTCAAGAGCTTCATAGTTTCTAGAGTTAGGTGTGAGTGAGTTTTGTTTAACTGTTTCCAACTCACATGTTAAGTCTAAGGTCTATTTTAGGGTTTTGTCACGGAATAGTCAAAGGAGGAGATTGTAAGGTTGAATTTAATCAACCATCTTGTTGGCTTTATTTCATGCCAAATTTGCTTGTATTTCAGCAATTAGTAACCCTGTATTTAGGTGGAATTTTTGTAAGGGTAATGAGTGAGATAGTGTGAAGAAATGCTAAAGAGTGTGCAAGAAAAACAGAAACTCGTGACTAGATCTCGCGGCTGACTCACGACTGCAAGCTGCCAAAAGCTGTACACGTGCCAGGCATGCCAGAAGTTGAAGCGTCATGCTAGCTGGAGCACTATAGGACAAAATAGGACAACTGGCCGTTTAGTTATCTCGTGGCTGGATCTCGCAACTCAGTCAAGCCGCGAGCTAGCCCTGTTTTGAAAAACCTGACTCTTCACATTCCATTTTCACCCAAGTATAAATACCCCTTATACCCACGAAAGAAAGAGAGCTTCCAGAGAGAATTTTGAGAGAGAAACCCTAGAGTAAAACAAGATTGATTCATCCACAATCTTCACATAAGAGACTCTTCAAATTTCTCTACTCTCTTCCTCTCCATTGTTAAATCCTGGAGAGGCCTTTTTACCAAAACCTTTTCTCACCTTATCCATTACTATGAGAGGGCTGTTTGGTGTTCTGGGAAGTAGTTAGGAAGGAACCAATTTCACGTTGGTTGATGCTATGGTCAAGTAGCGGAATTCGGGAAGCTAGAAAAGAAATAGGTTCGGCGCAACCTCGTTGGAGCAAGAAGCTTGGAGGGCTTAGGTACACTAGGTAGATTAGGCTTAGAGGGTCTATTGCTGTTCATGTATCTCAACTACATTTTCTAATGGATTACTTACCGCTTGGAGGATGGCGGAGAGGTTTTACGCCGAGGGCTTCGGTTTCCTCTTCGATAATACATCGTTGTGTTGTCCTTGTGTTTGCATCTCTATTCCCTTAATCTTTGCCTTTTATTTTTTGTTATGGATTTGATTTTAATTGGTTTAGATTGTTTACCAATTCTGTTTATAGCTTGTGTTCATTTTCTACACTCTTATTGTTTGTCATAAAGCTTGAATTGGTATTTTTGTTATTGGGGGTCTAAACATTCAAGCGTGTTTTATACACTATTTGAACTTTCGGCGTGTATAGTCTAGCCATGGTTTATTACTTTATTCCATTTTGCTTGGTCGCATTGTGCTTGCCTTATATGCATTACAAGTTTTTCTACATACAATGATCATATTGTGTTATTGTGTTTCAGGAGATTCTTGTTCATATGATTCAAGAGCTACATAGATTCTAGAGTTAGGTGTGAGTGAGTTTTGTTTAACTGTTCCCAACTCACATGTTAAGTCTAGAATTTGTTTTAGGGTTTTGTCACAGAATAGCCAAAGGGGGAAATTGTAAGGTTGAAATTTTATCAACCATCATGTTGGCTTTATTCCGTGCCAAATTTGCTTGTATTTTAGTAATTAGTAACCCTATATTTAGGTGGGAATCATATAAGGGTAATGTGTGAGAAAATGTGAAGAAATGCTCAAGATTGTGCAAAGAAGCAGGGACTCGCGACTGGATCTCACGGGTGGCTTGCAGCTTGCAAGCCACCAGAAGTTGCATATGTGCCAAGCATGCCAGAAGTTGAAGCGTCATACCAGCTGTTGCACTATAGGACAAAAGTCCCAGGCTGGCCAGGCCGTTAGGTCGCGACTTGAACTTGTGACTCAGTCCAGTCGCGAGGCCAAGTCGCCAGACCACATTGTTTGGGAAAAACTGACTCTTCACATTCCTTTCTTAGCCCACTATATATAGACCCTTATACCCACGAAATGTAGAGAGTTTCCAGAGAGAATTTCGAGAGATAAACCCTAGAGAAAATCAAGATTGACTCATCCACAATCTTCACATAGAGACTCTTCAAATTCCTCTACTCTCTTCCTCTCCATTGTTACATCTTTGAAAGGCACATTACCAAAACCTTTTCTCACCATACCCATATCTATGAGAAGGCCATTTGGTGTTTGGGAAGCAGTTAAGAAGGGACCAATTTCATATTGGTTGATGCTATGGTGAAATAGCGGAATCTAGTAAGCTAAAAAAGAAATAGGTTTGGCGTAACCTCGTTGGAGTAGGAGCTTGGAGGGCTTAGGTACATTGGATAGATTAGGTTTGGAGAGTCTTCTACTGTTCATGTATCTCAACTACATTCTTTAGTGGATTATTTAGTGCTTGGAGGGCGGCGGAGAGGTTTACGCTGAGGGCTTCGGTTTCCTCTTCGTTGTTGTCCTTGTGTTTGTATCTCTCTTCCCTTAATTTTTGCCATTTAATTTCTGCTGTGGATATGATTTTATTTGGTTTATATTGTTCATCAAAGGGTAGGTACATCCTTTTTAGGTACCAGAGATCTAGTAAGAAAAAAGAAGAAAGCCTAGAGTGACCTCTCATAGCGCAAATGAACGGTACCTTGGGGAACCAGAATAAAGGGCTATAAAAAGGGAAGTAGCAGCAAAAAACTTTCGAACCAGCAGAGTGGGATTCTGCCCATTTGAGAAAAAAGACAAAGAGGAAGGACGACCAAAAGCTGAACCATAAGGAACGTGACATCAGAAACAAGTGCACTCTGAAATAGATAATCAGCCATGGGCTTTCGAAGAACAGCACCAAAAAGAAGAAAAAATGAGAAACGGTGAAAGCTCAACCTTCTAGGCGATGGGCACAAAACGGGCTCTGGTACCCAGGGGGCAAAATAGGGGAATCAATAGTTCCCCGAGACTTTGGAATAACACTATAAAAAGGAGGGAAAGTAGCTGGCAAAAAGTAGGAATGATTGTGAAGAAAGCAATAGAAAATTACAACAGAATCATTGAGAAAGTTCTGTCAAGAAAAACTCAAAGAAATTAGTAAACTATCTCCCGGTATCCTGGAAACATCCACTATAGTACATGCTTAGATTAAAAAAGATTCAAACTTTGCAAGTCTTAGAGGCTTGAATAGCCATCTAAGTCTGTAATTTTTAAGCTTACTTGAACCTTGTATCACGTCTTAGTGAGCACACTGTAATCATAATAAAGAAAATTTAATGAAGTATTTCTTATTAATTTGAGGATCCCTAACCATTGCTTTGTGTATTTCCTGATTGCTTTATATTCCTTTTGCTATTTTGATTGTTGTTCAATACAAATATCCTCGTTTGCTAGTTTATGTGTATTGTAGGAAGCATGCCCTATGCACCACTTGGTTCTTAAACAGCTCTTTAGTTGCGGTAAACCAAAGCCCAATCTACCAAACTATAATTATTTGGCCCAGGATCCTTGGGCCTGTGTGCTAAAAAAAAAGTACTCTCACATTTTGGCGACTCCACTAGGGACTTGGTAAAGAAAAGGGAAGAAGCAATCCCTTCGCAAAGCATGCCTCCAAGACAAAGGAACAACAAAGGTACTAATATGCCACCTGTAGCCTCTGAGCCCATGGGAGAAAACGAAGTAGCTTCCAGACAGAGGGGCGAGGTACCCCTGATGGAGCAAAAAGGTCGTGTCAAAACAAAGGCACGTAAGGCAGGAGTCAGACCCCATGGCTCGAATGACAACGATGTTGAAGGATTTGGAGCAAGAAGTTCGTCTTCTCAAAGAAGGCAGGACATAGGAAATCAGAGACAATGTTTCCCCTGTTGGTAACCAAGACAGAACTCAACCAGAAGGAGGGTCAACAGTGGGAGGGAGAACCAACCCTCAGTACCTAACACTGGCAGATGTCAGTGCCTTCTTGGAGCAAGAAAGGGAAAAACTTTCGGGGATCCCCAAGCAATTCTCTCAAGATCCCCCATTTCCACCAGAACTCCTTGGCAAGCCATACCCTAAAGGGTATAAACCCCCAAAGTTCCATCCTTTTGACGGAAGAAATGGAAGCCCTGTGGAACATGTGAGCAGGTTCATTCACACTATGGGCCCCTACGTAGGAGATAGAGAACTATGTCTAAGAGAATTTGCTAAATCCTTAGTGGATAGAGCATATACTTGGTACACCACGCTGAGACCTGGGTCCATTAAAACCTGGGATGAAATGATGGAGAGATTCTGTGCTAAGTATTACCCCGGTGAGGACAAGATCACTTTCCAAAGCCTTCAGATGGTAAGGAAGAAGCCTGGGGAGGATCCCGTCTAATTCATTAAAAGGTTTGAAGATGTGTCCCTAGATTGTTATTGAGACCACAAAGAAAAAGAACTCGTTGAAACCTGTATATCCAATATGCTTTTCGTTTACAGACTCAACCTCAAAAATCAATGCATTGCATAGTTTGTTGACCCATTACAAAGAACTAGAAGGACAACACAAACTATGAGGACAAAAAGGATGCCAGTATCCCAAGCCATGATAGCATCAATGGGAGAGAAAAGGAAGAGGCCTGAAGAGAAGGTGTTCGAGGAACCACCGATGATCCCATGTACCGCTGAGGAGTTAAACCATGTTCTGGACAAATGGATCGGAGATGGAGTTGTTAGGCCATTTACTGTGTTCAGGCCACCAACTGAGGAAGAAAGGAAGAACCTTTTGTTTTGCAGGATCCATAATTATGTCAAGCATTCCACCAAGGATTGTTTGGACCCTCCGTAGACTCTTCCACAAAAAGCTAAGAGAAGGAAACCTAGAGCTCACTCAAAAGGAGCTAGAAGTGCAAAGGAACCCCTTGCCCAACCACAAAGGGAAAGGGATGGTAGCTATAATAATCCATGGGAACTCGGCAGAAGCGGAAGAATCTGAAGGATCCTTCCACCCAAGCACAGTCAGGACCCTTCAGAAGAATCCTATGTTCAGGTCACTATTCAACCAACTGGGATTTGGACCATAAGTAAGAAGGGTGGCCACAAAGTCTCTCCTGAGTATAGCAGCAGATTCGGGAATGGAATGTTTCACAGCAGAGTCACATACTAGTCGAGCTTTCCTAGAGACAACTAATGCAATAACTTTCACCGATGAGGACATGGAGGTTGAGAATCCAGACCACCATAGACCCCTTTATCTAATGGTCACCATAAATGGTGTCTAAATCAGAAGAGCATTGGTGGACACAGGGGCATTACTCAACCTCATAGTCTTGAATACCTTGGAAGCCGTGGGCCTGGTTGACAGGAGGATCCTGGGAGCTCCCATGGAGATAACAGGATTTGGAGAGTTGGTGGAATCAACTGAAGGGTACCTACAGCTGGCCTTAAGAGTAGGACCAATAGTGGCCCTGACAAGGTTTCATGTAATTAATGCAGAGGTATCCTACCATGTACTATTGGGATGCCTGTGGCTCCATAAACACCACCTTATTCCATCCATGTACCATCAATGTATTAAAGGGAGATTGAATAGGAGGCCCGTGAGGATCCCTGCCAACCGTAACCCTTTCAGCCAAGGAGAAGTAAACTTCACAGAAACAATGTTTTACGACGAGCTAGAACCAGATGATGAGAGCCCCACGCTAGGTACCCCAGGAGCACCTATCCTGGAAGAAGAAGAAGAAGGAGGAAGGGGCACCCGTGACCTGAGAAACCTTCTGGAAAGAAAAAGGCAAAAGAGGGAGCTCAACTCTTTAGGATCCTGAGAATGTGTGGTGGTGTGAGAACCTGGAGGAAGGTTGATTTATTGCTTGTGAAGGTGTGCGTGACCTGAATGCATCACGCAGAAAGGTCCCGGACCACCAGATTGCATGATGGCCCAAGAAGAATCCCAGAGGAACCAGTTAAGGGAGCCCAGATTCAACCTAAGGAAGAATTAAGGGAAATAAATTTGGGAGCCAAGCTGGGATCCCAGAAGCTTGTCTTTATTAGTAGTCAGCTGATGGCATAAGAAAGGGAGCAATCGGTGGCCTTACTCCAAAAGTACAGGGACGTGTTCGCATGGACCTATGAGGAAATGCCTGGTCTAGACCCAGGATTGGTAGTTCATTCTCTCCACATGGACCCAAGAATTAGACCACTAGTTCAGCCGCCTAGGGTCTTTCACACTGAGGTAGAAGCTCAGATAATTCAAGAAGTCAAAAAGCTGCTAACAGCTGGTTTTATCAAACCCATCTACCACCCCAAATGGCTTTCTAACATAGTACCTGTGAAAAAGAAAAATGGTTAGATTCGTTGTTGAGTGGACTTTCACAATCTGAACAAGGCATGCCCAAAAGATGAGTTCCCTTTACCCAATATCGACCTCCTTGTAGATTCAACTGCAGGAAGCTCTATGTTGTCATTTATGGATGGGTATAGTGGGTACAACCAAATTCGCATGGCTACCAAGGATGCAAAGAAAACAGCATTCAAAACTCCAATCGGGTATTTTTATTACACTATAATACCCTTTGGCCTCAAAAATGCAGGGGCCACATACCAGCGAACCATGACAGCTGTCTTTCATGACATGATGCATGAGGAGATGGAAGATTACATAGATGATATTGTGGTCAAGTCAAAAACTAGGACAGGACACCTTCAGGTACTTGAGCAAGTTTTCGAAAGATGCAGAAAATACAAACTATGCATGAACTCCATGAAATGTGCCTTCAGGGTTTCTGTTGGAAAGTTCCTTGGGTTTCTGGTACATCACAGAGGCATAAGTGTAGATCCAGCCAAAGCCACAGCTATTACCACAATGAAAAGACCGACAACGGTGAGGGAGATCAAAAGCTTCCTAGGGAGGGTCTCCTATATTAGCAGATTCATGCCTGGGCTAGCTTCAATTACGACGGGTTTATCCAAAATGTTGAGAAAGGGAACTGAGTTCACTTGGGGAACGGAACAACAAGAGGCCTTCCAAAGGATTCAGCAGATCATGAATCACTTGCCCACTCTTCAAGCACCAGTGCATGGGTGACCCCTGTTGCTATACTTAGCATCAAACTTCCAGGCAATAGGAGCCTTGCTAGCACAGGAAGAGGACAATAGGAACGAGCAACCTATTTACTACGTAAGCAGGACACTCAAAGACGCCGAGACCAGGTACCCCAGAATAGAGAAAGCCTGCCTGGTGATTATCTACGCGTCCCAGAGGCTGAAAATGTATTTCTTAGCTCACCAGATCCTTTTGGTGACTAAGTCCTACCTATAAAAGCACTCCTACATCAGCCACTTCTCACGAGAACGATAGAACAATGGCTGGTCCTACTCTCTCAATATGACATAGGCCTCAGGACCCTAAAGACTGTTAAAAGCCAAGCCATAGCAGATCTGCTAGCTCAGTTCCTAGGAAAGAAAGAAAGCTCACTAAGTGAAGAGATCCCGGGTGAGGTGGCAGTGGCAGAGATCCCAGGAAAGAAATGGACAATGAGATTCGATGGGTCAGCGACAACAACTTTAAATGGGGTAAGAGTCGTATTAAGCTGTGAGAATGGAGATACCATACCCTTGTCTTTCAAGCTTAGGTTCTCCTGTTCTAATAATACAGCTAAAAATAAGGCATACTTGACCGAGTTAACTATAGCACTCAATATAGGAGTAAAGCATATGAGAGTATTGGGGTTTATGCCCTAAAATCCAATTTATTGGCATGTTATAAATAATTAAGTTGTTTAATTATATGAGACTATTTATGAACTAATGAGACATTATCTTAGTCCATAAGATGCATAGTGTGTGATTTATATAAAAAGTCATAGAAAGATATAAATCACAAGTTCTTTGTAAACTCAGAATTTTAGTTCGTAGTCGATGATGAAATTGGGCATTTCATCTGCGAAAACTATAACATATCAACTAAGATGATTTGTCTTAATCATGGAAGTGGAGACTTCTAGTTGATATGTTGATATGTTTTAAGAGTTAAGACATATTGAATTGGACTGCTGTGAGATTTATGATTTACCTAATGACTGTCAAATGAATAATAAATTTCACGACTTCTATTTACATCAACTCTAAATCCTGAGAGAATAATGAACCTAATCATGAGATGTAGGTTGCTTTGATATATCAGGAGTGAGATCTATAAGATACGATCAAAACCTCACTATGTTGGGTAGCCGCATTTAGTGTTGATGGAACATATATTCTCAAGATGGAATTCATAATCTCTTAACAGAGATATAAAATATTCTCTTGAGATAAGTTTAATAGGTTTGGTTATTTAGAGTGTTGGGCCCAACCACTTTAGTAAGGAGTTACTAAAGTATATATTTATGAAATTGGATTTCATAAATATATAATGAATAACATTAAGGATTAAACCGGGTACTCAAGGATTAAGATGTAGTAATCTTCAAAGTGGCAGTCCATACTCATGACTTTGTATTACTATGAATATTTATTAATAAAGTCTTGGGATATAATTTATTAATAAGGCCTAGAGTGCAATTATATTCTTATAGTGGTATTAAATATAATTAATGGTAACTTTGGACTTGTCAAGAGTTGACAGAAAAGCCCAAGGCCCATTGGAGCTAGAGTCTTATTTGTTCCCTTTGGTCCCATGTCAAGCTACAAACTAAAGCCCAATTGGGTAGGCCCAAAAAGGCTAACCCAATTAGATAATCAGTATTTATTTAATAAGAGTTATTAAATAAAGAAACTACTAATGTAGTTTGCACGTACATATGATAAAAAAGAAAAGAAACTAGTTTTTCTCTGAAAGGAGAAAAAGAAGGATTTTTTCTTTGAGCGTCTATGTACAAAGGACTGATTGAGAGACCACACATCTTGGGCACCATGTGGAATTAAGATGAAGATTAAAGGTATTCTCAAGTCGTAGTTTTGAAATTTACTGCATCAAGGTACACTTTCTATTCTTTATTCTAGAATTCATGGTTACATGTTATCTTTCATGATTGAAGTAGATCCGTGATTGTTGCTTCTGCTGTGTGTTTTGTATGAGATACAAAAACAGATTTTCCAACAATAAAACCAACAAGATGGTTGATAAAATTCGACCTTACAATCTCCCCCTTTGGCTATTCCGTGACAAAACCCTAAAACAAACTCTAGACTTAACATGTGAGTTGGGAATAGTTGAACAAAACTCACTCACATCTAACTCTAGAATCTGTGTAACTCTTGAATTATATGACCAAGTATCTCCTGAAACACAACAACACAATATGATCATTGTATGTAGAAAAACTTGTAATGCATATGAGGCAAGCACAATACGATCAAGCAAAATTGAATAAAGTAATAAACCATGGCTTGACCATACAAGCAGTCACTATAAAATAGTGATCACAATGCTTATTCACACTTGGAATGAACATCCGGACATACAAGCTAATAAGTTCAATGCAAATCACTTGCATGTCCAACACTCAACCAACGCACAATACATGAAGTATATGCATCTAGGAACAAGATCCTATTAGGGCACAAGAGTGAGAGTACTTAAAGAAAATGCATAACATTTAGCTAGAAGTACTAGGCTACAAAGCATAAAGGCTGCATAAGCATGGTACAAACCATAAAAGCCTACAAACCACATGGAAACAAACCCTAAAAGCTTACAAAAGCAACATGGATACAAAATAAAAGCTACATAAGCAAGGGTACAAAATGTACCATAAACAAGTACCATAAGATTCAAAAGTTTTAATAAAAACAACAATGAGTTTAAACCAAAGTATTAGAACCATATCCACACAAGAGTAGAGTTTATATAAACAACAAGCAAATAGCAATAAACAGGCAAAACGAAAAAAATGTTAGACTGTCTAAAAGTATATGTGAGTGTATATATATTAACTTCCTCTTCTTGAGCATACAACTCCCCCTTTCAGTGTGCACATTGCTATCTCCCCCTTGCTATATGCTATCTCTCCTCCTTTTTGGCACAAATAGCTAAAGGCTTTCCTCCAGCTTTTGTTGAATAGCATCTAACTGTGTTTCAATTTCAGTGAGATGCATTTGAACGTGATTGTTGGTTGAGTAGAGAGATTTTCTAATCCGGAAATACGCTGATATAGCCCTTCTATTAAAGTGCTCAATCTATCATCTTGAGAGCTAGGTGCAAATGGAGTGCCAGTTGTTTTCCTCTCAAAAGGAATGGGAGAAATAGTTGTGGTTTGCACAGGTGTAGCTAAATCATGGCTAGATGGAGTGGCATGGGAGAATGGCTCACTCTTAGGTGTTTTAGAGGAGTGACTCTTGCTTGCATAGAGAGTTATCATGGATATTGTTCGAGGACATGACATAATTTTTCCATCTGTTGATGGACGGACACCTTCAAGAAGCATGATCTTCATGATGAGAGTACAAAAAGGAATACATGTTCGTGTTGCCGATCGAGCCGTTGTTTTCCCAATTGTTTGAAAGATGTGGGCACAAATGTCAATTGGAACTCCGGTAATGAGATCACACAAAAATTGGGCTCTTCCAAGATTTATGAATGCGATGTTAGACAGTGGGTAGAGGTTGGAGAACATGATCAGTTTTAGAGTCGCCAGTTCAGGCGAAAAATGTGCAGTGCCTATAGATGATCCTTTGCTTCTAACCTCATGATCAGGCCCAAGAACTTGGAGAATTTCTTGTACCTGAAGTAATCTATCATCATACGAAGTGAGGTCCACATTTGCTGGTCTAGTGATGCGAAGAACCTTTGTAATGTATTCTGTATTGATGGAGAATTCTATTCCTCTTACCCAACATTTCAACTCTACTCTGGTGTATCTGGCATTAGAGTAGAATTCCTTAATTAATTCATCAACCGAGTCCTCGAAATTCCCGAATAGATCAGCCCAATGTCTTGCTTCAAAAATCCTAGGGATAAATGTTGTTCCCAAGGTATCAAATTTTACTACACATTCCATAGTAGGATGATCATCTACAAAAATGCTTGAGTAGGTCTGTGAATCAAAAGGAGTCTTGAATCTCTCATTGTTTGAGTCTTGAGACAACTGAATCGAGCGACGAGTCCGCTTAGCAACAGGGGATGGAACATCAATTTCAATCTCTTTTCCTTTAGATGAATGGCGTGACATTTACAAAAGACAAGACACACAGCAGAGAACCAAGTGTGACACCACAAGACACAAACATTAACTTGATTAGATTCATGTTAAAAAAAAAATGAAATTCGGAGAGAGAACTCACTCAATCAATCACAAAACTTGAACCAAGTTAGCATCAAGTAATCATAAGAAACACTTATGGATTGTATATTTAAGAAATTAGCAGGTGTCCAAAAATAATGGTTGATCAATTACAACTTAGAACAAAGTAATCAATGAGCATCACACAGTCACGAATAACTATCATTGTGACACTCTACCATGAACATGATATGTACAGAGCAACACAGTCATGAGGCACAACACAGAACACAAACATCATTAAAAAAAAAAAAAAAAACAATGAGAAAAGCATCTCAATCAATATCACCAACACTCAATCAAACTCACTCAAAAAAATAAACCAAACCCATGTTCGAACACTATTACTCAAATCACAAAAATAACTTACAAATCAAGAAAACAAAACCATAATCATGAAATATGAAGTGAGAAAGAGAAAGCCCATACCTTTTCCTTGAAGATTTGAGGATGAAAAGATGCAAAAATGGAGGTTTTTCGAGAGTGATACAGTGAGTTTGAGAGAGGGATACACGGGGAAGACAATGAATAGTCAGAAATGTTCAAGGGAAAACTGAAAAGTTTAAAAAACTGTCCTTAAAACGCAAAACACGCGATTTTCACAACTGAATCAAGTTGCACGCAAGTCGCCAGGGCCAGCCGACAGAACACTTAAAAACAAAAAATTTGAAATATTGTCCAAGTCTTTTTCACGACTGGAAAGTCCACCCACGAGAGAGTCGCGATGTGAGCCGTGAAAATCTCTATGTACCACTTGCGATTGGACCTTCCACCCGCGAGCAAATCGCCATACTGAGCCGCGAGAAACATAAAGACCCAAATTTTTGAAAAATATTCTAAGTATTTTTCGTGAATGGGACATTGACCCGCCAGTGAGCCGCGAAAAATCTCTGAGTGGGCTTGCGACTAGGGCATGCGACTGGACCAACCCGTGACTGAGTTGCCAAAATAGGGCAACACTGTTTTTGAAGATTTTGACAATACTTACAAAAACAAAATACTTTCCAAAAACAACTAAAATGCTCAAAAATATTTTTGTGTTTGATCAACAAAAATTGAGCATGAGAAAGCACATTTAATCAAGTACAATAACACAGATGAATATGACATTCATTGAACATAAACATGTGTGATGTGTGTGGATATCAAAAATGAAATAGTTCTTAGTCTAATGTGAAGATTCAATGGTCAATTCAACCAAGGCATACACAATTAGCACTAGATAATGTGACCCATCTCAATTATAGAAATATGCATATATGACCTCCCACATAACTTAATTACATAACTTTGAAGCTTTTCATTTGGCTCCATATACATCATATCATTTGATCTTTTTGAATCAATACATCTCATTGTGAGATCGATGCCTGAAATTTTCGACATTTCAATTTGATGAGATAGCATTTGGCTTTTTGGGCATCAACAGTTTTCACAAAAGTCGCTTTCCCTTTTTTCCTAGTCAAATACTACTGTGTGCGAAGGCTTTTGCAACTCATTATCTCTTTTTATTTAGAGATTTACATTTGTTGAGCTCTTTTAAATAAATAAACAAAATAAACGAGTGGGAAGATATATAGGCACAAGTCTATGCATGTTTCAAGATCAACAAGGCCATTGACTAATTATTCATGACAAGTTTGAAGATCTATTTACAACAATCACATAGATGTCAAGATATCTCCCACAATGATATAAGTGCATAGGATATAAGCTATGCTCGTAAATGCACAAAGCCATTAGCACAAAGGTACAAGGCAAAACATGCTTGTGACAAAACTCAACAATTTCGATCAAATTTTTGGATTTTCTACTTTTTATGTGTTTTTGGATTTTTGACACAAAAGCAAAAAAATTGATCAAAAATAACAATGTAAAAACAAAAAAAGATAAACAAAAACAAACACAATATTCCAAAACAAGTTATCAACTCAACATAAAAGCACACACCCAAGCAAAGTCACAAAGCATAGGAAGTATTAATGCATGGAAATGTTGTAATGCTTATGCATGAGTTCCCTTCTTCACCCACACGTCACGTGCGTTTGGGGTGATATCCCTATAGGATTGGGTACGAGAGTTAGGACTTTCAAACCTTCTAGTGAAGCTTTCCAAGTAGTTAGTGAATGCTTTAATCATCTTCATCACGTCCATCATTCCAGGATCACCATTTCAACCTCTTGATGGCTCAACTTCCCAAGTCCTCTTGTCATTTCTTGGTCCTCTTGACCTTTGATCACTAGCATTCCTCAATGTTCTCAGCTTATGACAATTGGGTTAGGTGTGCCCTTGAAGTTCGCAGTGATGACACACATGGTTCGTTCTAGGACCTCTTTGCGATCATGGAAGAGACTTTGCTCTGGCTTCAGACTTAACCACAGATTGATTATGGGGCTTGTTCAACACCCACTGGTCAGCCACATTCTTCTTCTTCTCAACATTTGCCTTCTCAACATTTGGTCTTCACAAATTTCACTTCTTTGGAGATATTCACAGCTGAACTACTTTCTCCGGTGTATCCCAATCTGGTTTTGTCGGAGAAGGATTTTTTAGAGGAAATGACATCATCAAGCTTCTTTGTGGATACTCGCTCTACCTTGGCATTTGCTTGAACCATCTCAAGCTCAAGGAATTTCAACTTGGTGTAACTTCGGTTAGCTCGCCATTTAGTGTCTCAATCTCACACTTGGCCTCTTTGTATCTCACTAGGAGACTTCGATATTCCTCCTTTGCTTTCTTCATCTTCTTCACAGCTGCCTTGGCCACCCTTGCATACTCTCCCAACTTCTCAAGGAGTGAGTTGTAATTCTCTTGAAGATCGGCAGTATCTTCATCTTCTTTAGCATCCGATTCTTCCACAATTCCCATTGATTCCTCATCACTATGCTCCCCAAGTTCTTGCATAAGCATATTCAAGTCCTTGGAAGACTCAACAAAAGCAATAGTCATAAATGCTGAGAAATTCCCTTCTTCATCACAGCTATCCTCCGAATCAGAGGTGGACGAATCTAAGTCACTAAGAGTGGTGGCATATGCCTTGCCCTTCAATCTCAAGTAATTAGGACATTCCTTTTTGAAATGGCCATATCCATTACACTTAAAACAAGTGACTTCTTGAGTAGATTGGGACTCCTTCCCTTCTCTTCTTTTAAAGTCCTCCTTCTCCTTTTCGGAACTCATGAATTTCCCTTTATCACCAAATTTCTCACTGTTCTTGAACTTTAGAAATTTGCGAAAATTCTTTGCAAGGTAGGCAACATCCTTTTCAACTACATACTCATCCGATGAACCGTGAGCTTCTACCCTTTCATTTATTGTCTTAAGAGCATGTGATTTGCTCTTTCTTTGATTTGGTAATGAAAGCTCATACGTTTGGAGAGAACCAATTAGCTCTTGGACTTTGATTTCATCAAGGTCCTTGCTCTCCTCAATTGCAGTCACCTTTGCATGGAGGCTCTCTGGCAATGAACGAAGAATTTTTCGTACAACTTTCGAGTCCTCCGTTTTCTCTCCCAAGTTAAACTTGCCGATGACCACTTCATTCAGCTTGCTATAGAAAGAGTCAAAAGACTCATCCTCACTCATTCTCAGCTCCTCAAACTAAGTGGTCAGCATTTGCAACTTGGTGTCTTTAACTTTCTTCGTTCCCTCGTACGTGGTCTCCAATATCTACCATGCCTCCTTAGCAATGGTCATGTGAGAAATCCCGTGGAACTCATTTGGAGACACGCCACAAAAAATAGCGTTAAGTGCTTTGCTATTAGCATTTGATGCCATAAGGGCTGCCTTATCCCATGTGGATTTGGCTACCTCCGGCTTTGTCCAACCTATTTCAACGGCATCCCAAACAGCCTCATCTATTGAACACAAAAATGCTCTCATCCGCACCTTCTAAAAGGCATAGTTGCTATCATCAAAATATGGTGGAACATTTAAAGATTGGGACCGGTCCATCTCAATATGGGGTCAAGGATCACACTAAGGTAATGAAACCAATATAAGTGAACCCGCTCTGATACCAATTGAATGTTCAATATGTGTATAAAACACTATGAACGTTTAGACCCTCAATTTCCAAATTATCAATTCAAGCTTATTATCAAACAATTAATGTGCGGAATATGAACATAAGCATATAACAGAATTGATAAACAATTTCAACCAAATAAAATCACATCCACCACAGAAATTAAATGGCAAAGATTAAGGAAAGAGAGATGCAAACACAAGGACAACACAACGATGTGTTAACGAAGAGGAAATCGAAGCCCTCAACTTAAAACCTCTCCGCCGCCCTCCAAGTGGTAAATAATCCACTAAAGAATGTAGTTAGGATACATGAACAGCAGAAGACCCTCCAAGCCTAATCTACCCAGTGTACTTAAGCCCTCTAAGCTACTACTCCAATAAGGTTACGCCAAACCTATTTCTTCTTTAGCTTACCGGATTCCGCTATAGCTTATAGCATCAACCAATATGAAATTGGTCCCTTCCTAATTGCTTCCCAAACACCAAATGGCCTTCTCACAGATGTGGGTATGGTGAGAAAAGATTTTGGTAATGTACCTCTCAAGGATGTAACAATGGAGAGGGTGAGAGTAGAGGAATTTGAAGAGTCACTATGTGAAGATTGGGGATGAGTCAATCTTGTTTTTCTCTCAAAATTCTCTCTGGAAACTCTACTCATTTCGTGGGTATAAGGGGTATATATACTAAGGTGAGAGTGGAATGCGAAGAGTTAGTTTTTTCAAAACAGAGCTGGCTGGTGGCTTGGCCTCGCAACTTGACTGAGCCGCGAGTTCCAGCCGCGAGGTAACTGAATGGCCAGACTGGACTTTTTGTCCTGTAGTACTACAGCTGGCATGACGATTCAGCTTCTCTACATGCTTGGCACGTGTGCAACTTTTGGCGACTTGCAAGTCATGAGCTACCCGCGAGATCCAGTCGCGAGTCCCTGTTTCTTTGCACAATCTTGAGCATTTCTTTATACTCTCTCACACGCTACCCTTACATGATTCCCACCTAAATACAGGGTTACTAATTGCTAAAATACTAGCAAATTTGGCACAGAATAAAGCCAACAAAATGGTTGATAAAATTCAACCTTACATTAGTGGTCTAAGTCTTATTGTAAAAGCTTCAATTCTTTTATAGTGGATCTATTTTACCTTGAGGATAGCTAGGTTAAATCCTCCCCAGGTTTTTTACCGATTTGGTTTATATTTCCGCATTATTTACATGATATGATTTTATTATGTTAACCTAGATCTGAATAATTTATCTAAATAATCACTTGGCTAAATAATTTATCTAAAAACATACAGAGAGTTTTGAGACTGGGATGTAACATTAAAGATTTTGAGACTACTATGATATCAATATTTCTCTACAAATATTTATAAATCCACCATTTTGTTCAAAATAAAAATAACTCAAGATTTTTTTTTTAATTTTTTTTTCACATCTAAGTCAGTTAACAACAATGATGGCCAAATAAAACAACTCTAACAATCAAAAGTTAGTGAACAACAACACAAGTCAATAACATCGGAAAATTAGAGAAAGAAAACAATAGAAACACCTTGCAAATTCTAGATGCAAGAATTCAAAAAAGAAAAAGAAAAAAAAATCAAAAGAAAAAAAGATTAGATCATCATATTTCTAGACTTAACTTCAAAATTCTATGAAAAACACAATCCATGTCTTCTCAAAATGGTGATTTTAATTTTGTGGAGAATAATCGATACCAAACCAAGATGATTTGTTGTGTATGATAAGGTGGATTGTATTTAGAATGTTCATGGGTAGATACAACATTGAAAAGCTTAAATGTATAATCAATGTGCGAGAGAAAAAGAGAGATAAGGTTGTGAAAAACTGAAAATTGGGGTGAGAAAACAATATAATTAGTGGTGGATAAGATGAAGAGGTAAAGAAGGCATCTCTGGGTTGGAGATTTGAGGGCAACAGTTTAGTTTTATTTTATATTTTATTTTTAGTGTTAACAATAGTTTAGTTGAGGAAGAGAAAGTGAACAGTAATGGAAGCAAATCTATTTATATAATAATAGGTAAAGATGAGAGAAACTCAAATTAGAATTCCAAATTAGAGTTTCAATTTTACGCCATGTGTTCTAAATTATTTATTCTTAAAGAGTTTTATTTCTTAATTTTAGAATCAAATGTGGGACCACATCATAAATATTCATCCAACTGAGTTATCAAGTACAAAAACCAAAGAGTCTAAAATAAATAAATTATAAAAAAAAAATGCTTCACAATAATTTTTTTAAAAAAATGAACAATTTACATTTTATATCTAATAATATCCTTACAAAATTTTTTTAAAGAGTTAACAAAATATAAAAATGACTATCAATAATATTTAAATTATATATATATGAATTATATTATGCATCTTATTGTATATCTTTAAGTGTATCCATGTATATGCATGGGATTACAAGCTAGTTTAAAGTAAAGCCACAACCGAAATCACAAAATAAAAGGAACACTGATAGTCTGTACTAAAGCATAGAAAAACTCACAGCCAATTCACCACAAATGCATAAGGCTTCTTTCAATTATATAATTGGACAGATAATTGTAATTTGTATATAATGGTATACTCCTTTTAAATTTTGTGTTTGAAAGTTCAATAAGTGTATGAAACGCCTTGAACGTTTAGACCCCCAATTTACAAATTACCAATTCAAGCTTAATATCAAACAATTAATGTGTGGAAAATGAACATAAGCTTAATACAGAATTGATAAAAACTCTAAACCAAATAAAATCACATTCACCGCAGAAATTAAATGGAAAAGATTAAGGGAAGAGAGATGCAAACACAAGGACAACATTCGATGTGTTATCGAAGAGGAAATCGAAGCCCTCGGCGTAAAACCTCTCCACTGCCCTCCAAGCAGTAAACAATCCACTAAAGAATGCAGTTGGGATACATGAAAAGCAGAAGACCCTTCAAGCCTAATCTACCCAATGTACCTAAACCCTCCAAGCTCCTACTCCAACAAGGTTATGCCAAACCTATTTCTTCTTTAACTTGCCAGATTCCGCTACTTGACCATAGCATCTACCAATATGAAATTGATCCCTTCTTAACTGCTTCCCAAACACCAAATGGCCTCCTCACAGATATGGGTATAGTGAGAAAAGGTTTTGGTAATGTACCTCTCAAGGATTTGACAATGGAGAGGAAGAGAGTAGAGGAATTTGAAGAGTCTCTATATGAAGATTGTGGATGAATCAATCTTGTTTTTCTTTAGGGTTTCTCCCTCAAAATTCTCTCTGGAAGCTCTCTGAATATCGTGGGTATAAGGGTATATATATAGTAGGGTGAGAAGGAATGTGAAAAGTTAGTTTTTTACAAACAGGGTGTTCTGGCGACTTGACCTCACGACTGGGTTAAGTCGTGAGTTCAAGTCGCGAGCTAACGGCCTAGCCAGCCTGGGACTTTTGTCCTGTAGTGCAACAGCTAGCGTGACTCTTCAGCTTCTTGCATGCTTGGCACGCGTGCAGCTTTCTAGCGGCTTGCAAGCCACGAGCCACCCAGGAGATCCAGTCGCGAGTCCCTGCTTCTTTGCACAATCTTGAACATTTCTTCACACTCTCTCACGCACTACCCTTACCTGATTCCCACCTAAATACAGGGTTACTAATTGCTAAAATACAAGAAAATTTGACACGGAATAAAGCCAACAAGATGGTTGATAAAATTCAACCTTACAATCTCCCCCTTTGGCTATTCTGTGACAAAACCCTAAAACAAACTCTAAACTTAATATGTAAGTTGGGAACAATTGAACAAAACTCACTTACACCTAACTCTAGAATCTGATAAGCTCTTGAATCATATGAACAAGTAACTCCTGAAACACAACAACATAATTTGATCATTATATGCAGAAAACTTATAAGGCATATGAGGCAAGCACAATGCGATCAAGCAAAATGGAATGAGAAATAAACCATGGCTTGACCAAACAGGCAATCACTATAAAATAGTGATCACAATGCTCATTCATGCTTGGAATGAACATCCAGACATACAAGTTATTAAGCTCAATGCAAATCACTTGCATGCCCAACACTCAACCAATGCACAATACTTAAAGTATATGCATCTAGGAACAAAATCCTACTGGGGCATAAGAGTGAGAGTACTTAAAGAAAATAAAGGCTACATAGCATAGTACATACCATAAAAGCCTACAAAAACACATGGAAACAAACCCTAAAAGCTTACAAAAGCAACATGGACACAAACTACCATAAACAAGTTCCATAAAATATTGAAATAGCATAAGCTAATTTAAGCTAATAAAAAGCAAAATGATAAATAGAAATATTGAACATAGGTCTGCTTGCTGAAATCCCCCCCTTTGATAGTCTTCTCCCCCTTTCATTGTTCTTCCCCCTTTGAACATCATCTCCCCCTTTTTGTCATGGAATAGCTAGTCCATATCTTCTTCTAGCTTTCTCTGAATCTAATCCAATTGAGCTTGTAGGGAGGTGAATTGCATATCCCACCGAATACTGTAATGATGTAAGATAGATGTGAGTCCAGACATCTTGGTGTTCAAATCGTGGATAGATGTCACAATGTTGTCGAGTTTGTCGTCAAAGGAGAATGAGCTAGAGCGCGAACCACTGGGAGGTGTTCAAGTTTCTGATTTGACTTTCTTCTAACTATGACCAATGCTAGCGTTGAATGTATGCATGGTGATTGGACTCGGTTTTGTGCAGGGAGAGTCATCATTTGTTGGCCGAATCCCTTTAAGCTTCAAAATTCTAGAAATGAGACAGCAAAAAGGAACGGATATCCTTGACTCAGTTCGTAGAACCGTTTTGCACAGAATGTGAAAGATATAAGCACAGATGTCAATCTCTACATCAAAGATTAGGTCATGAAGAAACAAGGCACATCCAAGGTTCATATACCCTGTGTTGGATAAAGGGTACAGGTTGTGAAACATGACTATTGTAAGCACTCTCAATTTTGGAGGGAGAGAAGAAACACTGACGGAGTTTCCATTGGATGAGAATTCCAAGTCTTGTCCAAGACCATCCCGAAGAAGTTCTTCGTCTGGACATAGATCATCATAAACCGGTGAGTTTTTGAGCATCGGTCTGTTGATGTGAAGGATCTCTACCAAATATGTGGGAGAGACTGAGAAGCTTTTTCTTCTAACCTAGCACTTGAGTTCTCCACCTTCCACAATTGCATTGGCATAAAATTCTTTTACCAAATTCTCATAGGCGACATGAAGGTCGGAAAGAAGGTAATTCCAATCCTTATGGGCAAACCATTTTGGGATGTCGGTGTCAAAAAGTGACGATTGATTAACAACCCTCTCAAGTAAAGGTGTAGCATCTCTGAAGTAATTCTCATGAGTTTGAAAAGCAGCATAGGATCTGAACTTGCTAGGATCGAACACTCCTGATGATGAACGACCCTCTCAAGTAAAGGTGTAGCATCTCTGAAGTAATTCTCATGAGTTTGAAAAGCAGCATAGGATCTGAACTTGCTAGGATCGAACACTCCTGATGATGAACGAGTCCTTTTTGATCTAGGAGAGAGGTCATCAACATCAATGACAGGCTCCTTCCCCTTGTTACTACCTCCTTTCATAGCTGTTCTCTTAAATGGAGACATTTTCACTCTGCATCATATTTCATAGTGACATCTATGTGACTGTTGTAAATAGATCTTCAAACTTGTCATGAATGATTAGTCAATGGTTTTGTTGATCTTGAGACATGCATAGACTTATGCCTATATATCTTTCCACTTGTTTATTTATTTATTGCTTAAAGAGCTCAACAAATGTAAATCTCAAAATGAAAAGAGATAATGAGCTACAAAAGTCATCGCACATACTGGTATTTGATTAGGAAAAAGGGAAAGCGACTTATGTGAAAATGTATGATGTCCAAAAAGCCAAAGGCTTGTTCATCAAATTGAAATGTCAAAAATTTCAGGCATCGATCTCAAAATGAGATATATTGATTCAAAATGATCAAATGTTATGATGTGTATGGAGCCATATGAAAAGTTTCAAAATTATGTTATCAAGTTTTGTGGGAGGTCATATATGTTCATTTCTATAATTGAGATAGACCACTTGACTTAGTACTAGTTGTGTATGACTTGATTGAATTGATCATTGAAGTTTCACTCTAGACTAAGGACTATTCCACATTTGATATACACACACAACACATATGCCTAATGTTCAATAAATGTCTTATTCATTTGTTCGATTGTGCTTGTTTAAATATGATGTATGTGTGCTCAAATATATATGGATCGATCCAAAAATATTTTTGATCATTTTATATGTATTTGGAAGTGATTTTTATCACTCTTTGTGTTCATGTTTAGTGCTTACTTTGTTTTTCATTGTTTAAACATGTTCTGTGTTGAAAAATAAGTGTTAGAGTTTTTCACGACTCACTCACGACTCGCCAATCACACAACGCAAGTCGCGAGTTCATCTAGAAGCTTTCATGACTCGCAAAAATTTTCGCGACTCGCCCAGTCGTGAAACGCCCAGAAACAACTTTGGGAAATCTGTTTTAAACCTCTCCCATTCTCTCTAAAACCCCTCTTTCAATATTTTTACATCAAAACCCAATCAATTTGAATGGTTTTTCATTCCATTAACATCTCTAAGGTAATTTTAAACTCTTTTCATTAATTTGGATCCTTAGATTATGTTTTGGAGAGTTTTGTGCTCTTGGTTGGGATGTTCATCATAGGGGTTGAGAAAACTTAATTTTTATCAAATTTTGTATGGGATTGATTTCTTTTGATGATTTGCTTTGGATGTTGGCCTCTTGTGGCAAAAAGAACATTATTAAGGGTGTATTTCATGATGTTAATGCATTGTTTTACATTGTTGTTTATAGTGTGCATGTTAGGTGTTTGATAAAATGCCTCTTAGGTATTTTCTCACTTGTTTGGACTCTGATGAGTACCAAACTTTGGGGTTTCTCATATTTCCTCATTAGGAACATGTTTTGTTCTTTGGTTGTGTATTTAACACACCTTGCCCCACATATGCACTTTCCATGCTTTGGTCATGCATTGCACATAACCACCTTTTGCACACACCTTTGCTACCCTTGTCATGCATTGGTCTATACCTTGTTTCTTCATCCTAGCATGTCACTTTTACCTTATGCTTTGTAGCATTTTGTTTTGTCATAGGTTTGAGCCTTATTTTCTTATTCATCTTGCACCCCTTATGCATCATTTTCATTTTTTGTACCTTCATCTCTTGCCTTCGTTTCTCCTTGACCCTCTGTCTATTTGTGACAAAAAGGGGGAGAGTATACTCTAGAGAGTATACCAGAGAGTTGTATCATTTCTATATGACTCTTATGCACATTCTTAGGGGAGAAATTATATTTCTCGTGCACATTTGTAGGGGGAGATGCATATATACCAAGGGGGAGAAGACATTGTATTAATAAGAAAACTTTATTTTGTTTGTGTTTCTTTATGTTTGTTTTCTTGTTTGCTTTATGATGCTTTAAGTTATGTTTAGTATCTATGCTTTCTTGTTCTCATTGCATCGTGTTTGTGTGTTGGACATGCATACTTTCTTATACTATTGTGCTTTATTGATTGCATGTTCGAATGATCATTTGCTTTGCTATGTGATCATTGTAGTCATTTCTATATGACTGTTTTGGTGTATGATCAAGTTGCTCACATGTTTCACATCATGTTTACTTAATCGCAATTTACTTGTTACATTATACTTGTCCTTTTATTACTTGTTTTACCTTGAGGGTCTAATGTGTTTTGTGCAAGTGTTTCAGGTTACAAGTATATATGTCCCAAGTTCAGCACATCTTATTTGTCTATAGTTTTTATAACTCTTAGATATTTACATTGCTTTTGTTTAAAGCTTTAAGTACATTGATTTAAATCTTTCAGTTCATATTTAGTACTTTATATTTGTACCTTTGCTTTATAGCTTAGTACTTTTAGTTAATGTTATGCATTTTCTTTAGTACTTCACTCTTGTGCCCTTGTTGGTTTTTTATCCTTGATGCAATTACTTTAGGTTTTTTATCATTGTAATCACTATTTATAGTGATTGTTCCTGTTTGGTCAAGCCATGCTTTACTGCTTTAATTCTATATTGCTTAATCACATTGTGCTTGCTCCATATGCATTTCAAGATTTCTACTTACAATGATCATCTTGTGTTGTTATTTTCAGGAAAGACTTGTTCTTATGGTTCAAGAGCTTCACAGTTTCTAGAGTTAGGTGTGAGACTGTTTTGGCAACTGTTCCCAACTCACATGTTAAGTCTAGAGTCTGTTTTAGGGTTTTATCACGGAATAGCCAAAGAGGGAGATTGTAAGGTTGAATTTATTCAATCATTTGTTTGCTTTATTCTGTGCCAAATTTTGCTTGTAATTTAGCAGTTAGATACCTTGTATTTAGGTGGGATTCATGTAAGGGTAGTGTGTGAGAGAGTGTGAAGAAATCTCAGAAGTGTACAATTCAAGGAAGTCTTGCGACTGGATCTTGCGATTGGCAAGTCGCCAGAATGACACACATGTGAAGCATGCAAGGGGGGTTGAAAGGTCAGGCCAACTGTTGCACTACAGAACAAAATTTCCAATCTAGCCAGGCAGTTAGCTTGCAACTCAAAGTCGCAACTCGTTCCAGTCGCGAGCTCAAGTTGCCAGAATGCCCTGTTTGGTTGTAACTGACTCTTCGCATTCCTCATACACCCTACTATAAATACCTTTATACCCATGAAATGTAGAGAGCTTCTAGAGAGAATTTTGAGAGAGAAACCCTAAAGAAAAACAAGATTGACTCATCCATAATTTTCATCCTTTGATTCTCCAAATTCCTCTACTTTCACCCTCTCCATTAATATATCCTTGAGAGGTACATTAACCAAATCCTTGTCTCACTATACCCATACATGTGAAAAGGTATTTTGGTGTTTGGGAAGTAGTTTAGAAGGGACCAATTCAATTTGGTTGATGCAATGGGCTATTTCAGGATCTGGTAAGCTAGAGAAGACAAGGTTCGGTGTAACCCTGTTAGAGCAAGAAGCTTGGAGAGCTTAGGTGCACTGGGTAGATTAGGCTTGGAGGGTCTTCTACTATTCATGTATCCCAACTTCATTCTATAGTAAATTATTCACTACTTGGAGGGCGGCAGATAGGTTTTATGCTGAGTACTTCGGTTTCCTCTTTGATAACACATCGCCATGTTATCTTTGTGTTTGCATCTTTCTTCCCTTTCTCTTTACCTTTTAATTACTACTGTGTTTGTGATTAATTATGGTTTAGAGTGTGTTACCTATTTGGGTTTAGCTTATATTCATATTCCGCACATATATTGTTTGATTATAAACTTGTGTTGGCAATTTGTAAATTGGGGGTCTAAACGTTCATTGGTGTTTCACACACTATTTGAACATTCAAAATAGATTATTAGATTGGAGTTGGATTTGTTGAGAAGACTGTGTAAGAGTAGGTGTAGTGTAGATTGTAGGGTGGTGTATTGATGTTTTACTGAGGTGCTTCGATGTTCTGAGGGAAGATAGGTCCACATGTGTTAGATGCTAGTTATATCTATTTCTATCTTTTAATTCTTCCTCTGCTCTTCTAGTCTTTGCTTGTATTTCTTTATTTGGAAGAATAAACTTTATTAGGTAGTATGAACATTTCATGCATATCTAATTAGAGTTATCCATAAATTTTTGTTTTTTTTGGGGGGGGGGGGTTCAAATGATAGTTCAACAGTAATGGTGTTATATGTGATAGTCTAAATACACCCTACATATGTAAGGAGTTACAATCTACTTATTAGTTATAAGTTTGAATTAATTTGTTTAATTGTAATAGCGTGATTTTAATGATTAGTGGTTAATTGTAATAGCATTCTCAATTATTGCTCGTATGAGGGAGAGGTTTCTCTGTGGCAACTGAATGTTGGTCTCCAACTTATCATTGCATGGTAGAATTGAGTTGTCCCTTTATTTGAAGGTGTTGTTGGTGTTCCTGGAAGTAACAAGTTTACTTCTCGGCTAGTGGGTACCTTCTTCCTGGGAATTGGGAAATAGATAAGGGTTTAGGTTGGACAATTATTCTTGGGGACTATGGATGATCTAACTCAGACATGGAGCCGTCTCACCCTAACTGAGAGGGAGGGTCCGAGATGTAGGCTTACCACTGAGGAAAGTTTGGAAGATTTTTCAATTATCGTGAAGTTTTTAACGAAGAGAGCTTTAAACATCGATGTTATTGCACATACTTTTAATCCACTATGGAGGTCTCGTAATGGATTCAAGATTTAGAACTATGGAGATCATACGATTCTATTTACGTTTGATAACAAGAATGATGTGGACAGAATTATTTCCAATGAACCATGGAGTTTTGATAAGCACTTGGTCGTGATGCAGAGGTATGAAATAGAAACTCCAGTTGCCGACGTGAAATTTGACAGGGTAAGTTTTTGGGTTCAACTACATGGTATTCCACCACGCTATATGACATTGGAGGCTGCTTTGAAGATTAGTGAAGTTATTGGAGTAGTGTCTCGTCCAAAAGAGTTTAAGCAGATCGATGGTGGAAACTTCCTTCGTCTAAAGGTGAGTTTAGACTTAACTCTCCCACTGTGCCGTGGTTGCCTAATTTCTCTAGAAAATGGGAAACAAATTTGGATAAGTTTCAAGTACGAAAGACTGCCAAATTTGTGTTATTGGTGTGGCCGCCATACGCATTACGACAAGGATTGTGATATCTGGATTGACAGTGAAGGGACTTTGAAAATAGAGGATAGGTAATTTGGTCCTGGTTTACGAGCTCCAGCTTTTGTTCAAACAAGAAAGTCAGGCTTGACGGTACCAGGTTTTTACACGGCAAGGAAAAAATCTGAGGTTCCACCTTCCAAATCGGATGGAGATATCTCTGGTAGGGCAGGCCAGGCTCCGATGAATCTCAAGGAATCCCAAACGGATGTGGATATCTCTGTCAGGGCAGGTCAGGCTCCGATGAATCACAAGGAAAGAGGCAACGACGGTGGTCGGAATTGTGAGGTTGGACACGAAGCAAGTCAGCAGTCCACTCCCAATGTGATTTGTAACGCATGCCCAGCCGTAATCAATTTGACAGAGGTGCAAAGGGAGTTAATAAAGGTTGACACTAACGGTCTTAATGCAACCTTCAAGATAGGAGTTAAGTCCCATACCGTTTCTGATATTGATCCAAAGGAGTTTGAATTTCATTCAAACACATTTACTGCCTCAATTACCTCTCAGTCCATTGGTCACACTAAATTCTAGGATTTCAATGCCAAATTAAAGGAGATTGACACGGCATTAGCTAAGTTTGAAAATGGGAAGGTGACTGCATTAAACTCTAATAATGTATCTGCACGTGCCACTAATTCAGATTCGAGGTATTGTGCATATCAGATTCCTTCAGCCATTCAAAATAGTAAGTTAGGCACGTTTTCAAACAATTAAGAAAACTAACATCTCGAGTTTTAGAAACTCGAGATCCATATTATAACTCGAGTCCAAAAAATGCCACATAGATCTCGAGTTTTTAAAACTCGATTTCCATGCAAAAAAATTCCACCTATAGTGGCGTTTTTAAGCCTTACAGTGACGTTTTAAAGCCTTATAGCGGCGTTTTCTGCAAAAATTTTTTTATAAGTACAGGTTTAGGGGTCCTATAGTGGCGTTTTTAAGACCTATAGTGACGTTTTACAGACCTATAGCGGCGTTTTTTCTCAATTAATGGAAATCGAGTTTTTAAAACTCGATTTTTAGCCTGATTTTTTTCCCAATTTCACTTAATCCAGTTACAAATCGAGACTTAAAAACTCGAGTTTTAGACACTCGAGATGCTAGTTTTCAAAATTGTTTTGAAATGTGACAATTAACTAAATTTTTTAATATTTATTGTTATTTAGAAAAAAAATTCTTCAGATTCAGTGCAATCAAATTCTAGTGAAGCACGTGACCCAATTAGGGTTGCTCTCTCCAATACCACGCTTTGTGTTCTACCAACCTGGACAAGAAAAAATTGGGTAGCAACAGGCAGCCAACGTGTGGGTAATGGGCATCTCTTTGGTAGAAAACGTGAACTTACAGAGAAGGAGTTATCCTCAGATTTCCCTAGCAAACGTCATCAGAGTATTCACAATGCCAAGGATGATTATCTTGAAGTGGTGGAGGCTGTTGAATAGCCCTGTCAAGCACAATGAATTGCCTCAGTTGGAACTGCCGTGGTTTGGGGCAATCATGGGCAGCTCTTGAACTCACCGACTTGGTGAAAAAACACGCTCCATCCATTCTCTTTCTGATGGAAACAAGATCTAAAGACCACTGTCTTAAAAACCTTTGTTCTTGGAGAATGTTTTTATTGAGTCTCGGATTAACATAGGAGGAGGATTGGCACTTTACTGGAAAGAGGGGATTGATCTCAAAGTTCTGGACTCAACACCAACTTACATTGATGCAGTAGTTAACCCAGGAATGGATGACGCCTGACAGTTCAAGGGTTTCTATGGGAATCCAATAACAGCCAACCGGGAACATTCTTGGGCACTACTTAAACACCTTTGTCTGAAACTGGATCTACCATGGCTATGTGTAGGGGATTTCAACGAGATCACCAAAGCAGAAGAAAAGAAGGGTGGTGCTCATAGACCAGAAAGCCAGATGAAAGCATTTAGAGATGCTTTGGATTTTTGTGGATTCCGTGACTTGGGGTTCGTTGGTTTACCATTCACTTGGTGCAACAACCAATTTGATGGAGAAGTAACATGGATTCGTTTAGATAGAGGGGTGGCAACACCGTCATGGTCACAATTGTTCCCTACAGTTCGTGTTCATCACCTTCCAGGTACATTATCTGACCATTGTCCATTGTGGTTATGTTCTGACGATGAAAATGTTAGATTTTACAAGAAATCCAGGCCCTTTCGTTTTGAGGCGGTGTGGCTAAAAGATGAAAGATGTGAAGGGGTTATCAAAAAAGCGTGGAGTGACAGAAATATGGGGGAACCAGTTGACAAACTAATCCAAAAGGTAGATGCCTGCAGATTAAGTTTGCAAACATGGAGTAGAACCTCTTTTGGCAATATCCGTCGATTGCTAACCCAAAAAAGAAGCAACTAGCACAAGCTGAGGCTATGTCTATGGCCGGGGATCATCATGACCAGATTCGTGTTCTTAGAAGTGAGGTGTATGAACTCATGGTGAAAGAAGAATGCCTGTGGCACCAGAGATCAAGGGTTGATTGGTTAAAGAGTGGTGACATGAACATAAGTTATTTCCATAGCCGAGCAACAAAAAGGAACAAGAGGAATTTTATTTCCAAATTGAACTTGAATGACGGATCGGTGGTGACAGATGAAAAACAAATTGGTGAGGCAATGGTAGACTACTTCAAACTGATTTTTGCTTCCACCATGCCCTCGAGCTTTGATCAGATTCTCCAAGGCATTGATATAAAGGTCACTCCAGCCATGAATGCAGACCTCACAAGAGAATTTACCACAGATGAAGTTGAATTTGCTTTGAAACAAATGAAGCCCTTAACTGCCCTAGGCCCGGATGGTATGTCCCCCATTTTCTACAAGTCTTGTTGGAATTTTATTGGTCATGATGTCATTGATGCTTCTCTAGCAATACTAAATTCGGGTAATATGCCTGCTAGTCTCAATCATACTTACATATCACTCATTCCCAAAATAAAATCTCTAGAAAAAGCCACTGATTTTAGGCCAATAAGTCTTGCAATGTATTATATAAAATTGTCTCTAAAACCATAGCCAATCACTTAAAGAAACTTCTCCCCAAATTGGTGTTGGAATCCCAAAGTGCATTCATGTCAGATAGACTTATATCAGACAACATCCTTGTAGCCTTTGAAACCCTTCACCACCTTAAGACAAAAAAAAAAGGGAAAACCGGATTCATGGCCATTAAGCTCAATATGAGCAAAGCATATGACAGAGTGGAATGGGCATTCCTAGAAAAATTAATGGAAAAATTGGGCTTTGATAATAGGTGGATCACACTTGTTAGTTCCTGCATTCGATCTGTCTCCTTCTCTGTGTTGGTTAATGGTGAACCCCATGGTAATTTCACTCCTAATAGGGGACTCCGCCAAGGAGATCCACTGTCACCTTATTTGTTTCTCTTGTGTGCAGAAGGGTTACATTCACTTATTCAACAAGCTGAAATTTCAGGCTCAATCAAAGGAGTCTCCCTTTGTAGTACTGGTCCAAAAGTTTCACACTTGTTCTTTGCCGATGATAGCTTGCTCTTTTGTAGGGCAAACTCACATGAGGCTAGCTCTATCATGGAGATTTTGAAACAGTATGAAGAAGCATCAGGGCAACAAATAAACTGAGAAAAAACTCAACTCTTCTTTAGCCCCAACACGAATCCACATGTGCAGGAGGAAATCAAGACTTTGCGAGGAGTGGCAGCTACTACTAATTATGAAAAATATCTCGGTTTACCCTCTTTTGTGGGGAGAGGAAAAAAACAAAGTTTCGGCTACATTAGGGAGAGGATTTGGCACAAGATGCAAGGGTGGAAAGAAAGATTACTATCACAAGGCGGTGGAGAAGTGTTGATAAAAGTGGTCCTTCAAGCTATGCCCACTTTCACCATGGGATGCTTCAAACTCCCAAAAAGTCTATGCAAGGATATTGAATCTCTAATTCGGAAATTTTGGTGGGGCTACAAGGGGGAAGCACGAAAAATTCATTGGGTGGGATGGAAAAAATTATGCAAGTCAAAGAGCCACGGAGGGTTGGGATTTAAGGATATTGAACTCTTCAATATTGCTATGCTAGGCAAGTAAGTTTGGAGATTGATCCATAACAAAGACTCTCTCTTCTACAAGGTCTTTAAAGCCAAATATTTTCCCAGTTGTTCAATTTTGGATGAGGGGGTGAAGGTGAATGGCTCATATGCTTGGCAAAGCATTCTAAAAGCATGAGGGGTGGTGAGGATGGGGTCAAAATGGAGAATTGGAGATGGACAATCTGTCAGGATCCGTGGGGACAAGTGGCTACCTGACTTGTTCTCTAGCAGTGTGGTGTCACCGTAGAAAAACTTCCCCAACAATACTCGAGTATGTGCTCTTATTGATGAGGAAAATAGATGCTGGATGGAGGATCGGATACGTGAGGAATTTCTGCCACATGAAGCTGAAGCAATCCTTGGCCTACCTTTGAGTTTTAATGGCAAAGAGGACAGGTTGATATGGGTTGAAACGACGAATGGTTATTACACCACCAAATCTGCATACCGACTTCTATTACAGGCAGTAGAGGCAACGGTTCCTGGCACTTCAAACTCAGCGGCTCAGAAGTCTTTATGGCAGGAGCTTTGGTTACTGAATGTGCCCAACAAAATTCGTCATTTCTTGTGGCGAGCGGCCAATGACTCCCTTCCAACAAAAAAGAACCGGAAATATGGGGCTGCCAAATGATTAAACAAGTTGGACTACCAAATTCGTCATTTCTTGAAGATGGAATCCATGCAATATGGGGCTGCCAAATGATTAAACAAGTTTGGTGGGAACCGGAAAATTGCAGAGAATTCTTGAACAAAAATTTTGCTAGTTTCCATGATTTGCTGCAAGGAATCCTTGCCCAGAAAATTCCAAACTTGGCTGAGCTATTTGCCTTTATTGGGTGGAGTATTTGGCATGAACGAAATGCAAGGAGGTTGGGCTCACCTTCTCTGCCAATTGAGAAAATCTATAGAGATGCTGTGGAGCGCTTAAGAGAGTTTCATTTAGTCCAAGAAGAACTAAGAACCCAACTAACGGTGCACCATCCAACTCACTGGCTGCCACCATTGCCAGCAGTTTACAAGGTTAATTTTGATGGCGCTACTTTTACGTACATCGCCGCGGCAGGTCTGGGTGTGGTTGTACGTGATTCAGAGGGCTTGGTCATTGCAGCGCTATCGGAACGAATCAATTTACCTCCAACTGTGGCAGCTTTGGAAGCGTTGGCTTGCAGGAGATCCAACGTATTTGCAGTTGAACTTGGGCTTCAAGATGTGGTTTTCGAAGGCGATTCAGAGGTTATCTTTAAACTCCTCACTGCAGAGCAGCCTTGCATGTCAGCATTTGGGCACATTATTGAAGAATCCTGCTCCCTAGCATCAACATTCAGGTCGGCTACTTTCACTCACACCAAGCGCCAGGGTAACAACGTTGCAGACAAACTCGCTAAGCTAGCGAAGAATTTGTATGAACCACAAGTATGGTTAGAGGACATTCATAGCAATGTAACAGAGCTTGTAACTGCTGACAGAATTTTTTTGCATGTTTAATAACAAGTTCTTTCCGGTTTCTCCAAAAAAAAAAAAAAAATTATTGCTCGTATTGCATAAGGTTTTGTCAAGTACAAACTATCTCATACACATTTAAATTCTACACAAAAATTTATGCCCTCAAACAATATTTCACTTTAACTTGCACATCTCTCTGTTTCTAAAAAAAAAAAAAAAAAAAAAAGCTTCTCTCTCTCTCTCTCTTAAAGTAAATTTTGAAAATGAGGGAAGTAGATGGAGTTATTAAACATAATCTGAATGATTGAAACCCATTTCAAAAGAATCGCTCTAACAAATTCTACTTTGCTCTAAAACAATATCGTCCCTCTTTTCAACATAACTCTTGTTAACTCATTTTGTTGTTTCTTTTTGACAATTTTGAATCTACATTTGCAACATTTCTATTATTTTTAAGAGAGAGGTAAGTTAAAATTATCACAAATAAAATATTTAGTGAAAGAAATAAAAATAAAGAGAGAAAATTAATTCGAAACTTGGGATAAATTGTAGGTGAGAAAATTAGCAAAAGTTTTAATTAATTATAACAAATTGATAGTAGAAATCTCTTTAAATATTTTTCTTTATTAGCATAGATTCATCAAGAGAGAACACCAACCTTGAACTAATTGGGCTCATGAAAGTCTACAAAAAGTCAAACAGGTTATTAGTCTTTTCGAATGGAATCAAGCAGATATACTAAATGGGTCAGGTTAGGGGAGGCCGAATTCCCTAGAAACATACCCCAGTCCCAATTTGATTGTGGATCGATGGGCTTCTATATAGGCATCTTCCCAACACTCTCAAGTGTAATCAAACCACAGATCATGTGGAAGGTACGTTTAAGAAATGAGCAAGATTATGGGCCTTGTGGCCAAGCTTGTGAAAGTGTTATAAAAATATTGTGGGCCTTCTTGCTTGGCCACAAGGCCTACAATATTTTTACAACACTTTCACAACGACTCCTAAGTGACAAATTGTTACTAGTTGTTACTAGTAAATACAAAATTTATTTCAGTGTTGAGTTCAAATTAACACTAGTAACAACTTACTACCTAAAATTTGTTGTGAAAAGTTCTAGGAGTACTTCTCAAAAACTTTAGCCCTTCTTTACCAAAAACCACAGTTATTATTAGCACAATCACATTATATGTCATATCAATATAAACAAATAGCCTAATACAAAATTTAATTGTTTTGCTTGATTTTTAATGGTTATGATATATTTTTGTATTAGGTAGCTAGTTTTTATTGCTGTGGAGTGCCACATTAATAGTATTTTGAGAATATTTAAGAATTTTACACCAAAAAAATTTTATTTTATTTTTACGAATAAATAATTTAGTGAATAAAATAGATGAGTAGATCAAATTTATAAGCATAGGTAAAACTTATATATAATTTCTTTGGTACTATTATGTCTTAGGTTCTTTAATTAAATTCAATCATGTGACTACATTAACTAATACTGAAAGCTCGAATATGTGTGAAAACACAAGAATTTGTTTAGACCCCCAATTAAAAATTATAGCTAGATTGCTTTTACTTTAACTTATCTAAGTGTGGAAAAAGTGTAAATGAAGCGCAATAAACCGATAACTACTCTAGTGCATAATCAACAAACAATAAAAGTAAAGCATAAGAGTAAGGGAAGAGAGATGCAACCACAAGAAAACACCAAGACGTGTTATCGAATAGGAAACCGAAGAACTCAGTGAAAAACCTCTCCACCACCCTCCAAGTAGTAAATCGATCCACTAGAGAATAAAGTTGGAGTACACGAATAATAAAAGACCCTTCAAGCCTAGTCTACCCAATGTACTTGAGCCCTCCAAGCTCTTGCTACCAATTGACTTAATAAAACCTTGTCTTCTCTAGCTCTCCAGATCCCACAATACGCCCGATTGAATCCGCCAAGCCTCATCGGCTTCTTTTAGCAAATCCTCAAAGCTTTCTAATCTCCAAAACACTCTCTATACTCTGAAAAGGTGTGGGTTGTGTTTGGGTACAAAACTCCTCTCAAGGTATGACAATGGGAGAGGGAAGGAGAAGAGGCTAGAATAATTTCTCACTAAGGATGAGTAGCTCTCCCTCTAAAAGATGGGTGTGTGTGTTGTAGAAAACCTATCTAGGGTTTTTCTCTCTAAATGACCTCCTTACAATTTATGGGTAATGAGGGCATATTTATAGTATGGGTGAAGCGTAAGAAAGTCACACTTAAAAATCCTCCAAGCAAAGAGTTTCGCGAGTATCTTGCGAGAAGGCCTTACCCGCGAGACATTCGCAAAATCATCCAGATTGGCATGATTCTTCAGCTTCCAGCATGTGCTTTTCATGTGGGTCTTTCACGGGTTAGCTTCTCGTGAGCTTCTTGCGAAATCCACTTGTTCTTCAATTCATGCTTGATTCTTCACCAACTTAATACTAAACCTAATACAATAAAATCCCACAAAATACAAGAAACAAAATTAAAGCAAATACAACACTTTTTGTCATGGAATAAAGCCAACATAAAACATAGTTCACAACTTTACAATCTCCCCATTTGGCTATTCCGTGACAAAACACCATATAATAGACTCTAGACTTAAACGTGAGTTTGGGAACAATGGCAAAAATTACTCACACCTAAATCTAAAACCTGTGATGAGCTTGGAACATATATACCTATAACCTGAAACACTTGCACAAAACACATTAGACCCTCAAGGTAAATCAAGTGATAAAATGACAAGTATAATGTAACAAGTAAATATTGATCAAGTAAACATGATGAGAAATATATGAGCAACTTAATCAAACACAAAACAATTATATGAGAATGACTACAATGATCATATAACAAAGCAAATGATCATCCAGACATGCAACCAATAAAGCACAATAACATAAGGATGTATGCATGTCCAACACACAAGCACGATGTGATGAGAGCAACAAAGTATAGATACTAAATGTAACTCAAAGCGCCATAAAGCAACAAAAAAAACAAGCATAAGCTAAAACAAGACAAAACAAGGTGTAAAGTTGTGATTTACAAATATGTATTTTGTTGACTTTTATTCCGAGCCAAATTTGATTGTAAGTTTATTCAATTTTTTGTACCCTGTATTTATTGTGGGATTTGATTGTAAGGGTTGTGTGATAGAGAGAGAGTGTGTGAAGACTCAAGCAATTGAAGCCAGAAGATTTCTCGCGGATAGCTCGCGACTAAGCATCCCGCGAAGTGAAGCATGTGCCTTGCACATAACTGGAATGCGAAAAGTCAATACAGATGGAGACAGCTGTATTTCATGAGTAGCGCGCAAGTAAGGCCTTCCTACAAGACACTCGCGAAACATTCTTTTCTGCCAGACTGTACTATCTGATACACACTTTCTGTACCTACACTATTTATACCCTCATTACCCACAAATGTTAAGGAGTGCTTCTGAGAGAAAACCCTAGCCAAACACCTTGAGAGTTAGAGATTATCATACCCATATATCTCAACATATAAGCTTGTGGATTTCCTCAACTCCTACCTCTCCATTTCCATACCATTGAGAGATTGATAGTCCAAACACTTACCACACCCTTTCAGACTGTCAAGTGAGGTTTTGGTGCTCCTGGAAAGCATTGGAAGAAGCTAAGGATGGCAGATGCAACATAGAGCTTGTTGTAGGATCCGAAGAGCTAGACAAGACACGGTTCCGAGAGGCCTTGTTGGAGTAGGAGCTTGGAAGGCTTAGGTACAGCAGGTGGATTAGGCTTGGAGGGTCTTTTGCTAACCTATGTATCCCAACTAATTGTCTAGTGGATCGATTACCGCTTGGAGGGCAGCGGAGATGTTTTTCACTAAGTTCTTCGGTTTTCTCTTCGATAACACATCGGCGTGTTATCTGTGTTAACATTCTTCTTCCCTACTCTCTTACATTTCATTTTAGAGTAGCTTGTTTGTTTATCCGCTCGCATTTACACTATTCCGCACTTAGAATTAAGTTAGAGTAAAATCTATCGAGCTGTAACTTTAATTTGGGTGTTTAAACAGCTGTTGTGTTTTCAATACATTTTCGAGCTTTCATAAGGTTTTCTCAAAAAAGAGTCTTCTCCCCCTTGGTATATGCATCTCCCCTATGCCTTTCTCCCCCTACGAATGTGCACGAGGTAGAATTTCTCCCTCTAAGAATGTGCACATGAGTCATATAGAAATGACAAAACACATTGGTATACACTTTGGTATACTCTCCCCCTTTTTGTCACAAATAGACAAATGAATCAAGAGTAAGGAGGGAAAGAAGAGAAGATATGAACAAGGGTAAAAGATGATGCATGAGGGGTACAAGATGAATGAGAAAATAAAGCTCAAACGAAAGACAAAAACATCTTTAAAAAATGCTGCAAAGCATAAAGAACATGACATGCTAAGGATGATGGAACAAAGTATAGACCAAGGCATGACATAGACACAAGACCATGTTATATGTGCTATGAAGTCTAAAAAGACTTAACTAGCTTGAGTGAATGCAAAACATGTCAAGTGTTAGAGTGTGTGCAGCAAAGGTGCATCTAGTGTGCATGTGAAATGCATGACCAATGCATGAGCAAGGCACTCACGGGGGTGTAAAACACACAACCAATTATTAAAACATGATAAACATGCATAATCATGGAAATCCCCAAAAATTGGTACTCATTGGAGTCCAAAACAACAAGAAATTTAGACATTTTATTAAACACTTAGAGTGCACACACTACATATGTATGTTAAACAATGCATGAACATATGAAAATCTTGCCTAAATACATGTTATTTTTTCCACCAGGGGCCAACATCGAAAGCAAATCAACATTTATAACAAAACCTAATAAAAAAGATTGACAAACATTAAGTTTTCCAACTCCCAATTGAGAAAATTTCAACTATGAACATAAAACTCCCAAAAACATAATCTAAGGATCAAAATCAATGAAAAGAGTTAAAGATTACCTTAGAGATGTTTATGGAATTTAAAACACTTGAAATTAGTTTGGTTTTGATGTTGAAGCATTAAAATAGGGGTTTGGGAGAAGATGGAAGACATTTAAAACAAATGTCCCATAAAATGCCCTTTAAAAAGCTGATCTGGAAATTTTATGGAAATTTTATATGGAAGGAAAACAATATTTAAGCCTATATTGTATTATTGCTATGTCCACAATATTTTCACAAATATTTTTAGAATAAATTATAGGTGGTAAGTTGTTATTGGTTCTAATTTAAACCTATCATTGAAATTACTTTTTTGTCCACCAATAACCACCCATAATAACCTGTCACATATGATTTGTTATGAAAATATTGTGAAATTGTTATGGAAATACTATTTCTCTTGATTTTTAGGCGCAATAAAACCTTTTATCTTTTATCCAAAAATGGCACAACACATTACCAAATAATGAAATTGTGCCTTTTACAAATTGAGCAAGACTTAGGTACTATTCCTTAGGTTCCTTTCTTAAAATTCTGCCATGTGACTTGTTTTCATTGATAGAAGTGTATTTTTTAAGTTAAGTAACTATATGATAGAATTTTAAGAGGGAAAGTTAAAGAACAGTACCTAAAGTACTGTACATAAATTTTGTCCTTACAAATTATAGTAAAATTAAATTTTAATTTGACCAAATGTATAGGAAAGTCAATAGTTGTCTTGTCTATTTCCGCACAACAAGATGACATGTTAATTTGCCGCAATTAATGCTACATACTTCACCAAAAACAGAAAGCATAGTCAGTTAGATATTATTCTACAGAGGAGTAGACTTATATTCCTTGAATTTACAAGGAGGAACTCTGAAATCCAACATATGAGGAAAAATAAATTAATTGAAACTTCATTGATAATAAGTAATTTCTCATTTTTGATAGTTTTTAGACCCCTTAAAATACAATTGAATTAAACTAGGTAATTAGCCAAGTTGTTACTTAGTCCAATTTAACAAATCTAGGTTATCACAATCATAAAGATCATATCATGCAAAGCAGCAAAAAGATAAATAACACAAAGATATGATCACCCAGGAAACCAAATCAATAAAAACCTGGGAATGATTTGACCTAGCTATCCTCAAGGTAAACTTGAATCCACTATCTTGAAAGAATCAAAGTTCATACAATAAGACTTAACAAGCCCCCACACTCGACTTCTTATTGCTACCAACCAGTAGAACTTACTGACATGACCACGTGCAAGCTCTGAATCCACAGACTCCTTCTTTCTTGGATTCACCACCAGATACAAGCACACCCGCTTGTGTTTTCTTTAAGCTTCAATGGCAATAACCGAGTTGATTATCAAGGTGTAGATAAAATCTCCTCCTTGACAACCCTAAGTTTGTGTAAAGGAAAGCTCCTCTAGATCTCACAAGAGATTTACACAAACAGCAATATGAGCAACACTAAAATGTAACTAGGTTTTGCCTTTTATACTTAGGACAAATTAGAAAACCCTAAACGTTTTAAACAACTAGGACTGAGTTGGAAATCTGCAGAAAAGCACATTCTGCCCGAGATTCGATTGATCGAGCCTAAGCTTTGATCGATCGAGCTAGGACAAAATGCACAATACTTTCTGCATTAGCTCGATTCCAACTTTACATAAAATATACAACTTTGAGCAAAACTAAAACACTTCTAAACACGTTGTTTTGATCATGGTTTGCCAACAATACACATTAGAGTTCTAAATACATAAAAACCCAAATCTTTAGAACTTAACAAACTCCCCCTTTAGCAATCCGTGACAAAACACAACTAGAAGCTCAAAGTTTGCAAAATAAAAGCTCTTTACACAAATAATGCTCATAAAACAAATTCAATCCTAACTACTATCCATCAGTTGCAAGTGTATATTTCCTAAAACACTAAACAAAATGCATAACCGCATATGTGGAAAAAATACAAGTAAATATAGTAAATTCTTGATTTCAAACAACACATAATAAAGACATATATCAATAAAAAAAACTCATAAATATAGATCAATAAACAGTTGAAAAATAAGAAACATATAAGGTTATAAAAATAAAACTCCCCCTAACATGAATATCCCATCAAAAATATAGCAAGAGCAATAAAGATAAAATACAATGTGAAGCACCTAGATACAATCTAGACTCCACAAGCTCCAACCAACAAACAAAAACTCTCCCCCTGAAAATAAAAACTCTACAAAGTACTTCCCCTTTTTGTGACGGAATGCCAAAGGGCAAACAAAATCCATCATCAAAAGGGAGGTGGTGTGGAAGAACGTCTAAACTGTGCCAACTCCGAACGCAAGGCACGGATCTCATCGAGCACGTCCACTAAAATTTGTCCATGAGCCGCTTGAACGGTCAAGACATGATCCAACGTACGTCGAATATCTGAATCATCCAAAGTAGTCGGTGGAGGAACATCAGCATCAATATCAGCAGTAGGAGCATCAGACGTCTCAGCAGTATCAGCACCTGTAGAAGAGGGAGGAGGGGGAATAGCACGTTTGACACACCTCTAGGACGCGAAGGAGCAACTCTCAAGTGAGTAGCCCTCTGTCTAAGAAAGGTGGCACCTGTAGGAGCAACAATATGAACAAGCTCACCGGAAGGGAAACCATCTAGACCCAAAAACAGCAGATCCTATGAATGAAAATAGGATGAATAAGAGCATGCCTTACGGCAGAACTCGTATGAACCTCGTTCAAAGAACGAAGGAACAGATGTGGGAAACTGATAGATGCACCAGAAACGAATGCATACAAAAACACACATCGCTCTAGAAGGATGGTGTGGAGATGAGAAATAGGCCATAATGAATGACATGCTATCCTAAAGAAAAGATAGGCAGTTTCGGTAAGCTCAGTGGACATGATCCGAGGATCAGAACCCCACTAGATAGATGACCCAGTGATGTATGACATGACAACATCTAAGGGAGGAGACTCATCATAGGGATAGTCAGGCTCCCGAACAACCAGAACCCCAAGAGCCTCAGCTACTACCCGAGGGGTAATGGTGAACTCAACACCTCGTATCCAATTCCTAACAAGGGTGTTGGAATCATAGACGTGGTAAGAGAGATTCGAGAAGAACTCTCTAATCAGGGCGGTTGGGGGTGGATGATCTACCTCTAAGAGAGACAACCAACCTCTAGACTCAAAGTTAGCCCTAATGGCCAAATCAATCTCATCTAAAATCACAACACGCTCAGCCCAAATCATACGCTTACAGTTCAAAGTCTCAAAGGCCTCTCTGCTTTTATCATTCCTAAACACCTCACTCCTAGAGGGAGACTCAGAGGAAGTGGAGGGGGTCCTATGGGCTCTAGTTTTCTTAGGCACGGTACTAGGATAAGGACCAAAACACAAAGCAAAAAAAAAAAAAAAAAAAAAAAAAACCAAGGGCAGACTGCAAGTTAGCACAAAAAAATATAGAGCAAAAATCTATATGATGCATGAACAAATTAAATGTAGTGATGCATGACCTAATGCAGTGAAATTAAGTTCAAAATTAGTTCAAGTTCACAAATTTGGCTTGAGCATAGAGTTTCTAACAAAAACCCCAAAATTTTGAAAAACCACTTGATCAATTTTGAAATAAATTGACGAATTGATCATCATATAAGATAGATTTCATAAAAGAATGACCAAAAAAATCAATTCATCAAGCCAATTGCATCAATTGAACCAATTTGAACAAAAGCCCCAATTCGGATTCAAAACAAACCCTAGAATTTTTTATTTTTCATAAAAGCCCAAATTGATCAAATTAACCAACATATATCATGAATATAACATTGTAGCAACAAAACCCATTGATCAAATTCAAGAAAACAAGGCTTGAATAATCAAAAATCCCAAAAAGAGCATAGTTCGAAAATTACCCAAAAAACCATGAGATTAATGCATGCAATTGTGAAAATAATGCAAAAGGAAGGGTAAAATAGACATACTGGCTTAGGGAGAGAGAATCCTTGCAAGAAAAATGGAGGAAAACGACAAAAAATCTCAGTGGAGCCTTGCCTAGTCGGAGAGAGAGGAAAGTTGAAAAAAGTTTTGAAAAAGTAGTTTGAACAAGTCAAATCTGAGTTTTTAAAAAACTTGATTCACGAGTTTCGATTGATTGAAAAATAGCTTCGATCGATCGAAGCAGACAGAGACTCGTTAAAACAATTTTAAAAAATTTCGATTGATCAAAAATCAGTTTCGATCGATCGAAACAGACAGAGGCTCACTAAAACATTTTAAAAAAATTTCGATTGATCAAAAAATAGAATGGATTAATCGAAACTGGCAGAGGCTCACTAAATTTGAGGGAAAAACACAGTTTTTGAAAAAAACATAACTCAAAGCATTGAAATTGAGGAACAAAATGCATGAGTATGTGATGATATGATTTTCAAAAACAAGAATTTAAGTTCAAAATTCCCAAAATTAAAATTTCTTGTATTCTCCATAAATTTTCAAACATCAAGTTAATTTTGCACAAAATTCAAGGTATTTGCAAAACTTGATTGGTCAGACCATAAACACACACAATAACATGTACAATGTTTAGCAAAGAGTAACTTGTGTAGTGTGTGCAACTAGCAAAAGTTTGAGATACAGGTGAGGTGATATGTGAATAGCAATCAATCACAAAGTCTACAAAATTCATCACATAGAATTTAAAAGAGACTATCACCTAAAGAGTTACATCATATAACTCTTACATTTCCTAGAACATAAGCTTGCAATCATGGAAGTTTCTTGAATTTATGCCTCATAATATACACACCAACTTTAATTCATTCAGAAACTTATTAAAAAGTCAGGATAATGTGCACACCAATTTTAAGTATTAAGCAATTAGATCGAGGCTTCACCTTATGTTCTTTTTGTGCATGTGCTACACTTTCTCGAGCACAAAATCTTACGATATGCACTAAGGTGTTCATGATTGACTAGTGAACAATGGTGAGATGGTTATTTATGTCTTTCTCTAAAAGATCAAGTTCGACAGTTAAAAACATGTGACTACAAGATCAAGACAGAGTAATCAAAAACCATAAACATCTTTCCCACACAACATGCACTACAAAGCTTCAACTAGTAATGTACAATAAGTAAGCTCATCAAAGCTAAACAAAGTACAAAAGACATGTTATGTGAAAATAAATTGACCAACCTTGTTCTCAAAAACTAAGAAGAATAGTACAAAACACAATTTGCTTCCTTTTTCTTCCCTTTTCCCTTTTTTTATTTTATTATTATTATAAAAAAACACCTAGAATAAAATGCATGAATGTTATGCAAAGAAAATCCTAGAAAAAAAAAAAAAAAAAAAAAAAACAAAAAAAACAAAACAAAACCAAAGAACAATGGTCACAAAGGGTAGAGCAGTGAAGCACAAGGACCATGTCAGAAAGACTCAATTAGTTCGAGTCTTTTGCATCTAAAACCTTTTAGATGCACCATGAGCATTGGAGTTTTTATTCACATGGGAATGATTACCAACTCTAGGATTGGAATAAAAGTTTAAGGCCTTTACCAATTCACCAATGAGTACCATAAGATCTTGTGCTTGAGGCACAGGTACCTTTGGTTTGTTTGCTCTCTTTGCAGCTTGCAGCTTGTAACAGTTTGGACGAATGTGTCCAGACTTTCCACAAAAATGACAAACCCATGCAGGTTTATCATGTGTCTTGTCCTTAGACAGGGTAGGCTTCTTAGGTTTAGAATCTTTCAGATCAACCCTAATCTTCCTAGATGGTGAAACTTCTATGGGTTTGACAACCTCACTCACAGGGGGTTTGATAGTTTCACTCACAATCTCACTCACAAAAGGTTCAGAAGAAGATGAAGGGACAAAGTTTGTGGAATGAGGAGCAGACACAGAGATGCTTTCAACATAACCTAATCCAGATTTGTCAAAAGGAGACTTTTGAACACTCAACATTTGATCAAGTTTAGAACTAGTAGATCTAGCAACAGATAAATCAAGTTCCAAAGATTTAACTTTATCAAGCAAAAGCATATTCTCAGTTTTCACATTATTCAAAAGTTCATTAGCATCAAACAGTTTTACAAGCAAATTCTTCTTATCAAGCTCAAGAGATTCAATTTTTTTTCAGGCCAAGTTCAACATTCATAGCATTCTTTGTAGTAACTTTGCAAAGTTTATTATAGGCCTCTTGAAGATCTACATCCTCAGAGAGTTCGCCATCAGAAGGGTTCTCTTCAACAGATATGCTTTCATTGACTACAGCAGTAGCAGTGAAAGTAATGAAGTTTCCATCCTCGTCACAATCAGACTCATTATCAGAAACTTCACCATGACTAAGGGTTATAGTCATAACCTTACCCTTAGACTTCAAATAGGTAAGACATTCAGATTTCATGTGACCATACCCTTGACATCCAAAATACTGAGAACCTAAAGAATTATTAGAAGATTGACCTACTTTTTCTGTAGGTTTGTCATTATTTTTAACCTTAGTAGGATCATTATTCCTAAAGTTTCTAGGTTCAGTAGTATTCGTGCCTCTTGCCTTTTTGTTACTATTCCTGAGAAAGTTTCTAAAGTTCTTGGCAAGGTAAGCAATCTTTGTAGCAGATAGTTCATCATCAAATCTATCACCTTCAACATTATCAACTGACTTAAGAGCCATTGATTTGGATTTGGTAGTTTTGGGTAGGTCCAACTCATAAGATTGAAGAGATCCTACAAGTTCATCAACAGGAATGGAGTCCACATCCTTGCTTTCAGTAATGGCAGTCACCTTGGGTCTAAAGTCTTCAATTAAAGATCTAAGAATCTTCCTAATAATTTTATGTTGATCATAGATTTCACCCAAGTTAAAAGCAGAATTAACAATATCATTCAATTTAGCATAGAATTCATCAAAAGATTCATCATCAGACATCCTAATACTTTCAAATTTAGAAGTCAATTGCTGCAATTTATTGATTATGACAGCCTTTGTGCCTTCATGCACAGTCTGGAGGATATTCCAAGTAGTATGAGTAACCTTAACATTAGAGATTCTCTTAAATTTCTCCATAGAAACAGCGTTAAAGATAGCATTCATAGCCTTGCTATTGAACGCAATTGCTTCTCTTTGAGAAGTTTCCCACTCACTAACAAGAGTAGTGGGCTTTTCCCATCCATATTCAATGGAGTTCCAGACTCTCTCATCACTCGATTTCAGGAATACTTTCATCCTTACTTTCCAATAAGCATAATTATTTCCATCAAAGTGATAAGGAATAACTAGAGAGTGTCCGTGTTCCATAACATCAGGGGTCAAGGATCAGCTCAGTGATCAAAAGATCAACAACAAGAGAGCAACCCGCTCTGATACCACTTGATAGTTTTTAGACCCCTTAAAACGCAATTGCTTCTCTTTGAGAAGTTTCCCACTCACTAACAAGAGTAGTGGGCTTCTCCCATCCATATTCAATGGAGTTCCAGACTCTCTCATTACTCAATTTCAGGAATGCTTTCATCCTTACTTTCCAATAAGCATAATTATTTCCATCAAAGTGATAAGGAATAACTAGAGAGTGTCCGTGTTCCATGACATCAAGGGTCAAGGATCAGCTTAGTGATTAAAAGATCAACAACAAGAGAGCAACCCGCTCTGATACCACTTGATAGTTTTTAGACCCCTTAAAACACAATTGAATTAACCTAGGTAATTAGCCAAGTTGTTACTTAGTCCAATTTAACAAATCTAGGTTATCATAATCATAAAGATCATATCATGCAAAACAGCGGAAAGATAAATAACACAAAGATATGATCACCCAAGAAACCAAACCGGTAAAAACCTGGGGAGGATTTGACCTAGTTATCCTCAAGGTAAACTTGAATCCACTATCTTGAAAGAATCGAAGTTCATACAATAAGACTTACAAGCCCCTACGCTCGACTTCTTATTGCTACCAACCAGTAGAACTTACTGACACGACCACATGCAAGCTCCGAATCCAAGGACTCCTTCTTTCTTGGATTCATCACCAGATACAAGCACACCCGCTTGTGTTTTCTTTAAGATTCAATGGCAGCAATCGAGTTGATCATCAAGGTGTAGATAAAATCTCCTCCTTGAAAACCCTAAGTTTGTGTAAAGGAAAGCTCCTCTAGATCTCAAAAGAGATTTACACAAACAGCAATATGAGCAACACTAAAACGTGGCTAGGGTTTGCCTTTTATACTTAGGACAAATTAGAAAACCCTAAATATTTCAAACAACTAGGGCTGAGTTGGAAATTTGCAGAAAAACACATTCTTCCCGAGATTCGATCGATCGAGCCTAAGCTTCGATCGATCGAGCTAGGCCGGAATGCACAATACTTTCTACATTAGCTTGATTCCAACTTTACATAAAATATACAACTTTGAGCAAAACTAAAACACTTTTAAATACATTGTTTTGATCATGGTTTGCCAACAATACACATTAGAGTTCTAAATACATAAAAACCTAAGTCTTTAGAACCTAACAATTTTTATTTTACAAGTTTTTGTTGCTAATAAATTTGATAGTTACAATTGGGATGAGAAAATTTAAATCATAGACGTCTGTATTAGAAATACAAGGTGTCTACAAAGCTCTTAGTCATTTTACTAGTTACTGGCATATTTAAAAGTTCCAAAACTTATTTTCTAAAGTGAAGGAACATTCAAAGAGATCATAATTAACACTATAGCTTAATAAAACTCTAATTTGATTAGGACGCCTTAAAAACACATAAAATCTAGGATATAAAAATCCTAACTCATAAAACTACAAAATTACATTAAAATGTCACAAATTAACAAAAAACAAAAATTGGCTTCGTCTATTGTCATACATCAAAGATACAACAAAGGCTAAAAATATATATTATGCAACAAAGATTTAAAGAATGAAGAAAACATGTACTAATATAAATATATATATATATATATATTTTCCCCCTTCCCGGAAAGATTGGTATGAATGATTTGTAGAGCTCAAAATGAAAGAAACAAAAAAAAGATTTCAATGCTGTGTTGCAGTCACATCTGAATGATGGAAGGAAGAGAAGAAGGTTGTAGTATGCAAGCTTAAGATTGTCCTTTGTTAAGAGTCAAGCCCGCTGACCACTGTCCAGCCCTCCTCCCAAAGTAGAGCTCTGCTTCATGAGAAAAAAACCATTTGCTGCCACAAGCAAATCTTGCAAGACCTCCTGAAAATTTTCAAATAAATAGATTTCATTATATTTGATGACCAGAACATAAACCATTAAACATCTGTCCTCCGATTTAAGCACCATAAATTCTGTTGGTATGAAATAATTTTGTGGCTTATATCTCATGGCTTGCTAATGGTCTGCTCAGCGCTGATTATCACATTTGACAACATGGGAATGCCCTCCTTCACCAGAGGATTAAATTTGAGCACAACATTGTGAAGCTAATATGCTAGGAGACCAAGAGGATAATTGAGTTTGATAATAGCAGTTTCTGCAACATTGTTCAGAATAAGGCCTTATGTTCCATGTGGGGTATTCTAGCCTGTATTTGATTTTTAATTCTTTGTAATTGTGTATTCTCTGAAATAAAATTTCTCATTCATCAAAACAAAACAAATAGAAGTTTGTGGGATAAAGTGTTTGTTGGAAGAGACAAAAGGATCATATTGTGGGAAAGTACATGTAGCAAATATTATTCGGAGTAACCAGTATACATAAGGATGAATTTATGCAATGCAAGTATTTGAGACACTTGCATTATAACCTAGGTTGCACCAACACGGCAATTTTGGCGAAGTACTGGTGTCCGACACATGTCGGACATTGATACTGGTAAGACTCACTAGACTCCAGTGTCCGAGCAGTGTCTTTTTTTTTTTTTTTTTTTTTTTTTTCACTTATCTGACATGACACAGACTCGGCGTTGACACTACTCCGACACGGCTCCGACTCGGTGGACACGCCAATAGTGAAAAAAAAAAAAAAAATTCACAAATTTTGACAAATGGACTTACCAATACCGTTGATTTTGTGATATACCCTAAAACAAAAAAGCTTAGAGTCTAAGAAGTCATTACCGTGAAAGTTGAAACCCACAGCTCAACCCTCCCTCTGCCTCTGCCTGCTACCCTCTGTCCCTCGCCGGTGTTAGATAGGGCCAATCGACGAGTATGCGAGCTCCATAGATGTCGACGCCATGCCCTGTCCCTTCCGATCTCTCTCTCTCTCGGTGTGACAGGTCCGACCTGTTCTCTTCTCTCTCTCTCTCTCTATTTTTTTCTTTCATTCTTTGGGTGTATGGGTGTACTGTTACTGTGTAAGTGTTACTTATAATGCGTTTTATTTATTTTTTATTCTTTATAATTCCACTCTCATTGTCACTATGTCATACTGTGTGTATGTATATATATATTTTATTTTTATTTTTTTGTTGTTTTTGTGTTTCCTGCTATAGTTTTATTTATTTATTAAAGTTAAATATTGTAGGTGATTTTACTAAAATGAATACTGAAAGTGAAAAATCAACTAAATCAGCTGCTCCTCTATGGAAATATATCTAAAAATAAATTTTAATTAATTATTTTATGTCTAAAAATAATTAATTATTTAAATTCTAGACATAAACATATTTTATGTCTAAAAATATTAAAAAATATGCCTAAATATAAAATTTAATTAATTATTTAATTGCCGTGTCCACGTCGTGTCGTATCCTTATTTTTCAAAAATTGCCATACCCTTGTGTCCATACCCGTATCGTATCCGTACCCGTGTCCGTGTCAGTTCAACTTAGATTATAATAGATAGTGCCATATGTTCTATGATGGATTTGAACATAGAGATAAGCCATTCCCAAATATTGAAAAAAAGATAGGAACATAATTAACTTACCTTGTAAATTTTGCAACAAATACAATATGTAGGTGGAGGTAGTTGGCAATAATGCTATTCAGGATCCTGTTGCTATAAGGATGAGGCTCCACATGAAGCCCTCATTTGTTCAAGTACATTCCTGACATCTGACCCAAGGTCTGGCCGGTTCTTTCTGTTCTTGTCACAACACCTCAAGGCCAGGCGAGCCAACTCTTGAGCAAGCTCAAATGGCCAGTCTCCAGCTGAAGGATCCAAGAGGGCTTTCAAATTTCTGGCATCTAAGGCATTTTGCACTGAATTTGCTAATTTGATGGCTGATCTCCCAGTCAAAAACTGTATTAGTATGATCCCAAAGCAGTAAACATCTGACTTCCTAGTAAGCTTTCCTGTATCAACAAACTCAGGATCTATGTAAGGAATGGTTCCCTTCGGATTGGTAAAATGACAGTGTTGTGTTGTTGCTTGAACTTTTATCATGGCGTAACATACAGCAGATTCCAAAGTCGCTAAGCTTAAAAACAAAGTTGGAATCAAGGAGTATATTGGATGGTTTTAAATCACCATGTACTATGCTGTGAGGTTTAATGCAATGAAGATACACCAGGACTGAGCACAACTCCGTGGCAATTAATATTCGAGTTTCCCATGATAATGGAGGGCTGTTTTCCTTGCAATTTAGTCGATCTTCAAGGCTTCCACAGGGGAGACACTCGTAAATTAGTGCAAAAACTTCCGGGCAAGATCCTATGAGTCTGACAAGATTGGGATGCCTCAAGTGACTCAATGCACGAACCTGATATAACAATCAACTAAACTAAGTCCATTATTCAAGTGCAAATATGTGTTGTAGTTTTTTTATCTTTTATGTTGTGAGAAAAAATTTAGTATTAACCAAATTGTAAATAATACACAAACCTCCATTCGGAATTCTGAGGGGCCTTGCGAGCCTTGAGATTCTAGCCTCTTTATAGCAACCTTGGTTTGATGCAGGCGACCTTTATAAATGCTACCATATCCTCCTTGTCCAATTTTGAGGGATTCATCAAAGCCATGTGTAGCTTCTTCAATCTCAGAGAGTGAGTACTCAGAGAAGAACTGAGGTAAATGTCTAGAGGCCTCTGCTTGATTTCTTCTCAGTTCTTCAGCTTCTTTCAATGAATTGTCACGCTTCATCTTAAACTCATCCCTCTCTTTCTGTTGGCTCTTTAATAATATTATTTGTTCCTGGGAATTCCGAAATTCTTCCATGAGTTGGTCCCTCTGATTCTTAACCTTTTCAACTTCTTCTTTCCCTTTTATAAGAGCTTCCTCAATTTCTTTTCTTTGAAACGACTCTTCTTGGGCCTGTTGATAAAAAATGTGTGTTAAATTTTGCTCCTTTAGTGATTACATTGGTATATTTTTCAAGAATAATGCATATGATAGACAAGAACAGGTTTGCAGTGTGCTGAAACAGTTAATTCCGTAGCAAGCAGAGATTTTTCTTTGCCGAGCTGATATTCAAATATTTTGGTCAAGTATGAAAATTAAACATGAAATTGAAAAATCCATTATAAGTACATTCACAATAAGCTAATATTCATCTACAATATTTTGGTCAAGTATGAAAAACTAACAAAATTGAAAAATCCATTTATAGGACATTCACATTTAAGATGAAAGAGTGTAAAAGAATATCTCCATAAATGCAAAAGTTTCAAGATTTCCTAAAATAACTTACCCTACGTCGAGCCTCAACCAAATCTCTTTCAGCTTTCCGATGCCTTTGTGTCTCTTTGTCAGCCTCTTCTGCCACTTGTTGATATTGCTCATAAAGAGTATTATCTAAACTTCCATCCTGCTAGGATAAGATAAAAGTATAAATTTCAAAGCCTTCATATTGTTTAGTGATTGATCAATTCAGAAGAATAATGTTGAAGAATAGGAAAAATGCTTTGTATAGATAAATCCAATTAGAACTCACACATCAAAATGTTCAAATGCTCCATAACAAAAATACATGTCTCATTCCCCACAAATGAATGTTTGGCACATACCACAGCACTGAGAGCTCCATTAGAAGAGCATGTTGATAAGGTACTTGGACTTGGTTGCAGTAATGAAGATGCAGCCTCCACAGTAGAAGGGCTTCTTGAATAATAGGAAGGTGGAGAGAGTGTACTTAACTCATTCCCCTCACCCCATGAAGTCAGAGTTACGTCGACTACTCTTTTGGGAGAGCTAGTTGAGTAAGCTGAAGGACTCCTCCTTGATGACCCATCCCATTCATCAGGGGAACTCTCTTCTGCATCGAACTTCTTCTTAAGAGATGGAAGCTCCTCCATACCTTGTGGGAATAGAATGTTCCTTCCATGGATGTCCCTATTGTGCCCCAGCGTTACAGATTGTGATCTATAGTAGTTTTCTGGTCTAGGTTTGGTGATATCCCTATTTTGGCCGAAAGTAACAGACCTTGATCTCAAAGGGTTTGCTTCTCCTATTTCAGTGTCTGCACGTGATTGCCTGTTTTGATATAGTACTTGCATTAGTAAAAAGATTTAGACAGTTAAGTAGAATTGACTATATACGAATCACAATCATCAAGTGACGGTTACTTAACCAACAAGGGATCATGAAATGACAAAACAAAGTACTTTCACAATTTCTAGTGTACAATCTTCTTGATCAGAAACTTATCAAGCATTTTGTAATATTTACTATCAATCATACACATCATAGCTGCAATGTCATTAAGAAAACTGTCTAACAAACCTAGTATGGAAGAGGTTTCCTTTGTAGATAAATTGTATTTGACATGAGACAGGTGCTTTCTCACGCACATACGTAGCTTTAGTATACTTGAGTTCCATCATTTTTCTGCATCATTGAGAGACAGTGTATTAATATCTTTAACAATGTTCTGAGATCTCAAAATCATACAGAAGTTGTTGATGTCAAAACATAAGCTACTTGACTATCATGAAAAAAAGAAATTAAGACCATAATCTCAAAAAACCAGGAAGTAGATTGCAAAAAAAAAAAAATCTCATTTGACACCAACAATAATAAAGCAATGTGTTCAAGGAATTCAATTAACTAATTGAACAAATAAACAGGCATTTCAAATTGCTTGGTGTATCTATTCAAGATTTACTTTCTTTGTTTATTATTAGAACACTTTTTTTTAGTATAACTTATTCTATAAGTGCTACTAAGATGTTCTGTTCTTCAATCTCCAACTCCCCTTATGGTCTGAACATTGGCCTGGCCTTCTTTGAAGATTCCAGACCATCTTGTACAGTTAAGACCTATTGACAATGTATCTATTCCGAACCAATCAAAAGTGATACTCAATAAAGCACATCCATGTACATCATATAATTGTTATTCTAGTATTATATGGCCACAGTGGATATACAAATTAGTCAGCATGAAAAAAAGGGGAAAGTTCTAATGTAGTTTGTACTTCTTGTATTGCTCCTCTGCTGCTGCACCTATAACAAGCTTCTTGATGTCATGCTGGGAAATGAGGTCTATGATTCCCTCTTCAATACAGTCCATTTCTGTATATACTTTCTGAAAGTTCAATTAGTGTATAAAACACTATAAACGTTTAGACCCCCAATTAACAAATTACCAATTCAAGCTTAATATCAAACAATTAATGTGCAGAATATGAACATAAACTTAATATAGAATTGATAAACAATCTAAACTAAATAAAAACACATCTACAGCATAAATTAAATGACAAAGATTTAGGGAAGAGATATGCAAACACAAGGACAACACAACGATGTGTTATCGAAGAGGAAACTGAAGCTCTCGGCGTAAAACCTCTCTGCCGTCCTCCAAGCGGTAAATAATCCACTAAAGAATGTTGTTGGGATACATGAATAGCAGAAGACCCTCCAAGCCTAATCTACCCAATGTACCTAAGCCCTCCAAGCTCCTACTCCAACGAGTTTACACCGAACCTATTTCTTCTTTAACTTACCAGATTCCGCTACTTGACCATAGCATCAATCAATATGAAATTGGTCCCTTCTTAACTGCTTTCCAAACACCAAATGACCTTCTCACAGATATGGGTATGGTAAGAAAAGGTTTTGGTAATGTACCTCTCAAGAATTTGACAATGGAGAGGAAGAGAGTAGTGGAAGATTGTGGATGAATCAATCTTGTTTTTCTCTAGGGTTTCTCTCTCAAAATTCTCTCTGGAAGCTCTCTATATTTCGTGGGTATAAGGGTCTATATATAGTGGGATGACAAAGGAATGCGAAGAGTCAGTTTTTCCCAAACAGAGTGGTCTGGCGACTTGGCCTCGCGACTGAACTGAGTCGCGAGTTAACGGCCTGGCTAGCTTGGGACTTTTGTCCTGTAGTGCAACAGCTGGCATGACTCTTCAGCTCTCTTGCATGCTTCACACATGTACTAGCTTTAGCGGCTTGCCAGTCGCGAGTCCCAGCCGCGAGTCTCTGCATCTTTGCACAATCTTATGCATTTCTTTACACTCTCTCACTCACTACCCTTACTTGATTCCCACCTAAATACAGGGTTACTAATTGCTAAAATACAAGAAAATTTGGCACGGAATAAAGCCAACATGATGGTTGATAAAATTCAACCTTACAATCTCCTCTTTTGGCTATTCCGTGACAAAACCCTAAAATAAACTCTAGACTTAACATGTGAGTTGGGAACAGTTGAACAAAACTCACTCACACCTAACTCTAGAATCTGATAAGCTCTTAAATCATATGAATAAGAATCTCTTGAAACACAATAACACAATATGATCATTGTATGTAGAAAAACTTGTAATGCATATGAGGCAAGCACAATGCGATCAAGCAAAATGGAATGAGAAATAAATCATGGCTTGACCAAACAAGCAATCACTATAAAATAGTGACCACAATGCTCATTCACACTTGGAATGAACATCTGGACATACAAGCCAATAAGCACAATGCAAAACACTTGCATGCCCAACACTCAACCAATGCACAATACATAAAGTATATGCATCTAGGAACAAAATCTTACTAGGGCACAAGAGTGAGAGTACTTAAAGAAAATACATAACATTTAGCTAGAAGTACTAGGCAACAAAACACAAAGGCTACATAAGCATGGTACAAACCATAAAAGCCTACAAAACACATGGAAACAAACCCTAAAAGCTTACAAAAGCAACAAGGGTACAAAATTAGAAACATTTTAAATAGCTAAGCATAATTATGAACTATGAGCAAAGCAAAAACATAGTTAATATAACACAAAGTTCTTTCGCTCTTTCTCCCCCTATCATATCACTCCCCCTATCATGAATCATAGGACCTATTATGAACTTGGAACATTTATACCTGTAACCTAAAACACTTGCACAAAACACATTAGACCCTCAAGGTATAGTAAGTAATAAAAAGACAAGTATAATGAATTTCTCCCCCTACAAATGTGCACAAGAAATAAAATTTCTCCCCCTACAAATATGCACAAGAAATAGTATACTCTCCCCCTTTTTGACACGAATAGACAAAGGAGTCAATGAGAAAAGAGGACAGGAGATGAAGGTATGAAGAGTGATAATGATGCATGAGGGAAAAATGAAAAGTGTTTGAAAACGACCTTGAAAATAACCCTTAATATGCAAAACACGTGATTTTCGCGACTGAGTCAAGTCGCGTATAAGTCGCTAGGGCCAACCACCAAAACACTTGAAAGAAAACTTTTGAAAAATTTTCTAAGTGTTTTTCGTGACTGGAAGTTCCACTTGCGAGAGAGTCACGAACTAAGCCGCGAAAATCTCTGTGTACCCCTCATGACTAGACCTTCTATCCGCGAACAAGTCGCCAACCTGAGCCGCGAAAAGCATGAAAAACCAGTTTTTTGAAAAATATTCTAAGTCTTTTTCGCTACTGAAACATTTACTCGCCAATGAGTCACTAGTGAGTCGCGAAAAATCTCTGTATGGGCTCGCGACTAGGGCATGCGACTGGTTCTACCTGCGACTGAGTCGCCAAAACAGGGCAACATAGTTTTTGAATTTTTGAAAATTTTTGTAAAAGCAAAATACTTTCCAAAAACAACTTAAACACTCAAAAATCTTTTTATGATTGATTAACAAAGATTGAGCATGTGAAAACACATTTAAACAAGTACAATCACATGAATGAATATGGCATTCATGGAATATAGACATGTGTGATGTGTGTGGATATCAAAAATGAGATAGTCATTAGTCTAATGTGAATCTTCAGTGCTCAATTCAATCAAAACATACATAACTAGCACTAGATAATATGACCCATCTCAATTATAGAAATATGCATATATGACCTCTCACATAGACTTGAGTACAATATCTTTGAAACTTTTCATTTGGCTCCATGTTTGACATATCATTTGATCTTTTTGAATCAACACATCTCATTGTGAGATTGATGCCTAAAATTTTGGATATTTCACTTTGATGAGTTAGCCTTTGGCTTTTTGGGCATCATATAATTTTAATTTTTGGTCACTTTCCCTTTTTCCTAGTCAAATACTAGTATGTGCGACAGACTTTTACAGCTTATTATCTCTTTTCATTTAGAGATTTACATTTGGTGAGCTCTTTTAGCAAAAACAATAAAATAAAGAGTTGGAAGATATATAGGCATAAGTCTATGCATGTCTCAAGATCAACAAAATTATTCATTAATCATTTATGACAAGGTTGAAGATCTATTTACAACAATCACATAGATTTCAAGATTTCTTCCACAATGATATAAGTGCACAGGGAACAAGCTACGCTAATAAATGCACAAGGCCATTAGTACAAAGGCATAAGGCAAAATATGTTTTGAGACAAAACTCAATAATGTTGATCAAACTTTTTGATTTTCTACTTTTTATGCATTTTTGGATTTTTGACACAAAAACTAGAAAAGATTGATAAAAAAAATGTAAAAACATTCAAAGTAAAAAGCAAATAAGCACAATTTTCAACACATGTTGGAACGATAATAAAAAGCACTCAACCAAATAAAGTCACAAAGCATAGGAAGTATTAATGCATGGACATGTTGTAATGCTTATGCATGAATACCCTTCTTCACCCACACGACATGTGCATTTGGGGTGATATCCCTAGAGGATTGGTTATGAGTGTTTTGACTTCCAAACCTTTTGTTGAAGCTTGCCAAACAGGTGGTGAATGCATCAATCATCCTCATCACATCCCTCATTCCAGGATCACCATTTCGACCTTTTGATGACTTAACAGTCCAAGTCCTCTTGTCATTTCTTGGTCCTCTTGACCTTTGATCAATTGCATTCTTCAATGCTCTAAGCTTATGACAATTAGGTCAGGTGTGTCCTTGAAGTCCACAGTGATGGCAAACATAGTTCGTTCTAGGACCTCTTTATGATCTTGGAAGAGATGTCCCTCTAGCTTCAGACCTGACCACAGATTTGTTCCGGGGCTTATTCAACACCCTTTGGTCAACCACAATCTTCTTCTTTTCAACCTTTGCCTTCTCCACAGTAGGGGCAACTACAACCGGTTCTTTTGCCTTCACAAACTTCACTTCTTTGGAGATATACACAGTTGAACTACTTTCTCTAGTATATACCAATCCGGTTCTATCGGAGAACGATTTTTGTTGGGAAAGGACTTCATCAAGCTTCTTAGTGGAGACCCTCTCTATCTTGACATTTGCTTGAACCACTTCAAGCTCAAGAAATTTGACCTTTGTGTAAGCTTCAGTCAGCTTACCTTTCAGAGTCTCTATCTCACACTTAGCCTCCTTATAACACACTAGAAGACTTTTATAGTCCTTCTCTGCCTTCTTCATCTTCTTCACAGCTGCCATGGCCACCCTTGCATACTCTCCTGACTTCTCAAGGAGTGAGTTGTAGTTCTCTTGAAGACCGGCTGTGCTTTCATCTTTTTCAGTATCCGATTCTTCAACAACTCCCATTGATTCTTCATCACTATACTCCCCAAGCTCTTGCACAAGTAAATTCAAGTCCTTCGAAGATTCAACATGAGCAATGGTCATGAGTGCAGAGTAATTTCCCTTTCTAAGACAGAGACGTTCATCTAAAGATCCAATGATGTCACTATACGGATTGTTTTTGATCACTCTTGATGATGGCTTCTTTGTGGTGGACACTTCATCCTTTTGGGAGATAGAAGGATGAACTTCCGGAGGAGTGAGAAGACTTAATGTTCTGGACATTGATCTTGCTTCCAATCTTGAGTTCACAGGAGTTGATTCCTTTTCTGGTGTAGGTCCTTTAACTTCAATATCTTGGGCTTGGCCCTTCTCCATCATCAACCATCTCTACCTTTGTTATAGCATCATCAACCATCTCTACCTTTGTTATAGCATCATCAACTTCCACATTGATGGACTCTATTACCATCTTTGTTCTCTTGTTGAATACTCTATATGCCCGGCTATTAGTAGAATACCCAATGAAGATGCCTTCATCACTTTTCGCATCAAACTTCCCAAGGTTCTCAAGATCATTGAGAATGTAACACTTGCTTCCAAATACTCGGAAGTACTTCACTTTTGGCTTCTTTTCATTCCAAATTTCATAGGCTGTCTTCTTTGTTCCAACTCGAAAATATATTCTATTGCCAATGTGACATGAGGTGTTCACAGCTTCTCCCCAAAGCTTTTGAGGAATTTGCTTGTTGAATAGCATAACTCTCGCCAATTCTTGAATCACCTGATTCTTCCTCTCAACTACCCCATTTTGTTGAGGAGTTTTGGAAGTTGAAAATTCCTTTTTGATTCCATTCTTCTCACAAAACGACTCAAATCTTGCATTCTCAAACTCCTTGCCATGATCACTCCTTATCTTGACAATAGGAACCCCTTTCTCGTTTTGTAGTCTCTTGCAAAGAATTTTCAATTTCTCACACGCTTCTGATTTTTCTCTAAGAAATTCAATCCAAGTGTATCTTGAGAAATCATCGACAATGACCATAATGTACCTTTCTCCTCCTAGACTTTCAATTCTTGTGGGCCCCATTAGATCAAAATGAAGAAGCTCTAAGCATCGTGAAGAGGCGATCACATTCACCTTGTGGTGACTTGCCTTTATTTGCTTCTCCATTTGGCATACACCACAAAAAGTCTTCTCCACCTTTCCAGATTTTGGAAGTCCCTCAATAGCTTCAAATTTGGAGACTTTAGCCACTTGTTTGAAGTTAGCATGTCCGAATCTTTGATGCCAAAGTTCCAACATGTCAACACAAGCAATTCTGCAGGAAATTGGAGCCGTAGGAACCACTATGTAGCAATTGTTGGTAGTTCTCTTTCCTTCCAAAACTTGAATCCCTTCTTTATCAATGATTATGCACCCCTTCTTTGAGAATTGAACAAAGAAATCCTCACACATATTTGAGTGATGCTTAAAAGAATTGCCTTCAACCCTTTGATGTATAAGACATCCTTCAATAAAGGTAATCCAGGTATCTCAACAGTCCCTTTGCCAAGAACTTAAGCATGTCTCCCATCGCCAAATATTACATAGTCACCAATCTTTTCTTTGAGTGACTTAAACAGTGATTTATTACCTGTCATATGATGAGAACAGCTGCTATCAAGATACCATAAACATGAATTAAATACCTTCAATGAAGTGTGCACAAATAGGCAAGCATGGGACAAGCACTCTAAACCTTCAAACAAAAACTTATCTTCATTTTCCATGCTCTTGCTAGATTGAATTTTTTTTTTTTTTTTTTTTTTTTTTTTTTTTTTTTTTTTTTTTTTCAGATTATCAACCTTATCACACAATCTTCTATTTCTTCTTTTATACTTCTTAACTAACGAATTAGATTCACATAGACTATTGTGTAAGAGGTGATTCTCATTTTCAAAAAATTTCAGCATGTGAATAAACATTCTAGCATGTTTCTTTATTTTTAATAACTCTAGGAGTTCTTTGTTAGGGAACCCTTCAAACATACTCATAGAGTCATTATCACAAACATTTAAACCACAATTCAGCATGGCCTTTTCCATAGCAATGGGGTCTAGGATCGCACTTAGGTAATTAAATCAAAGCAAGTGCATCTACTCTGATACCAAATGAAAGTCCAATTAGTGTATAAAACACTATGAACGTTTAGACCCCCAATTAACAAATTACCAATTTAAGCTTAATATCAAACAATTAATGTGCGGAATATAAACATAAGCTTAATACAGAATTGATAAACAATCTAAACCAAATAAAAACACATTCACGGTAGAAATTAAATGGCAAATATTTTAGGAAGAGAGATGCAAACACAAGGACAACACAACGATGTATTATTGAAGAGGAAACCGAAACCCTCGATGTAAAACCTCTCCGCAGTAAATAATCCACTAAAGAATGTAGTTGGGATACATGAACAGTAAAAGACCCTCCAAGCCTAATCTACCCAATGTACCTAAGCCCTCTAAGCTCCTACTTCAACGAAGTTACGCTGAACCTATTTCTTCGTTAGCTTACCAGATCCCGCTACTTGACCATAGCATCAACCAATATGAAATTGGTCCCTTCTTAACTGCTTCCCAAATACCAAATGGCCTCTTCACAGATATGGGTATGGTGAGAAAAGATTTTGGTAATGTACCTCTCAAGGATTTGACAATGGAGAGTAAGAGAGTAGATGAATTTGAAGAGTCTCTATGTAAAGATTGTAGATGAATCAATCTTGTTTTTCTCTAGGATTTCTCTCTCAAAATTCTCTCTGGAAGCTCTCTATATTTTGTGGGTATAAGGGTCTATATATAGTGGGGTGAGAAAGGAATGCGAAGAGTCAATTTTTCCCAAACAGGGTGGTCTGGCGACTTGGCCTCGCGACTGGATTGAGTCGCGAGTTCAAATCGCGAGCTAACGGCCTGGCCAGCCTGGGACTTTTGTCCTGTAGTGCAACAGCTGGCATGACTTTTCAGCTCTCCTGCATGCTTCACACGTATGCCAGCTTTGGCGGCTTGCCAGTTGCGAGTCAGCCGCGAGTCTCTGCATCTTTGCACAATCTTGAGCATTTCTTCACACTCTCTCACTCACTACCCTTACTTGATTCCCATCTAAATACAGGGTTACTAATTGCTAAAATACACGCAAATTTGGCACGGAATAAAGCCAACAAGATGGTTGATAAAATTCAACCTTAAACTTTCTGTGTCCGTACCTAGATTTAAAAAACAGCAAAGCCAAAATAAATTAGAAACTCAGCAAATTTGAATTCTCAAAAGGAACTCACTGGACATTTAAGCTATCAATTCCAAACTTAGAAGTTTCTAAAACTGACTGTCATACCATACATAGCTTCATGGTTTCTGTTTTAGAGAAACAAATTCTTTAAAGCCAAAACAATCTGAAAAAATTAACAAGAAAAGTGTATACTAATTAAAAGAGAAGGATTTACACCCCCATTTGGCGACAGATAAGAAGGTAATCATCCAGGGTCTTTTGCATTTGTTGCCTTTCATTTTCCCCGTATTTCCTTACGATACTTTCCTTCAGTTTGTTTGCAGGAGCTCTTCCACCCACTGCAAACCAAGAAAAAGGTTAAATAAATTCTCTTTAAAAATAATGAAAACCATTCAAGAAAAGTAAAAACCTTTGAGACAAATGTGCATCCCTCCATAATGAACAATCTTCAGTCAACTTGGTATTTTAAATCGATTGTTTAGCCATATTTCATTATATCACAATATCATTAGTTTAGAATCACATCCAAATATAAGTTGGAGTTACAAATTTTTTCTTATTTTCCTAAATTCTCCAAAATTCCAAATCATTTCCTCAGGATAATAAAAAATCCCTAAATTTTAGAAAATTGATCATGAAGAGGCAGATCATTATCAAGTTTGTCATTTGGAGTCAACAAACAAATCATTGAATCAGCCCAGTGCAATTCCAAAAAGTCATAAAACACTGAATAATCAATTGTAATAGATAAATTTTTACAACATCAAACACTGAATTATCATAAAACTTCCATGTTTTGTATACATAAAACATATGCAGACAAATATATGTGTGTGTGAGAGTGTTTGTGTTATTGTATATGTGTTCACAACTTCACATGCACTATATATATATATATATAGATAGATAGAGGTATAGATATAGATTCTGGGACTTACCAAAAGGGATCAACTGTGGAGGCTGATGTACGTGAAGGATGCAAATATTCTTTCCTCCAGAGTTCTGTACAGCCCATAACAGGATTGATTTGCATTCTCTCACATCAGTTCCCAAAGCAACATATATAGTATCTTCAAAAAAGAAAACCTCTGATGCCTCATGCCTACTTGCCATATTTCCTGGAGCCCCAATATCTAGAAATCTAATACTTCAAATATATAATCAAATGGTTGCACGTATATTTCAGGCACAAGACAACTCACAACTCTCCACCACAGCTATGATAAGTAATGGAAAGCATCTAAAAGTTCACTTCTTAATTATAGGAAACTCGTTCTTCACAATCTCACACTACCTCATTAAAGTATAACTCATGCTAATAATCCCCACCTTTTTTTTAAATGAATGAAATGTTTTAATCAACAAATACACATAGTATATACAAACGCAGCTTGAACTACAACTAACACACCAGACAAACAAAACAAAGAAACCTCTGACACCAGCAGCAAATGTTAGGACATATGTGATTTAATGTTAGGAACATATGTCAATGTTGAATTGGCTAATCCTATGACAAAACATACTTTACTTGTAATTGGGTAGATCTAGGATGTGTTTAATGTTTCAAGGAACAACGTTTCAAAATTAAGTGTTAAAGCCATACAAGTTCGTCCAAGAAACAAGTGAAGAAGTTTTGGATTTTAAAACTCGACTGTTAGTATCTATCAAGGTTTAAAAAGTTACTAAAGCCCGATACTCGACAACTATCTCGACAGATAAGCTATCTATTGAGGTTTATGAAAATCAATTTTTCAGAACTGATTTCACTTCCATCCATGAATACATGTTTGGGTTTTCTTTTCTCACAACCTTAAACATATATAAGGATTGTTTTAAGGGCCGTCAAAGGTTGCACAAGTGTGGAGCAAAGTTGAATTCATGCAAATTATGACCGGAGTTAGAATTTGACTTGTTCATCTTTCTCTAGAAGAAACTGTTGTGTTTGTACACCGCAGGGTTTTGTAACCAAGAAACTTTGTGATCTTCATCGTGTGATAAACTGAAGAACTTTACAGTCAACATCTTTCTCAAGTTGGTGAGTAAGCCGCGTACTGGAATCCACGAATAAAATTGGTTAGTCACATACTAGGAGTTGTGCATTACAAGGAGAGTGTAAGGTTGAATTTTATCAACCATCTTGTTGGCTTTATTCCATGCCAAATTTGCTTGTATTTTAGCAATTAGTAACCCTGTATTTAGGTGGGAATCATGTAAGGGTAGAGAACGAAAGAGTGTGAAGAAATGCTCAAGATTGTGCAAGGATGCAGAGACTCGCGACTGACTCGCGACTGGTAAGCTACCAAAGTTGGCACATGTGTGAAGCATGCAGGGGAGCTGAAGAGTCATGCTAGCTGTTGCACTATAGGACTAAAGTCCCAGGCTGGCCAGGCCGTTAGCTCGCGACTTGAACTCGCGACTTAGTCCAGTCACGAGGCCAAGTTGCCTGACTACCCTATTTGGGAAAAACTGACTCTTCGCATTCCTTTCTCATCCCACTATAGATAGACCCTTATACCCACGAAATATAGAGAGCTTCTAGAGAGAATTTTGAAAGAGAAACCCTAGAGAAAAACAAGATTGATTCATCCAAAATCTTCACATAAAGACTCCTCAAATTCCTCTACTCTCTTCCTCTCCATTGTTACATCCTTGAGAGGTACATTACCAAAACCTTTTCTCACCATACCCATATCTGTGAAAAGGTCATTTGGTGCTTTGGGAAGCAGTTAAGAAGGGACCAATTTCATATTGGTTGATGCTATGGTCAAGTAGCGGAATCCGGTAAGCTAAATAAGAAATAGGTTCGACGTAACCTCGTTAGAGTAGGAGTTTGGAGGGTTTAGGTACATTGGGTAGATTAGGCTTGGAGGGTCTTCTGCTGTTCATGTATCCCAACTACATTCTTTAGTGGATTATTTACCGCTTGGAGGGTGGCGGAGAGGTTTTACGCCAAGGGCTTCAGTTTCCTCTTAAATAACACATCATTGTGTTGTCCTTGTGTTTACATCTCTCTTCCCTTAATCTTTGCCATTTAATTTTTGCTGTGGATGTGATTTTATTTGGTTTAGATTTTTTTATTAATTCTATATTTAGCTTATGTTCATATTCCGCACATTAATTATTTGATATTAAGCTTGAATTGGTAATTTGTTTATTGGGGGTCTAAATGTTCATAGTGTTTTATACACTAATTAAACTTTCAGAGAGATTGTCACTACAGAACTAGTCTAATTGGGTATTGGGTAAGGGTTCAACTGTAAGTTGGTATAAGGTACTAGGATTCCTTTACTTGTAACCGCTGTTGTGATAATGGTGAATTCTCGAGAGCTGTGACCTTAAAATCACCCCGTAGAGTTTTTGCCGTGTAAGTTTTCCCCATTTGTAATCAAATCACCATGTCAATTTAATTTTTGCTGCATTTAGTTATTTGGTTATTTGTTTGTGCTACCACGCTATTGCATGCTGTTGGGAAATTTAGACCCCATTGATAGAATTAACAAGTTTTAAACTCAAGTTGTTAATTAGATTTATTATGAATAAAACTTGTAAAAACAAACAAACATCAATATCATGTCAAAATCATGCAGCGGAAAAATAAATAAGACAAGATATGATGACCCAGGAAAACCAATGAAACAAACTAGTTTCACAGTAAAAAACCTGAGGGGAAACCTTCCCGAATAGCAATCCATTATAGAAAAGAGAAATTTCAGATCTAGTACAAAACCTTTGTCCCTAGACTTTACAATCCCCGTAGATGAACTCATAGTAGAAACCTTCTAACGCTTCAGAACCTTTGAACTCTTCAATATATGAACACCACCCTTTTGATGTACGAATCCCAGTATGTGACTAATCAATTGCGCGGATCCCAGTATGTGACTTAATCACCAATTAGAAGAAAATTGTTGGCTACAAAGTTCTTCACTTCATCAACAATGAAGATCAAGAAGCATTTGGTTACAAAACCCTAAGGCTTAAATATGCAGTAGCTTCTTTTAGAGAGAATAAGGCATCAGTCATCTTTTGCATATGTTCTCCTTATATTCTCTTATGTGACAGCCTCTAAAATAAGCCTTATATAGGTCTAGAGTTGTGAGAAAAGAAACCCTACACAAATACAAAAACTTGGGCCGAAAATCATATCTGGAAATCTAAATTCCCGTAACCTCAATTGATCGAGAGGTGTCGAGAAGGTGTTGAGCTTTTAACTTCGACAGATACAGCTATCGAGAAGCTATCGAGGAGCTATCGAGGAAACAGGAGCTTTCTCGATCGATTCACCAGATATCGAGAGGTGTCAAGATTGCAATAATAATCAATTGAAGAGCTCGACAGATAAGCCAGGTGTCGAAAGGTGTCGAGCAGCTATCGAACTTTAAAAAATCAGCACTTCTTCACTTGTTTCTAGGACAGATTTGCATGGCTTCAACACTAGACTTGAACTCTTGTTCCTTGAAGTATTAAATACATCCTAAATCTACCCAATTACAAGTAAAGTGCGTTTTGTCAAAGGATTAGCCAATTACACAAAATATGTCCTTAACACATGCTAATTGAATTAATTAATTAATTAACTTGGCTAATTAATATGTTAATTCACTACAAGGGGTCAATACATTCTTGGCCTATCAGCAAGCACAAGGTGAAAAACACCAAAAGAGACACAAAAACTCAAAAGACAACAAGGGCTAAGCATCCCAATCAAGACTTAAAGATCATCGTGACCACCAGCTTTAATTGTTAAGAATCAGCAAAAAATGGGGTATCTATATTTATAATGAAAAAATGGAAGATGACTTTGTTGGTTCTATGAAGTTTCTGAGATGTTACAATAACAGGTTGAAAATATGACTCATTGACTAGGACTACAAGGATAAAGGGCCTAGAAATGGATATTGGGCCGTGGACCGTGTCCGAGGACATTAAAATGTCCGAGAACATTAAAATGTCCGAGAACAGGTAAACACTAGTGAGGGCATACAAGTTAATATTCCGTGGAAGAAGTCTAGTGATGAGGGGTTAGGATTATAGTCCGAGGAGAAATACCTCCTCGGCTAAATAGAGCAGAGGACAAAGGTCCAACCTTTCATCAAGAACAACATACCAGACGATCATACTGGTAAGGATAAGCACTAAAAGGGAATAAGACAAAGGAAAGCTGAGAAATATCTAGGATAAAGCTACTACCACCGCATTGATTGCTCTACAATTAACTCTTGATCTGACCGCATTAATGTGGAAGTGATACCTGAACAATAACATTCAGCCTTACAACTACCCACAAAGACTTCAGGAATGGGCTGATGGGATAAGGATCAACACCAGCAATTTGATCTACACGTGAAGGGCTGAGATGAAGTAAAGAAGGGAAATATAAAGAAGAAAAACCCCATTATAAGAGGATCATCAGAGAATCTAGAGAAAAATCACCGTACACATAAGAACTGTAATTGTACTTAAGTCTAAGAGAAATATATAAGAACTACCAACCTCGGACTTTATCGAGGAGGATTTTCTTTGCACAAAACTATTTATTCTAACTTTCTAGCACCATTTAGCCTACTGTAATTATTGTTCAATTCATTAAAGTTCAGTTTTTAGCCAAGTCTCTATAAATTCATTGTTTTGGGCTCTTTGGGCCTTAGTCCTTTTCATTTTTGGGCTTTGAGTTCAATCTGAGTCCTTACAAGGACTATTGAAGGCTTGCTTGTCTGGGCTATTTTGTTTGTACACTAGCATGGACTTGGGAGTTGCGCGGTACTAGTTGATGAACTTCAAATTTTTTTTTTTTAATTATCAAAAAATAAATCTTTTTTTTTTTAAATAAATGAAAAGGAGATTATCACAATACGCGTCTTTTATATGCTAAAAAAAACAATCAAATATACGTTTTATTGATGAAAGGATATCATTACAAATAAATAAATAAATATATATAAATATATAATGCAAAAAAAGTCAATGTAAAGGAAAAGTGAGATCCAAGTTTGATATGAACATTTATAAAAACTAGTTTACCCAGTGCATATGCATTTACATATAAAAACAATCACAATCACACACATGAGTTTAAATTATAGTTTGTGTAAGAGTTGCAATTTACATCTTTTTTACGGCATGAATTTCTTAAATATTTAATGATTTCTCATTATATATATATATATATATATATGAGAAATGTTAAAGGCATTGATTTAGGAATTAGTTTTAAAAACATTTTATTGGAAGGATGGTAAAACAATAAATGTTTATTCAACTTGACACATGTGAAGGGCTTACTCTCCTAGTGGCTCGGCTTGGTCTTGCTCCCTTCCCGCACTATTCCTCCCCACTAAAAAGAGCGATTGATAATCTCGATTACCTTTTTGAATGTCCGTCTTTGCGGGGCGATTTGAAAAGGGGTATATCTTTCTTGTAGTGCCTTTTGTTCCACTATTCTGATCGAGGAAGAATCTCTTTCATACAACCAAGTCATAACGAGATTAAAAAACGATGCTTCCTTGGCCACGTGGAACATGGATTAGCATAATATCATTCTTACAAGCGATCCCCCATCCAGGATTGGAAGAAGTGCTATATGAGGACTTCGAGATCAAATAGAATATGTTTCTATCCATTTTACGTGAGCCACTTATTTCTCTGAAACAAGAGATCAAAGTGATTTTCCTCCTTTTTCCCAATAAGTCGACGGCGTTACACCATTGGGATACTTCAAATAAACTGGAGTACATATAGGATACACCGATGCTAAAAACTTTTCTCAAGATATCTTCCAAACTGTTGGGGTCGTTGCTCCAGATGTTGTTCCCCCGGTGTGAAACCAGTTGGTTTTGTAGTTTTAAAATTCTGCCGATCCCAAGTATTCCATCTCCATCATTGCATATGGGAATATAGAAAGTAAAGAAGAAAAGGCATGACCAGAAGAATTGTGTGAAATAAGTGAATTTATCCAGTTGAGGCATTCTTGATTGAGGAAAAATGATTCCCTCTAGACAGCTTAACTCTGTCAAGCCTGTACAAGTAGTGAAGAACTATAGAGAGCTGTGGTTGGTTGTTGACCAACGGAAAGCATGGGAGAAAGAAAGATACACAAACAAAAATGGACAGCAAAGAGGGATCCGTTTTATTCCTCTTCCTCGAATACATAGGAATCCAAGCCCTTTTCCTTCCCGTATTTTTTTTACTAAAGATATCTTTTGCTATACGAAGAGTTTTTTTGAAGTAGGGGCTATCGTCTTGCTTTTGGGAGATATCTTGATAGATCTCTAAAAAATCTTGGGCTGAGGAAGCCCCCAAGAGTTCCATAATTCTATAAGTTTCCTTTGTAGTGCGGAATTCACTCTCTCCTTTAAGAGATCCTGCGGGCTTACGTGGTTTTTATAGTAGAACGACTTGTGGGTGCTCCTATCATTTTCTTTGGCATGGACTTCCCTGTACTCAAAGTGAATTGTCTAAGTGCTCTCCCCTCTTGGTTTTGTCTCATTGTCTATTTCGTAATCATTCGATTCCGTCCGAATTAGCTCCTACTCCTACTCCTTCTCCTTCATCGACGTTGGTCCTTCATTGACTGGATGGTGGAGTGCAGCTGTCAACTACCTATGCTTGGCTACTACTTGCTCAATCATCTCTCTACGATACGATATTTCAAAATCCACTATTTGATTCATGAATCCCACCCATTCTAATCCAGGGGAAGCATCGAAGAAGACTGCCTCTCCTCTTCCTTACTATTTTCTGACATCACAAGACAAGTCTATAACAGAAGAAAGATTGGTCCGCTATCTCCCTATGGCTTTCTAAGAAGCTAGACCCAATAACCAATAATCAGCCTTAGGTGCAGATGCAACCATCTCTTTCTTTCTGGAGGTATCTTTTGAGTCTGCCTTTATACAAGTTGGGTGTGTTAAGCATATAAATAGGGTTCTTCCTTTCTATCAAAATAGACTAAGATAGAATGGATTGGAAGTAGCCCTTTCTCGGAGGAGAAGCAAAAGGTAGTCTTTCTTCTCTCTTCTAGGCTCTTCTAGTTACCTTTCCACTGTCAATTCGTACAGAGCAATCAACGAATTCCAGCAAAATCGAAGATCTACACAACCAAATGCCTAGCTGCCCACCAGAAAACTACAGGAAAGACGCCTAAGAAGCCTTGGAAGAACTAACAGTAAGTTAAGCAAGTGAAGCCACAGCCAACTTCCAAAAGACGAGATCAAGGAAGGAGGGAATTAGATCTCTCGGCTACTTTGAGGGAAGGCGGAATCATCAACTCGCTCTTTCCTATAGTTCGAAGCCTAATAAGGAAGTAGCCTCACTCAAGTAAAGGTGTTATTGCATATAGGATTTCAACCCTGTAAGGACTTATCGGAACACACTTTGACTATGCTAAGTTGCCTTAGGCTTGAACCCGTACCTCCAAGCATGAGTTCTTGGGTGGCTGGTCATCCCTATCAGCTTCTATCAATAGCTGGGGTTATACCCCCTAGCACTTAGCTACCTCGTCTCGTACTTCTATGGTTGGGATAATATGCCCTAGCGCTGACGTACTGTTTCTATGGGCTGAGAATCCATATCCCTTAAATTAAGCTACGAGGAGTTCATCTAGAAAACCACTTGCCTGACTTCTTTCTTTTATTCCTTGTGCTTAGGGAGGTAGTCAAGTCAATCCAATCTAAAAGTAGTGGCTTTTCTGAAGTAAAGTCGTTGTCGGTATCTAAAGGCAAGTGCTGTACTCTTTCTTTGTTTGAAAGCTCTTTCCTGATCTGTCTGCTGAGCGTCTTTCCGAATTAGGCAACCGGAAGAGAAAGCCAAATAAGGAGTTTTTACTAAAAAAGGGATTTTGTCTGGTTCTTTCAGAACCTCGAGACGTCTACTCAACGAAGAAGCCCACTCGCTAGATAAAGCCGATACAGAAAGATATACCGCTAGCCGTAACGTGAAGAGTGGATTTTCTGATCCTTTCTCGAGTACTGAGCTTACCGAAAGGAAGAGAGATTTTGAACTTAACTTATAGCTGGAACTCCTTACTTGGTTTCATTAGCTGGCTTTAAAGAAAGGGATGATCACTTATCCACTTTCAAGACTCCCTTCTCTTATCCCCTTGACCCTACATCAAGGAATTTGAAGAGGCCTTCAGCTTTGTTAGAAATACAGAATGATTGTATTGTATTTCATAAATCAAAAAATATACATCAGTGCCTTTATATAGGAGGTATATGTGTGCGGTACATGTAAAGTGTAGTACAAGTACAAGTGTGCTATACAAGTAACCTAATTGGGCCTAAAGCCCATAACATAATATACGTTAACAGCCCCCCTCAAACTCAAGGTGGATGTGAGACCAACTTAAAGTTGTCAACCAAATCACGAGTGCGTCCCTTAGGAAGTGACTTGGTGAAGATATCTGCAAGTTGATCTTTGGAGGAGACGGAGAAAAGCTTCAGAGCACCATGAACAAGATGATAACGGATAAAATGACACTCTAGTTGTCACAATAAAGGGGAGTAGCAGAGGAGGTGGACATACCCAAATCCTTAAGAAGCCATCTTAGCTAAAGGAGCTCAGATGTGGTATCAGCAAGAGCATGATATTCTGCTTCAGTACTGGAGAGGGCCATAAAAGTTTGTTTCTTACTTCGCCAAGAAATCAAAGAAGAACCAAGGAGAAAACAATAATCTGTAGTGGACCTGCGATCAGTAGGATCTCTTGCCCAATTAGCATCAGAGAATGCATGGAGTACAAGAGGAGACTGAGCTGAGTAGAAAAGGCCATGAAAGAGGGTGCCCTTCAGGTATCGAAGAATGCGCAGAACAGCAGTATAGTGAGTTGATCGTGGAGCAGATAGATACTGGTTCACCTGATGAATAGCATAGGAGATGTCTGGACGAGTAACTGTGAGATAAACTAGGCTGCCAACCAATCGTCTGTAAAGAGAAGGATTAGACAATGGTTTCCCCCCCGAGGATGTCAGATGCGCATTAAGTTCAACTCGAGTGTCAACAGTCTTACTGTCAGTGAGTCCAGCTCGAGACAACAAGTCAGAAGCATACTTGGCTTGAGTAATATAAAGACCATTTGTGGAATGAGTAATTTCAAGACCCAAGAAATAGCTGAGATGTCCAAGATCTTTCATCTCAAACTGCTGACTGAGAAAATCCTTGAGTTCTTGAATGCCACTGAGGTCATCACCAGTTATAATCATATCATCTACATATAGAAGAAGCAAAATGGTGCCTTTATCAATACGACGAAGAAATAAGACAGAATCATACGAATTGGCAGTGTAACCCAAGCGAAAGATAGTGGAGCTGAACTTGGCAAACTAAACTTGTGGAGCTTGTTTAAGACCATAAAGTGCACGTCGAAGATGACAAACCTTATTTGATTCAACAGAGAGACCAGAAGGAGTTTGCATATAGACTTCTTCACTCAGATCCCCATTAAGGAAAGCATTTTTAACATCCATCTAAAAAAGGTCCCATTTACTAGCAACAGCAACAGCTAAGAGAGTATGAACAGATGAGATACGAGCAACTGGAGCAAAAGTCTCTTCATAATCAATCCTATACTCATGTGTAAAACCTTTGGCAACAAGATGAGCCTTGTAGCGCTCAACGGATCCATCAGAGCGAGTCTTGATCTTATAGATCCACTTACAACCAACCACAGACTGTCTAGGAGGGAGAGTAACCAGATCCCAAGTATGGTTTTTGGTTAATGCATCAAGTTCCTCTTTCATTACAATCTGCCATAAAGGGTCAATAGAGGTCTCACGATAGGTTTGAGGCTCGTGAAGTGTAGCAAGGGCAGTGTAACAATGATAGTTAAGTAAATGTGTAGGAATGGATCTTACCCGGGTTGAGTGGCAAGGTGGAATGTCTTGTGGAGGATCTTCAGGCAGAGCAGGAGCAGGGGACCCAGGCTCAAGGTAGGGTAGCTCGTCATCAACATGTTCATCTTCAACCTATCTAGGAGAAGCATCAAAAATATTTGGAGCGAAGTCCAAAGGAGGATCAAAAGTATTTGTAGAAGAAACAAGAGACTCATCTGGAAAGATTTCTAAAACAGAGGAGTTAGTCAAGGAAGAACGAAAGTGAGAGAGTTCAACAAATAATTGGTGTTCCCAAAAAACAATATTATGAGAAACACAAAGACGATGAGAGACAGGATCATAACACCTATACCCCTTTTGAGTTTCGCCATAACCAAGGAAACAACAAAGTCTAGATCGAGGCTCAAGTTTGTTATGCTCATGAGGTTGAAGAAGAACAAAACAAGCAGATCCAAATGAGCGAAGGTGATGAAAGTCAAGGGGTGACTCAAAGAGACGCTCATACGGAGTCTGATTATGGATGACAGCACTTGGAATGCGATTAATCGCATGAACAACATGAAGAGCAGCTTCACCCCAAAATGGGGCAGAAACTTTGGCAGAAAGAAGAAGAGCACGAACAGTGTCAAGAATATGACGAAGTTTTCTTTCGGCTCGACCATTTTGCTGAGAGGTACCTGGGCAAGTTAGATGATGTACAGTGCCATAGGAATGTAACAGAGCTCGAAATGCATATTGAGTATATTCAAGAGCATTATTAGATCGAAAAGTTTTGATACGTTTGGAGAATTGTGTTTCAACCATTTTTGCAAAGTTGCTGTATATTGGTAAAATTTCAAAACGAGATTTCATAGGAAAGATCCAACTATAACGAGAATAATCATCAATAAAAACAACAAAATATCGAGATCCACCAATACTAGCAACAGGAAAAGGTCCCCAAACATCAGAATGAATTAACTCAAAAATACTATTAGAAATGGATTCACTGTTATTAAAAGGCAAATCTGGCTGTTTTCCTAACTGACATGAAGTACAATCAAAATTGTCTTTGGACACAGAACCCAACAGACCTTTAGACGCTAACTGTTGTACCCGAGAAGATGGTGCATGACCAAGACGAGAATGCCAAAATGCAAGAGAAGGTAAGGAAGAAACTACAGTAGCTACAGCAGCAATAGAAACAGGGGTAACAGGTGGAAGATGAAGATTTTCCACGGGAAACATACGCCCAACTCTAGGATCGGTCCCAAGCTCCTGCCCCGTCCTCGGATCCTGCACAATACACCCAGAATAGTAAAAAATAAGGCGATAACCTAGTTCAGCTAATTGTCCCACAGAGCACAAATTATAGGATAGGTCAGGTACATGGAAGACTCCAGGAACAGAAAGGTTAGAGGTTGAAACAAAACCTAAACTATTCCCATGCATGGTGGAATCATCAGCTATATGAATATTTAGAGGATGTGGTGCAGGGTCAAGTTTGGAGAATAAGGACGAGTGATGTGTCATGTGATTGCAGCAGGCAGAATCAAAAAGCCAAGTTTGAGACTTACCGGGTAAAACAGATAGGACAGTAGAAAGAGATGCATTACCAGCCATACGAACAGCCTGAGCTATGATCTCCTGTAGTTCAGTGGGGGAGAGGTTGATAGTGGATCTAGAAGACTGGGACTCAGCTGAGGTGGAAGCCATTGGCGCAATAGGCTCAGTATTAGCAACAACAGCAGTAGATTTGTTGCGACGGTAACAAGTCTTAATGGTGTGGCCAGAACGCTTGCAATAGTTGCAGACCTGTTTGTTGGTCTACTTGCGACGATTGCTAGAGCTAGAGGAATCACCTGATTGCTGAGGTTGCTCTATGAGTGGAGTAGATGGAGTAATAGCCAAAACATTGAGCTTTTTCTGGGCTTGAAGGGTTGCAAGATGAGCTTCTTCTCTAACCAACTCATTCACAGCAGTATCAAGAGAGGGAGCAGGACTGCAATTTAGAAACTAACCTCAAATGGGCTCAAAGTCCTTATGAAGTGACATCAAGAATTCATAGAAGCGAAATTCATCTCTGATGGAAGCATATTGCTGAGCATCCTTTGAGCATGCCCAAGTTGGATCAGAAAGGTCAATTTGGTCCCAAATGAAGCGAAGCTGATCATAATAGTCATTGATGGATTGCCCTGGTTCTTGCCTGAGTTAATGCAATTCAACCACTAACTGATATTTCATGGATCCATGAGTAGTGAGGAACTTTCACCATTTGGTGTATCGTCAGTAACGGTGTTGTACTCCTCTTCAGTCTCAACTAATTTCTTTATCATGGAGGGATCCGCAAGATAGTCAACATTGGCCAACATATCCCATGCAGATTTTGCATATCAAAACTGCCCAACAGATTGGAAATAGAGGGAATGGAAGTGTTCCGAATCCATGTGAGGATCATGTGGTTATGACTATCCCATTCAATCATGCGACCAAGAAAGGCAGCATCTTCTTCACTTGCTCCCTTGACAGGAATAGTGATTGCACCAGTACAATAATGCCAGGGCATGCGACCCTTAAGAAAACTGCGCATAGCTTGAGACCAAGATAAGTAATTTTTATTCCCCTCCAATACAGTATTAATGGGGTGAGAAACAAAAATATCCTTTTTATCCATTTAGAGATACAATATGCAAAAACAGACTACAAAAATGAAATCTATGCGAAAAACTGGGTAAGAAGAACCTGGACTGAAAAAGTCAACCCCCGGAGAAAAGTCAACAGTAAATGGTCAACGGCTCGGTCAAAGTCAACGGTCAACCTGAAAAGTCAACGGTCAAATCCCCAGAGTCAGAAGATGAGGTCAGCAGCTAACGCAAGCAAGTGACGTCAGCAACGGCGCAACTAGGGCTGACATTAGCAATACGTCAGCGAGACTGTTGAGGCGCGGAGGCACGTGGGGGAGCATGAGGGCGCGTGAAGGCGTGTGAAAAGAAGCTGCAGCACGTGGGAGCGTGTGTGGTGCGTGATCAGCGGAACCGCAACTTTGAACGGCGCGTGGTGGCGCGTGCAGTCTCTGATGGCGTCGAGGCTTCCACGAGTGTATAGATCGACGCAGGACGATCTCAGTAGTACCTTCAAAAACGTAATCAGAGCAATATTTGCTGCGGTGATGCAAAGAGCAGAGGTCTGTGCAGTGTGAAACTCCTTAACGACGGCGGCTGCAGGTCTGGAACCCAAGGACGACGGCTGGATGACGTCGGAGGTTCAACGGCGAGAGGCTGCGGCGGCAGTTGTGATGGCGGAAGCGTTGTTAAAAAGGAAGTCACACTAATGAAGACAAGACTGCTAAGAAAAGGTCAGAGTAGTGGCTCTGATACCACGTTAGAAATACAGAATGATTGTATTGTATTTCATAAATCAAAGAATATACATCAGTGCCTTTATATAGGAGGCATATATGTGCGGTACAAGTAAAGTGTAGTACAAGTACAAGTGTGCTATACAAGTAACCTAACTGGGCCTAAAGCCCATAACATAATATACATTAACAAGCTTCAATAAAATGCCCTACGAGAAAGACTAATTCAAACAAGGGATCGCAGACAAGCAATTAATCTAATGTAATGGCATTCGTGATAGAACCATTCACCGAAGTGATTGACCGAGACAGAGACTACCTGGCTTTTAATCCTACATATGACCAGATGAATGATCAATTGGCAAGATGTCTTGGTAGTTGGGGCGGAAGTATCGACCAGTTCGTTCTTCCTTTCCCGCTTTAATGTTAGAGATGTCTTCTTATGCCCACCTCCTGCGCTTTATTCATGCTTGAAGGGAAGAATGGTCCTCTGGCTGGCATCTTGTGGCCTGAGAGAATTCGGTATTCCTGGGACCCTAACAAGAAATTTTTTAGTGCTTTCGATCTTGACTTCTTTGAGTCTACGATCAGTACAGTGCTACCTCTTCTCGATTTGCCAATGGCATCCGGAAGGTTAGGTCAGGTGGTTGAAGGAGGGGGTAACTACATCAATCAACGGTTGCTTAAGCCGGTTCATGACTAGCTTATGGAAGTGCTCGCCCGTATTCCTATGGATGTTCCATCAAACAGCACCTCTTGATAGGTTAGTTGGGAGTTCGACCTCTTATTCCTTCGACTTGAAGTCGACTACAGATAGGTGGCCATTGTACTTCCTCTTTGAGGTATTTCAGGCCTTCTTTGACCGCTCATTCGCTTCGGCAGTGGTGAACTCAGCACTGGCATTTAATATCTTTGAAGTGCCATTTGTTTGAGGGAAGCCATCTTACGTGTCAGTTCGCTGCGTGCTGAACACACACCATCCTTACGGCCTAATGGCTGTGAACCACAGGTATCCTTGCCAAGGTTCTCAACATTGGCCTGTGTTGGGGTCGCGTTCTCTGATATCTTGCTCAACCCTAGCTATAAATTCGATTTCCTCTCTGTCTCTTTGTTTCGGGCTCCACTCTAAGTGGGTTTTGTCCAGCTGGTCCCGCTTCTCATCAAAGGAGTCGATAAAGGCTTCTTTAGGATTGTAGGCGGCATTTTCGCCCAAGGCAGGATGGTTCAAAAGTTCTTGTTGAAAGAGAGAAAGACAGGCATGTTTCTGCTCCCGGATCTGGAGATCTCAGTTCTCAAATTCAAGTAAACGCCTATATTCCTCCTGAGTGGGAGCTTGATCCAGGGCTCCCCTAATTTCGTTCCAATATTCTTTATCTCTTTCTCAAGGAGAAAGATTGTGCAATCATCCTCCAGGAACCTTATTTAACTCCTGATGGAGGATTCCAAGCAGCTATTGTGAACAATAGTAGCTTGGTGCGAAGGTCCCGCTTCATCGTGTGCCACCCTTTGGATCGAAGAATTCACCGCCATTCCCTGCATTTTCATTTTGGAAAAGGGTTCTAATAAGACCCGCAGCTCAAATGGATCCTCCATCCATTTGACTTGTTTGACAACTTTTTATATTTCATATTAAAGTGATGGTATCAAAACTTTCCGAAAATAGTTCATTAACAAGACTTATAATATAAACAATATAAGTTCCTTTGAATACTCCAATTATTTTCCTTTTCTTATTTTCACAGGTTTTTCTTTTTTAAGTAACCTAAAAGGCATGTTCTTATTTTTTTGACACGTGACAAAGTCTCATTTTATATTTTCCATTATTGAATACCTTATATAATTGACCTTAAAAAATGTCCATACTTAACCAATTTAATTAGGACTCTTCAACAACCTCTCTAAAGTCCTGGCCCCAAATACACATACACGCGTGAAAAGCTAACCAATAAACAAACTACAGATAGAGAATCTAACCAATACCTACAGTATAAGGTGAAGATGTTCAAAAACCCCGTCTGTACATATATAAATCATACCAAGTATACTTCTAAGCACCGTGAGACTTTCCAACAATTGGACACATTCACTTTTTTTGTTTCTTCAATAAATACAATGGTTGAAAATGATATTTTATCTCACGTTGAACATGCTGAATTTCAACGCAATTTTGCGTTGTTCAATCTCACCAGACAATGACATATATGGCCCCTAATTTCATGTCTTTGCATGCTACTCGGCTAGTAAATTTTTTAAGGCTAGAAATTATTTTAAACATATTCGAATCTCAATATCATATTAAATGATGGATATCCTGGCAACTCGCCTAGTCACTTTCATTGGTATCATATACAATGACTTTCAAAGTCTTCATTAGACTTGCATATATCGATCTTGACTATATAACCAACAAAGTCATAGGCCTCGCTCAGACTATCAAACCATGGAATATAGAATTTTTACTCATAATAACATTAATTTCAATCTCGTGAAGATGATTTGGTCCTGTGTGACAAAGTACAATAATGTCAGCAATTCCATTCCACAAACACACAGGCCAGCTGAAGAAGAGGGTCTCTTAGAATATGGATATGGGTCATGACTAATGGTAATGACTTAATAGTATATATGGATGTAGCCTTGGAACAAGTAAAAGTATATTTATAAACAGGGTCGGCTCAACAATTTTGGTGGTCTCAGGCGAAAATTTTAAGTGGATCTTTTTTTTAACTTTAAAGTCTAAACCTGCACAAATAAAAATTAATTTATTACATAATTCAATAATTAGTATCACTATAATACAAATGAGTTGATATGATATACATCAAATTATTAATTGGTGTGATAATTTATAATAATTGATAAAGTAAGAATTTGCATTAAAAAAAAAAGTGATAACTTATTAATTAGTGTAGGGCCATGTGGGGGCCAGCTGTGAAGTCAGTAGTGTAAACTATGGACTTAGCTTAAGGCCTTGTGAATTGTGATGTGTTGTGGCTTGTGGACAAGACTGCACAATGCACATAGTACCGTGTAACCTATCAAGTTTTGTGCACTGTTATTGTGTAGTGTTCTATATTTTAGGATACAATGTGGTATTTCTAGTGCATTTTATTGACCAATAAAAGTACCCTTTTTTTAAAAAAAAAAAAAAATCTATATATCTAATACTATATATAATAGCAAAAGCCTTTAAGGAGGTGCTGCCACGTAAGGAAAAATGATCACTTTAAATTCTGACACGTATAATTTAATTCTTTAAAAAATCATACGGTGTGTTTGAAAGACTCACTTTCAGACACCATCCCGCTTATCCAAAAAAAAAAAAAAAAAAAACGCAAACCCTAAAACCCAAACCGTATTTCCCGATCAAATTTAGACTCAAACTTGTGATTTTTTGCTGCACCTCCATATACACACAGATCGGACTAGCGTGTTTCAACCCATCAAACAGATGAAAAAAAAAAAAAAAAAAAAAAAAAAAAAAAAAAAAAAAAAAAAAAACCTCTGCAACAGTGAAAACCTCTGTTCGTTCTCTGCAATAGTAAAAACTAAAAATCTTTGTTCGTCCTCTGTAACAACAGCCGATTTAGAAGCTATCCCGTCTCTGCTCTTCAACAACAGACAATTCAGAAGGTAGGCATTTTTCCCCCTTTTTTGGTTTTCTATTCAATTACCGTTTCTAGGGTTTTCAAAAATATATGGGTTTAGTAGAAGGTAGGCCTTATTTTTTCCCATTCAATTAGCATTTCAAATAGATAGATAGATAACAAATATTTTGTTAAATACTATTTTATCGCACTACTCAATTAAGGTTTAAGGTTTGCCTACCTTTTCCCCTAATTTCCCATTTATTTTTTACAATTTCTTGAGTCATGTTTTGTTCGATTGTAGTATTGATTAAATTTAGTTTTAGTTTGGCAAATTTTGGTTTACATATATAAAACCGAAGCCTCTGCTAACACCACAATTTTCCACATCAGCACAACACAAGATTTAAAAAATTAAAAATTAAATTAGAAACACTATTTTCAAAACCTAATACATATCTCTTCTTCTTTTTTCTTTTTTTTAACCTAATACTTTTCTCTCTCTTCACGCTGCCCCTCATTCATTTCTCTTTGGCTTAAACATAGAGCATCCCTATTCTCTCAGTCTCACTCTCTCTGTATACTTCTGTCAGGTTTTGAAGCTCTCACATTTTTTCACATCAGCCATATTAAAAAATTAAAAAAAAAAAAAAAAAAAAAAGCTTATGTTTTCCCGATAAGCCTCTTTGCCTTTGCCTCTCTCAATTATCAAAACCCTAAAAGCCTAAAACCAACCTTTCTCTCTGCCTTTCTAAGTCGTTCTCTCTCTATATCCCTGATAGTCCACCATAACCATCTCTCCCACCCATGACTAAGCCATTACCCATCACAGCCATCACAAAATCTCCAATGTTGCAGGCCCAGTTACACAGGTGAGATGCTCTTAATATCATGTATCTAATCTTTCCCTCTCACTTTCTCTTTCTAAATATTTGTTTTTTAATGTTCATTGGCTTTGCTTCTTTTTATTGATTCCTAGACTGAATTACTGTTGTTGCGTAAGTAATATTTTGATTTTCTATTCAGTTATTTTGCTAATACTGTTGTTGGGTATTGTTAGGTTTTTTTTTTTTTTTTTTTGATTTAATTTTGTGAATTCTTATCTAGGTTCATGTGGCTACCACTTAGAAACTTGATTTTAGTGTATAGTTTCTCTGTAGGCATTGATCTGTGAGCCTTTTAATTCTAGATATAAATTTGAAATTCATTATGAATTTTAACTTCTGATTCTTTGAGATTGTGTATTTGAAATTTTAGTGGAAATTGAGCTATGGGTTTGAATTTTTTATGATTTATATGTTAGATATTGGGATTGATATTGATGGTGAGATAGGTTTATATAGTAGAAAGGAGATTAATTGAATCACAATGGTCTCTGAGATTATCAATTTGAAAGTTTATGGGATATTGAGAAGTGGGTTTGATTTTTTATTGATTTATTTCACGGTAAGTTTGTGCATTGAGAATAGAGTTTGTGAATTTGGGTCTAATTTGATTGGATTTTAACTATCAAGAATAATTTGTGCATCATGTATCTTAAAGTGCTTAATCGGGATCATATATAAAACTGTCTTTTTAATATATATATATATATATATATATATGGGAAGACTCCTGGGTATCATGGTCAGAATTTCAAACCCATTGCTAAGGATAGCTTAGTGGTTCAACAACCTCTGGTGAATGAGAGGAGAGTGGGAAAGCTTAAATCTTATTAAAAAACCCACAGGATATAAATGGAAAAGACCCGATGAATGTCAAAAATGGAAATAGGTACACCACTGTAAGTTATGGTAATTCTAATCTTGATTTTTAATCTACAAATTTTATTTGTTAGTTATGGTAAGGTTTGTACAATTCACACACTAAAACTTGATGAATGTCAACTTTGGTGTTTGTTTGTATCTTGATTCTTTTATAAAAAGACCATTAATTTTTGGTTTGTTTATTTCTTTTTACTTCCTACTGCTTAAAATGGTCCTCAACCACATGGTAAGGTTGGTTTTGCTCACTTGGTAGGGACTTAAAACTATTTGATGCTTTACTTATACTGACCTAACTCTATTTTGTTAGTTGGCCTATTTTGAAAGTTCCTTCAGTCAATGTGTAATATATTATGTTATCTATCTATTGTGCCAAGCTTGGTTTTGATGCAGATATGCAGCTGGAGCTGAATTTGAATATGAGGGTATAATTAGTCAGCTATTTATTTGTGGTAGAAATTTATTTGTTCTGTTAAGTCTCAGAATAGGCAAAGGAAAATGCAATCTTCTAATCTTAATGTTTTTAGATTTCTATTTGTATTCAAATTAAAGATGTGCATTTCAACATTTTATCAAGGACGCGCCTGGGAACCCAAAGACGGATGATTTTGTTGATGATAATTCAAGAATCTCATTTGGCCAGTTGATACTCATATTAGATAAGCTCCATAAGGTATGCCACGTCTCATCTTGCTTCATTTGTTCTGTTCATTCTACTGCACATACCTAAGCTAGCATATAGATCATCTTTTAATTTGAATTAAATCATTCTAAATCAAAGTAATGTTTCATGCCTTTGTAGTAAGCCAAAGAAAGCTGCAATGTTGATGGTGTGAATTTAAATGAGAGCAACATATAATGTATATTGGATATTCAAGTGATCAATGAGGTCGGAGGGTCTACCACTTTCTAATATGCTTAGATATATTCTTATCATTATTAAGCCATGTGCCTATGCGGTAACCATTTCAGAATACTTTTTCTTTAGGAACAGCCTTTTCAAATAACCCCATTTTCCAAAAGCTGAAAAATAAGCTATACCAATCTGGCATGTAAGCATTTAAACATATTGTTATCCTTACTAAGTTATATAAGCATTTAGACAACTTTGAAATTTTGCTATTACTGATGCTGCTTCAAACAAACCTCATGTAAGTTCTGCATCTTGAAGATCAAGTAAAGAATACCATAAGAGAAGATTTCTCGAAGAGAACTCCAATGAGAGTCTTCTTTCTATAACAAATCCTGCATATTGGTGTTAGGTAAGCCTTTCCCTCTTTGTTTATGTGAATTTTTTTTTTTTAATAACATAAATAAATTTCCTTAACATTTTTCACATTACTTTTGTTGTTTTCTAAAATAAATTTGTTGTTTGGTGTTAATTTCCCTATTTGATGCAGAAAGCTTTGTTGTTTTCTAAAATAAATTTGATGTTTGGTGTTTATTTCCCTATTTGATGCCGAAAACAAAATATTATAAACAATTATTCTTTTTTTCCTTCTATAAACAATAAAACTGTTAACCTTATTAATTTGATGCTTCATTTGTTGCTGGAATTGTATTGGAAAAGAAATAAATGTGAACAATATTAAGGCTTTTACGATTGTTCTTATTTTAAATTTTATGCTTGGTAAGCTTATCAGTTATCACGTTTAAACTTATGCTTATCCCTTCAAAGTATCTACAATGTAAAAATTTGCTTTCAATGTTACTCCACCTTTTTTTTGGATCATCTTATTCTTATCCCACCTGTTACCAAAATAAATTTAACAAAATAACTTTAAATTTTTTATAACAATCGAATCTATCCAATTTTAAAGAATACTGTATTAGATAAGTTTAACCCGAACACAAAATTTGGATTAATACATAACTCTCTTTTCTTATCTAATAAAGAAATTTAAAATCACTATTCTATATAAAACCAATCATAGAGTTTAGATTAATATATAACTCTCGCTTTTCTTTTCTTATCTAATAAAGATATTTAAATCAACTAATAAAGATTTTTTTTTTATTTGACTGAAATGATGGAACTATTATTGTTATAAATTATTCCCTTTACATATTAATAACTTAATAATACTTATTTTACAAGTCCTACTCTCATCTTGTGCCCAAATCTGTGTTTGAAGCTATGACTTATGAGCTATTGGAATGTTGGTAATAATGTTTTCATTGCAATAAAGCAACCAAGGTGTGGCCTTTATGTGTTATGTGGAATATTCTACATTTATAATCAAAGAACATGTTTTTTTTTTTTTTTAACTATTTGTAATAGTTATTTAACTGATTATCCCGTGCATCGCACGGGTTAGCAACTAGTTAAAATATAAAGATAAATATATTTTATATATATAATTTTTTTTTTTTTTTACAAGTGGGGGCCTTTTTTTTATTTGGAGGCATGTTTATAAAAAGAAAAAAAAAAAGTAATCAAAATCCTTACCAGCTATTACTGGTTGGATGATAGGAAATTGACACTTAGTGAGTTGGAAGAGAATCCTCTAAACTAGTTTTGAGTTAATTTTAACTTTTTGGTCTATCATTTTCAATTGATAATATGATTAAACAACTTATTAATTTTTTTTGTGATTATATACTCTATCTTAAGTTTTAGCCATTTTAGTTTTCAAAATTTTCTTTTATCAAGTATGGTCATACTTATGCAAAAGAAAACACGTATTGTTAATAAAATCATAGAAACAACACAAACATAGAGAAAAGAATAAGATGAGATGCAAGTCTTTTTTTCTTTTCTTTTTTTCTTTTTTTGATGAGATATGAAGTTAATAACGCAGTAGAACATTGAACGAAGACTGGTAAGTCCTAAAGAGATTCCAAATCCTCTTCCTCAAATTGAATTTTAAATGGGAGGCACAATTTTCCACTGACTTTGTCACGCCATTACTGTTTTTCTCATTCCCCGAAAGTTGCAACCCTGGCCGAGTTACGGAGTTCACCCAGTTATCAAAAATAAGGATGAACCTACCTCGTCAATGGCCCATGCCAGCCCGACCCGTTTTTTCTTGGCCCATGAGGTCTAATGGCTGGGTCGGGGCCGGGCTGGATGGAAAAACCCTAGCCCATGGCCCTACCCATGGGCAATGCCCATTTGAGTTTTAGCAGGCTGGGCTAGTGAGGTGGGTTTAATGGGCTACCCATGGACATTTTTAACAGGTCTTCAATGGGGTTATAAAAATTTAACCAAAAAAATTATAAGTATATATTATTACAAACTATCAAATTGAACAATTAAATCTACTAAAAAGATTCTATTAAAAAAAATACTAAGACATACCTCTTAAAAAGGTACTAAAATAAGATTAATTAACTTTTATTGATTAGAATAAATAAGTACATTGAATTAAATATCAACTCTTAAAGGAAATATTTGAAGAATAAAATATCAATTCTTAAAGAAAATATATGAAGAATCAAATATCAACTCATTAAGGAAAGAATTTCTTCCAACCAACGGTAAGCTTTTTTTTTTAAGGAATTTCTTCTATAATTGTAACTTGTAAGGAAAGAATTGGAATTTATCAAAGGAAAGAATGACTTTCTTTCCAGAGGCACAGAGGTAGGGCAACAGTCATCTTAGTAATTTTGTTTTAAAAATCAAAGCTACTAGACTAATACCAAAATATATATTTATTATGCATATTGTATCACAATCATTCCAAGTATTTAGTGGTTAGGTGTGTGGTCTTAAAGTTTTTATAATGTCTAAAGTTCAATCCCTCACCCACCCAACCCCCAAATTATTTTGTTATAAATTTTGGGCAATGAGTCAGGCTAACAGGTCGGGCTACTGGGCTGGGCTAACGGGCCGGCCCACCGGGCGCCCATGGGTAAAGAAACCAACCCATAGCTTGTCCCATTGGGCTATTGGGCTGCCCACGAGCTTCAATATTACTGGGCTGGGCTGCCCATTAGCCTGGTGGGCTAGCGAGCTACTGGGCCAGCCCATGGGTCATGGGCTATTTAATGACCCTTAGATGAACCCAACTTTTTATGAGTTTATCCAACGAAGTGGGCTTCTTATAAGTCAGAGCCCAATAATTTTTAGTAAAACAGCTCAAACAGCCCGGAGCCCCTTAAGAGCCCAAGTTCATTTTATTGGCATTTTCACTTACAAAGCTCTGACCATGGTCGAACTATTTTGAAGGTCTGCTGGCTGCTCCTCGCCTCCACTAACACCGTCCCACCATTGAAATTTATGTTAGAATTATTATGTCATTTCATCTTTGCTAAATGTTCATCACTAATTGCTAATTACCATTTTTCTTTAGATTTCGGTTACTTTAATCATTGATTCGGCTTCCATGTACTAACAGAATAACAAATAACAATGGTTCAATTTTTTTGAAGTAACCTTCAAAAAATGTATAATAATCTGCAGACTTAACTTATTTACTTGAAAATTATAACAAATTAGAAGGAACTTCAATTTTTTCATAATTTTCAATTTTAAATACAGACGATGCCACAATACCAGTGTCCACAACTTATAATTATGGCGATTTTTTTTTATAAAGAAAAGTGATAACACTAAATAATGAGTAACATACATATCCAAGTTATAAAAAAAAAAAACAAATCTCCCATAAAAAAATAATAATAATAATAATAATAACATAAACAAAAACAAATCATGTAATACATTCTGGCAAAAAACCAGAAATCATAAATAATAAATGGATAACCTTAGTAGTAGTCTTAGCTAACTACTGCATCGACCTGCATACTAATTAGTCTTTTGAAAGAAACTATTTCTTGAGAGTATTTGAATGATATTAAAGTAACAAATGGTTATGCCACGAATATCTCATGTCGTATTTAATTTAAACTACGTAAGATTTTTTGTATAAAGAGAAAGATGATAAAAATGTACCTAGAAATATATTTGCATAATACTAATGTGGTGAAAGATTCTTCTGCAAGTGTTTTGTGGAGAAGACAAAACAGGCTTTGGAGGTATTTGCAGGCCTTCTATGTTTCTTTCTAATGTTTTAATCACTTTACTCATGCATGGCCTATTAAATGGATTTGTCTACAAAAAAAGGGGTCTAAAGCTGCGTTTGAAAAAAGCTGCGTTTGAAAAAAGCAGCTTAAAATCCCAAAAACGCAGCTATAGGCTTTTAGCCGCGTTTCCTATAAACGCAGCCTAATGTCCGCAGCTCAAAGCCTATAGCCGCGTTTTGAAAACGCGGCTAAAACCAGAGCTATAGCCGCGTTTTCTAACCGCGGCTATAGGATTCGGCCTATAGCCGCGTTTAATAAAAACGCCACTCCAGGACAGCTTTGAGTTGCATTTCAAACGCGGCTAAGGCTGTGGACCTATAGCCGCGTTTTTTAAAACGCGGCTATAGGTCTTTCAAACAAGCTGAATAAGAGGTCTGTAGCCGTGTTTTGAACGCAGCTGAAACCGAACCTATAGCGGCGTTCCTAAGAAACGCGGCTATAGACCCAGTGGGAGCTGCGTTTCAAACGCGGCTATAGCTATTTCCCAGCAACATTGATCAAGCTATAGCCGCATTTTTTAAAACGCGGCTATAGGTATTTTTTTTTTTTTTTAATTTTTTTTTCTCTGCTTTCTGAACTTCCTGCTATACACACAACTCCCATCTTTTACAACTTATTACATCCCAAGAATCACAAATTCCATAAACATCACAAGGGAATTAAACAACTTCCCATAAACATCACAAGTTCCATAAACATCAAACAGAAAATAAACAAGTTCCATAAACGTCATTACATCACAAGGGAATTAAACGATCACCCATTCCTACATCACAAGTTCCATATACATCAAAAAGAAAATAAACAAGTTCCATAAACGTCAATAAGAAAATAAACAAGTTCCATAAACATCACAAGGGATCTAAACAACTTCCCATTCCTACATCACAAGTTCCATATACATCAAAAAGAAAATAAACAAGTTCCATAAACGTCAATACATCCTTGGGGTCACAAGTTCCATAAACATCACAAGGGAATTAAACAACTTCCCATTCCTACATCACAAGTTCCATATACATCAAAAAGAAAATAAACAAGTTGCATAAACGTCATTACATCCCAAGATCACAAGTTCCATAATAAACATCACAAGTTTCATGAACATCACAAAGGAAATACACAAGTTCGCATTCCTACATCACAAGGATTTTTGTACATCACAAAAAATATACCAGAATGATTTTTTTACATTCTAAATTGCTCTCAAACAGCCACAGGCAGCAACCAGTTTGCTTTGTTGTCCACTTCAAAATAAGTCTGCACAAATTATTCTGGCGGGAGTTAAATTTGCCAAATTTTTGCCCCCAATACATAATAATCTAAACATGAATTTGAAATTGTAATTCCGCAATGCTGAGATGCACAGTTGTATCAAAAGGCCTCACAATGGAGCAATTTGGGAGAATAATGTTATGAGGGAGAGAGCTCATTTGGATTAAAAAAAATTCAAAGAGTAACATGAGAGGAAGACCATGCAATATTTCAACTATTCGATAAAACAACCTAGTCAAAACTTCGAATTCAATCAAGTTCAGCAATACTTTATCCATCATAGCATGGTATGTTTATATGAAGGCTACTGTTTGTAGAGAAATTTTTAGAGAAATATTGTTTTACCTCAGGATTCACAGTTCCATTCCCATCAAGCACTATCATCCTAAAATATATTAAAGACATCGTATTAATATCATATAACAATGCGTGTGCAAGATATTAAGTTCTTGGCTAAATAAAATTTGTTTAGTACCTGAGATTGACCTAAATTATATATCCCCTGGCTAAGTGAAGCAAACATGGTTTTCATCGACGCCATCATTTCAGCCATCCGTGCTTGGGCCCTCGCCTCACATTGAGCTAGTTCCTCCCTATGCCTCGCCTCGGATTGAGCTACTTCCCCCCTACAAATTGCTAGTTCCTTCCTAGATTTAGCTAGTGCCTCCCTTAGCTCTTCATGACTCATCTCCAACTCTGACATCCTTTCGTGAGTTCTGCTTGACGATGGAGTAGTAGTCGAGGTAAACTATGATGCGTTTCTGGCACTTCTTCCTGATGGGGTGATCCCAAAGCCTACCCCACGTACACGACCTGGGCGCTCTGAAAGACCAATCACCCGAGCATATGCGTCGTCGTTCGACCAGAGGACTCCATTACCAATCTCTCCGTGTAGTCGTATGTCCTGTTCATTCAAAAGTGCTGCCATCCTATCCTGTTTTCCCACAAGAACCAAACAACATATTACACACCATAATTAATACAAACACAAAATATACTAAAATTCAATTCGATTAAATTGTCCTTACCATCTGATCTTGCACACGGTCACTAATAGCAACCCCATCTTTCGTACGGTATACTTTTTGAAATACATCCGCACGTTCGACTGCTGCCCCTTTATCTTTCGCCTATATGATGAACAAACATAATTACAATAAACACTGACTATGTAATGTTGTTATGCCACAATTAACACAAGTCCACAATGAGATAGTCATAACATAACAAAGTTACTGAAATAAAGATAAAGTTGAGATAGTAGTAACAAAATGAGAGGATTTAGCTACCTTCCAAATACACATGGGGTTGTTAAATGAAGAGATTAAAAATAAAAATGACATGGAGAGTTAGAAAATAGGCATCATAGACTTTCTATAATAACATTCTATTTGAGATAAGATTGAGATGCGCATCTAAAATTACCCATGGGTGATCTAAAATGTTTGGACTTAGTAAAGTAGGCATGTTTCTCTATGATTTGCAACTAATCTAATGTAATGTTTGATGATTTGCTGGAAAATATGTGCACCAAGGATGACAAAAAATAAACATATAAAACTTCCCATTTGAATCACTATCCTTATTGACATCTTCTTTGGCACATGTTCCATTTGTCCTAAACAGTTAGCTATAATGAAAACAAGCTTTTGTTTGTATATAGCAACAATTTGAAGTCAAATGGATGAATAATCACCTTAACATCAATGACATCAATTATAGGAATTTCCTTTTTTTTTCTCTTATAGAATTTTATTTAAAACTAAATTTAGTTGTCTTGGATAATTAGATAACGTGGAGATTATGTTCTCTATATTTTACTAAGTTGCAGCTACGACAGTTGCTTACGATTACATCCTACACAAGCATGTCAAGATTTTAAAGGGACATATGAGGGTTTCTATGAACTGACGATCTAGGACTTCATTTTATATTTGGTAACCAAATTTTTCTTTGACATACTCTAGGTGAAAACGCATTTATGTTCAGCTTTAAAATATTACAAATATATATAAAACATCTCACAAAAAAAGTCACTTTGTATGAAAATATACTTAGAAAATGCAGTTACTATATGACTTGCTAGTTCCTTCTAATCCAACACCATTAAAAAAACCACATACGCATAATCTATCATGTGAGCTAGTGGGCATCAAAATTTAAATTCTAGGGTGAACTAATGCAGAAGCAAACTTTGCTAGACTTTCTCTTCCGGTACATACATAAAACAAATACAGGCAATCCAAATGTTATGGAACACTGTTTTCTTTTTATCATAGCAACAAATGATCCAAAGTTGGTCAATTTAGAAAGTACGTTACAGAAACTTCTCATTTGTATCAAGAACAAGCAAAATGGTCTTCATGAACTACATACTGACCAACTGTGCATAATTTGTACCTCATGACTTTCATAGAAAAAAAAAAAAAAATATATATATATATATATATATATATAAAGGACAATGACTCAATGGTATGTAAGAGAAAATTTGTTATTCCTATTCCATAAAATTATCACCCAAGCTCTCTCCCAAATCAATTTAGATAATTTCCAAATAAATAATCCTTCATCAATTCCAAAGCTTCCCCTTAGTTTTAAATCCTATTCTATAAATCCCTTTTTATTTCATTGTTTTGAAGCATCTAGTCGCTATAATAAATAACAAGCTTGTGTGATTGTCTTTAGGGACAGTTGGCCACCCAGCAGGCGTAAGCGGGCATAATAGGCCATTCTCGCAAAACGAGCCCAACCATCGAATGAACAATTCCCCATCATCGCCAATCGGTTGGCCTTCATCATTTAACGGCAACTGAATTTTGTACTCACCAGTCATTGCCCATATGTCAGCCAACCTTGTTTTCCCACGTTTTCCAGGCCTATTTTCTGATGCTCAATTTTGTTCCGGTGCTGGATTTTGTACCGGTGTTTGGGTTTGAACATAATCATCTGTTTCTACAAGACCAGCAATATTAGGACTGATTTAACAAAGCTTAGAACTAGTGAAAAATATCACACCACGCAAAAATTATGCATCTACCAACTGAAATAATAAAAGGTTTACGATTTCATGGTTACAAAACATAAGTAAATTTAGGCCTTTCTCCCACGCATTCATGTAACCCACTTACATAGCTTTCTGAAAAGACGAGCAACCATGCTTCGTCACGGGTTGCCTTCAATTATCCTTAATAAATTTGGATTTAGAATATATAATTTCAACCCAATCTTCTCTTTGATCATTCTTAAGTACATTGAATGGATGAAAGTGAACGGAGTGGACCGGAGTGGATGAAATTAGAACAACGATTGAATGTAAACTTTTTACTTTATTATTTGTTATAATAGGAGGATGACTTATCTTAAAAAAAGAAAAAGAAAAAGCTTTTGCATGCAAAAAATGACTTCCCTAGGGAAGTCATTTTTTCGCATGCAAAAGCTTTTTCTCATTATTTAAGAGGCCTCTTAAATTGGTCCACGGTATGATAAAAAAGTAGTTGCTTGTTCTCAAAGGAATGTAATTCATTGCTTCTGTAGATATTCAGCTTACAAGTAAAATAAATTATAGTTTCAAATTTATTATTTGTCCTTTACTTTTAAGCGATCTGATGGTGATGGAATTCATTCAACTTCAGCAAATTTGTTTACCAATTTCCTAAAGTTGACTGGTAATTGGAAATTGCTAGCTTAATTAAGCAAGTATAACAATAATCTACAAGAAAGGGACACGTTATTCTTTTAATCTCTCTCAGGATAGAATGATACCCAAGATGGAATAGATCCTACATACTTGGAATTGATAACCAAGGTTTTTCATTTTTCCACACTTTGTTAATTTGGAAATACAGAGGGAATGTCTTGGTTATACTTTACTGCATATAGTTGGCTTCGAGTCAAGTATATAACATGTCAGAAAAATCCCAATTGAAAAACCAATGCCATGAAATTGGACTGAAGTGATCGAATGGACCATAGTGGACCTAAAGGACCGAGGTAGACACTGTAGGACCAAAATGGACTGAGCAGAAATGAATGGACTGAGCAGACCAAATTGGACCAAATAGACCAAAATCGACTGAATTGGACCCAAAGGAAATTAATGGACCAAACGGACCAAGGTAGCAGAATATACTCAACAAAGCTTGATATTTTAATTATATTATGAAATGATGTAAACCACCAACTCATAATTGAAATTGCAAAACATAAATTAATCCTACAATATTAAAAAACTGTGAACCAAATGAATTCCTAGATGTATTAGCTAGAATTGGTCTAAGCATCCAATAATAAACATCAAACCTTACATTCGAAAACATGACCAATACTTGGAGCTAGTGTCTCATCATCGTCACTTGCCACCGGTGTTGCCACCGGTCTTGCGTCCTCAGAAATGTGGGGTTCCTCATCAGCTGCCTCCACCCGTTGTCGTGACTATGATGATCCTTGCCCAACGTAAACAAGTCGCAACTGACGTTTCCTCCCCATTCTTGCGTCCAACACCTTTTACAACACAAAGAGGAAAAATGGTTAACAAGCACAGCCAATAATTGTTAACTGTAGTAAAGATAATTATGTATGTTAAAACTATTATTTCTTAACAACACGAAAATATAACACTTATAACATATATATGCAACAACATGAAGAAGTAACAGTTTCACCTAATAATTATATATGAGTATCAATCCGATTCTTAAGTCATGAGGACACATATATCCTATAACAAAGACACAAGTATAACTAGAGTCTTCATTTCAAAGTAAGAAAAAAAAAAAAGACAAGTCAACCCCATACCAAAACCATATTGAATGTTTTTCCCTACAATTTTCTCTTTTAGTATAGGTAAAGATTTAGTCTCGTTTGTAGCAACTTTGTTATGTAAATGAAGTAAGTTTTATTTTAGCCTATTGATTTCCTACTAAAATTATTTTCACACTTCCCACTTTGTTTGAGTTAGCTTAATCACATATTAGTCATGCTCAATCACAATTAAATCATGTACATGCTACATACATCATCATGCGATGACTTCATTTTTCTTGATTAAGGCTATATCAAACCTTCCATTCTTGAACACCTTAATGGGGAACACTCCATCTATTTAACTCGAGAATACTCTTATTTTATAAATAGTGAATCCAAATATGAATAAATAAATTATTTCTTTCTCATACTATCCTTCTCCTTTTCTACTATCTCAAATTAACATGAGAATTATCGATCCATTTTCAATTTTGTCCTGTATCATTATTTTTTAATCCTCTCACTCTTTTATTTATTATCTTATTAAATTTTACTCTTTATGTTGTATACCAACAAATAACAACGGAGTAAATAATATGATACTACATTCATTCATCTTTAAATATATGAATTAATAAAATTTGAAAATGCAATGTTAAAGATATTTTGGTCTTAAAAGTCTAAAACCTATTGTAAGTTGATGTATGGCATTGTACGTATATAACAAGCACACTAACTTCCACTTAGTCTTTGGTTAATCATCTAAGGTTAACCCTAGTATATAAACCATGTATTATGTTTATTATAAGAAATATACTTAAACTACAAATATGTAGCCATCAATAACTTTTGTCATAGGCCTAATCACATTAAACTCTCTCTCTCTCTCTCTCACATCACAACTTTAACATGTAAGAAATAGACCATCTCATTTTAAATGAAACAGGCTGTGTCCTGCCCCTTTTGTAATTGCTTCTGTTTTAATGTAATCGTCTTCCATCAAAAAAGAGAAAACAAGAAACAGTATATATCTACATTGTATATATTATTATATATTCGCATTGTATATATATATACAATATGGTATATACCATATTGGGAGTGCCGTGAACAAGTTGAGTAAAAGATAATTTCTTGAAAAAAGTAAAAAAATATTGAAGGAGAATGATGGTATGGATTAATCCAAATCCATATCATATATATTTAAGTGTCATCTTATGTTTGGTGAACCTAAATTTTTATTCTAGCAACTGCCAATAGACTTCTATGTATAAGTCCTAAAATCCAATTACAAATTGACATCCGTAGGCAAATTGTGAAAGAGGATAGGGTCATAGACTGATAGGGAGGAATTCACAATAACAACCCTTTCAAACATCTAAATCCTTCTAGGTTGTGCTTTTCAAGTCATACGCAGAGTCATAGTGACTCCAGAGCCCTGAACGAACCGGAAAGATATGTCTATGTTATTAGTGATTATATGTTCAAACTTTTATTTTTTAACAATTTTGACAAAATAACAGTTTATACATATATATGCAACAATGTCAAACTTTGCACGCAATATGCCTTTACAAATGAGAACTTATAATTTCAATAATAATTAACTATAACACAATTACGCATACCACAACAATATCCTATTACACTACTCATCATCACTGTAATCGACTTCGTTGTCATCTTCATCATTGGAGTCATCATCAATGAACTCACACTCATCCAAGTCGTCCATTTCAGGAAGATCTCTTGGGCCAATGATAGAGGCATCAATTGTCATTCCCTCCACATCATCTCGACCCCAACGAAGGTCATCCCTACCAACATCAGGACTAGTGACAGAGTACGGGATGTTCTCAAGAAACTCATCCGTGTCATCCTCATCACAATGGGGCCCAATACCTGCATCAAATACATCTCTGGCTTTCGTTTTAACGACAACATACCAATCTTTCTGCCTTTTATCTTCAACATAAAAAACTTGTGTAGCTTGAGACGCCAACACATATGGTTCATGCACCATTTTCTCCCCACCATGTACGGAATGATTAAAATTCACCATAGGAAACCCAAACTCATCAGTCTTATATCCCCTCCTATTTTGATCATCAACCCATTTACACTTGAATAACACATGTTTGATATTGCCAGAATAATTCAACTCAATGATATCTGTCAACACACCATAATACATATTGCCTCCTTCAATGGCAACACTAACTCCACTATTTTGCGTTTTTCTATTTCCCTCGACATTCGAACTCCTAAATTTTAACCCATTTATGACATAATGTTTCAGCCGATTTACTGAAGTATATGGCCCTTTCGAAAGCGTGACAAGTGTATCACTAAGTCCAGTTCTTTCCCTATCAGCAGTAGTCATTGACATCACCTAATATAATCAAACAAATTAACTGAGTCTAATTAGTACCGTCCTTCTACTTATGGGAAAGTTGCAATGTTAAAAAGTTGAATATATGACACGTACGTGAGATCTAAACCAGCCATAAAGTTTCTCTATGTGGTGCTTATGAATAGTAGCATTGGATATACGACAGTGGCCCTTTTGAAGTTCATCCTTCGTCAAACTTTTGTGCATCCTACATGAGATGGCAATTGTATTAGTGTTAATACACGTAGTGCACATTGGATTCTCGTGCAATTATATTGATGTCCATAATACCTACTCACGAAACTGGTAAATGTTCTCGGAATTGAATAGCACATAGCGATGAGCTTGGGTCAATTCCCTACTTTCTAGTGCCACACTTGAAACCACCCCTATTGACTCCTCCATCGTCCTTGTGGGTCGTGAGAATATAGTTTCAACTCTTTCCATATACCGTGAACAAAACGTTAAATATTCCTCCACTATGTAGCCTTCGGCAATACACCCTTCTAGAGCAGCCCTATTTCTTACATAAGACTTAAAGCGTGAGAGGTACCTATAATGCGCATGACAAGGTTAGTAATTGACACTAGCTATTACAAAGCACACATGAAACCTCATACTGTACATGTATTACCTATGACTTACCTCTCAATGGGGTACATCCAACGGTACTGAACTGGACCACCAATCTTGGCTTCAGTAGCCAAGTGCATGACCAAATGTACCATCACAGTGAAGAAAGATGGAGGAAATATCTTTTCCAATTCACACAACGTCACTGCAATGTCAGCCTCAACACTCGCAATATCAAACACCGTAAGGGTTTTCGAACAAATTTTCCTAAAGAAACAAGCTAACTTTATCAAAGGCCTAATAACGTGCGATGGCAAAGATCCTCGTAAAGCAATTGGAAGGAGTTGTTGCATCAGGATGTGATTATCGTGACTCTTTAAACCAGAAATCTTATGTTCTTTGAGGTTGACACGGCGGGAGATGTTGGAAGCATACCCATCGGGCACTTTTACGTCTCGCAAAACTTGCAAGAAACCAGCTTTCTCCAATGCAGTCATATGAAAACAAGCAGGCGGTATCATATACTTATCATCACCTTTTCGCTGTAGGTGGAGTTCTCTCCTTATTCCCATTTCCGCCAAGTCAAGGCGTGCCTTGTAATTGTCCTTTGCCCAGTCCTTCACGTTCAGCAAAGTGCCAAGTATATTGTCCATCACATTCTTCTCTATATGCATCACATCAAGATTGTGTCGCAACTTGTGATCCTTCCAATAAGGCAATGTGAAAAAAATACTTCTCTTCTTCCAAACACATTGATTTGCCTCACCTCTCTTTCTTTTGTTGTATTTTTCTCGACATTTCTTTCCCAGACAACGTGTAAGTAAAGTTTCAGTGTCCACAATTATGTCTGACGCAACTGGTGGCACAGGAGCCACTCGCATATCAGTGAATCCATCAAATAAAGTATCTTCTTTCCGAAATTCGTGGTCACTACCCAACCATCGCCTATGCCCCATGTAACAGAATTTGCGGCCATTTTTTAAATATTTCGAGTCGGTCTCTGAGGCACAACAAGGACACGCAAACTTACCCTTCGTACTCCAACCCGACACATCTGCGTATGCAGGAAAATCATGTACCGTCCACATCAATGCTGCATGCAATTGGAATACATTTTTTGAAGATGCATCGTACGCTTCTACTTCAACATCCCATAATTCCCTCAGTTCTTCTACTAAGGGTTGCAAGTACACATCTATTGCAATCCCTGGCGATTTAGGTCCAGGAATAACTAGTGATAAAATCAAAGATGACCGTTTCATGCACAACCAAGGCGGGAGATTGTAAGGGACTAGCATGACAGGCCAAGTGCTGTGAGTAGTACTCAGCATTCCGAAGGGGTTGAACCCATCCGCAGCTAATCCAAGTCTGACATTACGAGGCTCAGACGAGAACTGTAAATGCGTAGTGTCAAACATTTTCCATGCATCCGAGTCAGTAGGATGCCGCATTACCCCGTCCTCTGTACGACCATTAGCATGCCATTTCATAGAACTAGCCAAGTCGGGTGACAAAAATAATCGCTGCAATCTTGGCTTTAAGGGAAACCAGCATAGGATCTTTGCAGCTTTCTTCTTTCCCTTACTAGATGAGGCATTATTATTTGTAACAGATGCCTCATTCGGTTTCCACCTACTTTCTTCGCAACAAGGACATGCCTCGAGGTTAACATTCTCCTTCCAAAATAGCATACAATCATTGGGACAAGCATAGATCGTCTCATACCCCAAACCCAAATCTCGAACTATTTTCTTAGCCTCATAATGGTCCTTTGGCAACTTAGCGTCAGAAGGGAGCATATCCATCAAGAGTTGAAGCAACATAGTAAATGACTTGTTCGTCCAACCACAAAGAGTCTTCAACTGGAACAACACAACGATGGCTGAGAATATGCTAAATTTTGTACACCCAGCATATAAAGGTTTGTCCACATCATCTATCATTTTGTAAAACTTTTGTGCACCATCATTTGGACCTTGAGCCGGTTGTTGCACAGTTTCACCTTCGTCCATTGGTTCAGGTGGCATTCCATGCATGGGGCACAAATCATGCAACATCCCACGAAAGTCACCGTATTGTTCTAAGGACTCTTGGACATGACTACGCCCACATTCAGTGGCAGTTGGCGCAGCCGCCGATTCCCCATGCCATTTCCAAAGTGTATAATTTTGAAGCATCCCCTTACTCCAAAGATGTTCACGTGCCACCCCTGGCAGTACCAAATTCATATTCACACATTTGGTACAAGGACAAAAGATTTTCCCATCGCTTGCATGTTTTGATGCAAATTCCACAAATTTAAGTACACCTTCAATATATTCCCTTGAACCCCTCTGCTTCTTCATCCAACTTTTATCCATGATTATACAAGATAAACAATATCTAACCTACAACAACATTTGGTAATGCATAGCCAATAAACCGTCAAATTAGATTCAGAGGTGATCTGAGACCTATAGGTGATTTGTAAAGAACAAATAAGTTAACTATGCATAGATTTTCATAGAACATATATATATCACTACATCAAGAATAACCTATACTTTCAATTTTCTAAATAGTAACACTAAATGAAGCATAACTTAATGTGATATGTTTGGAATATTTTAAGCATAATTGTTGGAATAAGATATTAACAAATCACATATGCATGCAATTGTAATAATTATAACCTCCAGAATACCAAGATAACTATGTCCAACAAAGAAGTCGTCTCCTACATGTGATAATCTAAGCTAAAATCATTTTCCTGTTTGTATGTTTCTCAATATGTACCGAATAACCCCTGTGGATTCAATAGTGGTGATTCAACCTAAAATTGTTAATTACTATAATACTACTTTCACTTGCATCTGTAAATATGACATTTACACAAATATTAAATATTGTTATTATGGAAAGAGGAAGAAAACATTTACTGACATATATAGGAACTATGAAGTGTTGTCATGTTCATAAATTACAAGTAGGTTGTTAAGAAGGTTGTGCATTCCTCACAAGTCACAACATACATGTAGCAATAACGCAAATGTAATAACTATTTCCATTAAGAGTAATGTATCATAATTTTTTTTTTCTTTCTATTAAATTATACAACGAAATTAAGATTTTGTGTTGTGAATCTTCAAAATTTATAAATTTAATAGAAAGATTGACTGTGTTGGGTGATTTAAAGTTTTTAAAGCCTCACTTATTGTAACTATAGTCGTATTTGTAACATACAGAGAAGACAGTCAAAATGAATGCAGCTATGATCATGTGAAACTTTGTACTTCTTACAAAGGATACCTATAGCTACGTTTTTAAAAGCACTGGTATTTGTGGTGGGTTTTAGCTCCATTTATAAGGAACGCGACTATAGGGCAACTATAGCTAAATTAGGGAATAAGTATTAATTGTAATCAAATATTACACCCAGGTGCATTTCCCACAAGACAAGTAATGAAAAGAAAGCTACCTTATCTTCAGCAAGCTGTGGAAGATGAAGAATCACAGATGGCTCAGTGTCTTCCTACCTGAAACCCCTAGTACGAAGCAAAAATGAAGCTCAAGAATTCTTAACATAATAGAAGATTGGACCACATGTACACAATGTAGTACAATCATGTAAACATGTAAGATGTATAAGAAAGTTATATATTATATTACACACCAACTATGAGTACTTTTATTTTTGTTTGTAAGAAAAATCTGCAACTACATACTTATGTCACCGCTGACCTCAAGGACTTCATTTTAATTGTTATTTTATTCGAACTCATTTTCAGGGAACTGATTTTTGGTTAATGACAAAATATAATAGAAAAACGATTATCTTGCTTACGCAATTGATTTTCTATAGAATTGTAATAGAGCGCATATACTAAATGCTATGTATGATGATATTGTAATTCCAAAATAGAATATATTGTTGCCCACTCCTTTGAGGTTCCAAGAGTTGGTCTAAGTTAATTGTTACGAACAAATCGATATGATTTGTTGATTCTATACTAGCAGGAAAGAACCGAATGCATCCATGTAATTAGGTATTACTTGTTGGGAGTCGATTGTCACATTTTGTTATGGAGTTTAAAGTTTATTTAATTTATGAAAAGCGTTAGTCAAGAAGAAAGTGGTATGAAGGGTTGAAAATAGTTTAATTTATGAAAATTTATTTCATTTATGAAATAAGTTAGTCAAAAGAGAAGATGTATGAAGTGATAATATCTATATTTAGGTAATGCCCAACTTATTAAATTAAGAGGAACTTCAAGTTAATTGCATATACACACACACACTCAGGCATCTCTTCATGCAATATCAAGAGTGAGATATTCACCCATTCAAATATAAAACCACTTCCCTTTCCAATACAATACTGCACGTTGGGTATGTTCCAACTGTGTTTGTTTTACAAGTATCTTTTCGAAATTTGTATCATACGGCTACGTATGTCTCAGATACAGCCCTATGATACAAATCTTAATGTATATAATTAAAAGAAAAGAACAATTACAAAAAAAAGAGTTACAAAGATGCAAGGACGCATCAAATTAAGAAAGATAGTAAGCACAACGAAGAAAAGGCGTGGGAATTGGGCGGGTACCAAGATAAAATGATAGAAAATGAAGGTGAATGGCTTTTGAGAGGCGTCTGGATTTTCTTGCACAGTGACCAGAATTTTTTGTGAACTTTGTGCCTCTGACTATAATTTCAAATCTTTGCGAACAACATCACCTGTGAAAGACATGTAAGGAACATGTTAATTAATAGATACATGTACACGTGCTCAACAATAGTAGCTGCTTATCAGTTGCAGTTTCATGCAACTTAGAGTGGATTGTGCATACAAGTACATAGTTAGAAACCTTTCTCAAAGCTAAACAAGTCCATTTGGCAAAGCGTTTTTCCTTTAGTTTTTTAACTTATTAAGTATAGATTTTTAAAACCTCTTTTTTTATTTTTTTTATTTTTTTATTTTTTTTTTCTGGATATAAATTAACAATACTTTATCCAACTTTCATAAAAAAAGCTTTTAGTAAATAACTACATCCAAATGCACTAATGTGTTTGACTCCAAATTAGACGTTGGATTAGCTAAAAAGGGCAGAACCCAATTATTGCGGTATTGAGACAAAGCAATGCCTAATGTGATCAATATGGGCGCTAATAATTCTACATAATCAGAATTATTATATATTTATTATTTTGTTTTGAAGATCACTAGCTATAATAGTCAAAATAGCTACAAGTTACAAGTTTTGTTTTGTAATGAAAAAAGTTCTACTTGAACTTGGAAGCAAATAAGATATTGAAACCTCTACAGTAATACACAGTTAAAGCAAATCAAACCTACTGAAATCTCCTTTCTTTCCCTCTGTCAGCTTCACAAACACCCAATTTCGTAAATAAATAAATAAACGCAAAAATTAATTAATATCGTAGGTTTCCTGTTTTTTGGCAACATTGAATAGATATCTTCTAATCTTGAAATGCCACAACCTAGCCATATCCTGATGTGGTAAATATGTCAGCATTGTTTGCGCTTCATAAAAGTTCCCAACTCATTAGGTAGCCAAGACAGTCAAGAAGCATCACTGCTACACCCATCACTACAATCTAGACATTCTTATTCTAAGAACTTCCTAAACTATATCTTCAAACCCAACACCAAGTAACAGGTTGTGATGGCAGTCAAGCACACTTTGTTTTACACCTTTTTTTTAAGACACAAAAATTGACTATGCACGCAATAAAGAGGCTAGAGGTTTTAATAAAAATAAAAATAAAATTGTTTTATTCTTTATAATGAGTTTGGTTTTTTTATATATAAAAAAAAATTATTAACTTATCTATATAAAGCCTTTTAAAGCATCCGTTCTTTCTATGTACAACTACATTTATACACCCATTTTTAATAAATCAACAACGCAACAAGTCAATCCAAACACACATATTTTAACAAGAGAATTGGTACCATATATGTAATTATGAATATTAAGAAATTCTAACTCCTTCGATAGAAGAACATATTCCAAGAACATTAAAACCTCAATATATATATATATATATGTATGTATGTATGTATGTATGTATATAATTAAAAATAAATAAATGATTTGTTACCTCCTTGAAGAATTAAAAAATAAAGTACTAACAAAATCCCTTGAAAAAATATAAGATTATTTGACTGAAATTCACACATATATTGCTAAAAAAAAAATAATGACAAATCACATATAAATAGTCATCTTAACTAATCACGAAAGAGAAATTGATACAACAGGCACTACAAGTGAGATATGCCCTTCATCCAAAGCACGATACATCTAGATGTGAGCTTTCATGAGTACCAAAAAGATAGGTGCTTTCGTCTTGGAACAATTGTTGCGATGATTACTCAATTAATTTTTTAAAAAAGCAATGAGATTTATTCCTTTCTTTTAGATTATTTTAATATATTTTATACCAACATAGAAAATATAATATAAAGTATATTGTTAACCTTATCAACTGAACCAACTCCGTAAACAAACATTATAAAATTTCACAACCACCATAAGACATCAATAATCATAGTAAAATAAGACAAACTAGTTAGAAAATATTCATAATTAAAATATAAAAAAAAAAAAAAAAATCCACTTCAAGGTCCACCAATAGTTGTACCATCTAGAAACTTAACAAATAAATTTCCTAGTTTGTAGTTTGTACCAAACCAATCCAATACGATTAATCGATCACTATGCATCTCATAAACAAATGGACTTAAACTCGATTTTTCAGATGTTTCTTTTCTTCAAATCTTTTGATATGGACACTCATCCTATCAACTTGAAAGATAAATATGAATTAAGATAGCTCTAGAAATAAAGTTGGAATCAAACTCTATAACTATGAGCATCAATCTCTATAAATAAAGGGGGCTACCCAATAGAAAAAATAAAATAAAATAAATTCAATCTTTATCATTCTTTTAGAGAGACATTGGCGTCTGTAAATCCTTTATGTTAGCAACACCAATCTCTGTAAGATCCACAAAAAATTTATGCTGTAAATTCCACCAAAATAATGCTCAACCATCTCCAAACCACAAACATGAAACCGTAATTCATAGGATTTCCAACTCGACACCCAAACATTCAACTGATCAACAAGTAACAGGGCACCAACCAAGCACAATTCCTCTTGAAGCTCAAGGAATGAATCCATGGAACACTTAAAGGAATGAGATGCTGCACCCTATGTATAACATTTGTTATTGGATAACATGAGTTTAAAAATTAAATTAGTGCACTTTACCTCCCTAATGGATTGGTTATTATCATAACTAGTTGTAGGTCTATGCAATGCATGAGGCATTTACAATTTTTTGTATCGATATATATATAAGTTCAATAAAAAGTCTGTGCTTCTTCCAACCACATAACAAGAGTCTTCAACATAAAAAGCTACTTTGTATGGCTTTGTTTTATCATATTAACTAGTTTGTGTGATTGTATGAAAATATATATGATCATTATTGTTAGAGAATGAAGAGGGCAATAAATTTATTTACAGATGAATTTCTGCCATGATATGTTATATAATTTATACATTGTAAGATGAGCTTCACAATCATCATATGAAATAGAATTCCATTGAATAACTTATGCATTACAAGATTGTAGATTATGATACTAAATTTAATACCATAATCTTTAAATTTCTTACCCCTATAAAAAAATAAAATAAAATAAAATAATATCATGTAGGGGGAACATAAACAAAGATAATAAATAATACCACAAATAATTAAATTAAACAATTAAAAATAATTATATTACTTTTTGTCATTTTGGATTGAACTGCACCAATTAGACCGAGTGGATCAAAGGGCCAAATTGGACCGAAAGGACTGAAGTGGACTAAAAGGACCGAATTGGACCGAAAGGACCAAAATAGACTGTATGGACCAAAATGACCGAAGTGAACTGAATGGACCGAATAGTTGGAATGGATCGAAGTGGACCAAAAGGACTAAGGTAGACTGAATAGACCGACATGGACCGAATTGGACAAATTATCAATAATTCTAAAATGTCATTATTAGTTTATTACCATTTGCATATTATGTGACAAAATATGTACTTTAATAATAAAAAAATTCTAACAAAGCATTTGAGTTATCACACCTAACATAAATGAGATAAGTTGTTCAAATCAAGGTTCTAAAACTTGTTTAGCAAAAAAAAAAAAAATAAAAAAAAAAAAAAAAAAAAAAAAAAAAAAATTTATTCCCGCAATAGTTAATCTTTGAAACCTTGGTGATTTAAAGTTTTTACCCTAAAACTTTTGAAAGCTTCAACCAGCTTTAAAGTGGTAATAATATCATTGTCAATAGGTTTAACGGTATAGTGGGCGGTCTTGATTGGAATGCATGCACTTGTATTGTTAAGAATAAAGAATTTTAGTAGTGGGCCTTCAGGATCAAGCTGGTTCACTCTTGCAAATAAAAGTACAACAATTGGCCGGGGAGAATATATATGTGAGGTTTAGGCTGTTTAGCACAAAGTCATTTCATGATATATATCATCATTCTTGTAATATACTATAAGGTATGGTCAAAAAGGGAGGAAAATGTAATCATATAGATGCTTTTGAAGCTTAAACAAACCAGGAGCCTTATATTTGGATATGATTGTAATAAACTTTAAGTGAATTTAATACTTACTATCATGATTAGAAGGGGTTTCATGATCATCATCAAAAACTAATTAGTGTTAACATGATAATAGAAAACGATTATCATAAAACAGATGTCATACATTTGAAATACTATCATATTTATCAACAACAACAAAATTGTTGTATAAAGGATGTTGTGAATTTTTTTCCCCAATTCATTCAACAAATGAGTAAGAGGGGTCTCATCATCATCTTCTACTCATTTAGGCATTCATGTGGATGGGGTTGATCATGAGTTCAACAAGTATTTGAAAATTATCTAGAATAAATCAGCTAAATCATACCAAAAAAGAGTGTATCAATGGGCCTCATCATCTTCTACTTATTTGCTAATTAAACTTTTGTGAATTTGTCCAAATTAATTGAACTAAAGCTGCTGATCAATCATAGTAAAAAAGAGTGAATGTTTTAAAACTATGATTATGCATACCCCTTTCATTAGTACACTTTTCCAAATTTAAAAATCCATAAAGCACCTAAAGGTGACGTCGACCACCATTTTGAAGACAGCTTTTTTTTTCAATAATATGTTCATCTTTCCACGTTCCTGACCAAAGTCGGTCGTACGTGGCACATAGCCATTGGTTCACATCTTTACAACAAGGAATCTTAACCATGAATTATTCTCACCGTCCTCGAATGATCTACACATATCTGCTAAAAAAGGGAATCCCTATAATGCAAGGTAAAGCTACACACACACTACATGTTTTTGTTTTATTTGATAAATATATACACAAAAACTCATTTAATATAGTTATCTATTCTTTTTTCTATAAACAAAGTTTGAAATTAGCAAAAGGAATTGCAAGTTAAGAAATTTATCACATAAAGCTTGACACACAAGCTCACTTCTTGATCTAATTCCCTATATAAGCTACTTTTGACTACACAACTTTGTCATCCAAAGCAAACCAGTTCATTCTAGAAATCATTTCAAACAGTTCCACCCTACAGAAGAACCATCATAAAAACCAATTCAAACCCCATTTTCTTTCACCCTTTTTCTAAACATGGCTAGGTACTACAACCAACATTATTATTACCAAGACTACCTCTCTTTCCCTATCCACCTTTGCTTCTTTGTTTTCATACTCTTCTTCATCTTGGGCTTCACATAGTACATAAACTATGAGTCTATGTTTGAGGACTTGATCACTCAGATCAAACTCTTCCTCACTCTTGTCCCCTTACTTCTATTGATACTAGTTCACTGCCTATCCAGTGGTGTTCAACCAACTGCCACTCTCTTCAATAATACCTTCAAAATCAAAACCAATCTAAAACAAAGTCACAAATAAAAATCTGATTTCCTTAGCCGTACTTTTTGAATCCCAATATAAAACCAAATATTGAAATTGAAAATTTATACCCAAAATCAAAATCCTAGATCGACGGTCGAAACCCTAAACCTAAAATCGAAACCGTAAAGCAAAAATAGGAACCTCAAAACAGGAATCAAAACAAACAATTTTGAAAAACTTACTGCTAGTCCGCCTTGCGAGAATGGGTGTGTGCCAGCGATCGATGAGAAGGAAACGAAGAGGAGGAAGAGCGGAGGGAGGAAGGGGATTCACATAGGGTGGAAGTGAGGTAGCTTGAGATCGGTGAGAGTGGGTTGAGATCGGTGAGGGGAGTGTGTTGGATCGGTGAGAGTTGTCTGAGATCGGTGAGGGGAGTGTGTTGGAGCGGTGAGAGTTGTCTGCGATCGGTGAGGGGATGTGCGAGCGATGAGGGGACTGTGTTAGAGCGGTGAGGGGAGTGTGCGATCGGTGAGGGGAGTGTGGGCGATCGGTGAGGGTTTTGTGCGATCTGAGAGCGAGTTTTTTTGTGGAGCTAGCTAGTTCGGGTATTTTTCTGTTTCGATGGTGAGGGATTCGACGTTTCCTTTTCTTTTTTTTTTTTATACTGAAACTTGAAGCTGCGTTTTAAACGCAGCTCCAGACTTGTACAGTCCGTTTCAAGCATTTCTGAAGCTGCATTTTTTAAACGCAGCTCAAGCTACAATTAAAAATATATATATATATATATATATTTAGCCGGACGGGCCTGAAGCCGCATTATCGAGCCGCGTTTTTGGAAAACGCAGCTCCAGCCTGTCCTTGGAGCTGCATTCTTGGAAAACGCGGCTCAAAGGAAAGGCTGTAGCCGCGTTTTCCAAAAACACGGCTCCAAAACACGGCTTCAGACCGCGTTTTTTGTAGTGACAAGTCCACTATGATCATCTTCCTCACCATTTCATTTTCTTCAATGGTCGTATTACTTGAAAATCCTAAATCATTTTCAATTTCAACAGCTTCAGGAGGATTCCTGGTTCGTACAATGAGTTATCATTATAATAATCTAATATCAATTATTTTACAATCTATTTCAATAACAAACATAAAATAAATTTTATTACAATGAATATATTATTGCAATAATATGATTAGAATTATTTTTATTGCAATAAGATTTTTGAAGTAATAGTATATTATTACAAAATATTCAAATCAGTAAATTGTTTATTGCAACAATATACATACATACATACATACATACATACATATATATATATATATATATAATTGTATCAAAATTCTTATTAAAATATTTGGAGTTTATTGCAATGGAATTTTTTTTTTGTTACATATATCTATTACCTCAAGTTTTATTGCAACAACTCGCATTGAACATTGCAATGACGCAAATGTTACTGCAATGATTTTTTTCATTGTAATAAAATTTTTTATGAATAAAAACATTAAAACACTACTACTATATTGTGCATGTTAGAGTTCATATATAACACATCCTTAATTTAATTTATCCATGCTAGCTTTTTTGATGATATGGGTAATAAATTAAAATCTTTAGCTTGCCAATCCTTCATCGTATGAGACACCAGTAGAGGGCAACCATGATTCTCCATAGAAAAACAAAGAGACTCTAATGCTAGGCTTGAAAAGAATCTAAAACATATGAACACTTAGCCACCTCACCCACTTCTCTGTACTTGCACCTAGCCAATGATTATTGTACTCTCCATATATAAAAAAAGGTCGTTTCAAAGCTCTTATTCCATTGTAGCCACTCTTCCTGCACTATGACATCGCTCATATAAGATTTCATAAACACTGTTCTAGAATAAGGCCTCCATGGTCTGCTCAGAAGCCTTTGTTTTTATTTCGATTTTGATATCCTTGGCTAGTGATACATACATGTATTTGGAATTATGAGTCCATTAGACAAAATGTAGGAGTGTGGTTTTCTATGAAAGAGACGAGTGTCTGTGTAGTTAGTGTCCATACGGGCAACACTAGAAGAGGTGGGACTCTAGAAAATATATAGGAGCCAACAACTAAGTGATTTGAGAAATAACAAGTACCATTAGTAATTTAGTTTATTTACTGTTGTTTTATAACCATTATAATTTGGTATCTGTTGTTATTGTTATTATCTTTTATTTATTGTAATGTTGGAGTATGTTTTAAGTAGTTAGAGTCCTAATAGGCTGGGTAGTTGAGTCATTGTAGCTAACGTTGTGGGCAGTTCCTTGTTTTTAAATTGTAAACGTTATGGAGTCTTTATTTTTCGATTGTTAAGTTGTAGCAACTGGTATAAAACCAACCAAGTATTATTCAATAAAAATATCTGAGAAGATTAATCAAATTAAATCTTAATTAGTTTCCAGAGGTCAAGATTCCCTCAATCAAATCCAAAAGGTTCCCAGAGGTTAGGATTTCCTCCATCAAATCCAAACTTTATCCCTTTGTTATCTTTTATTCTTTTACTTATCAATTGTTTCATTAAAAACAACCAAAATTCTATCTCATTTTCTCTCCCCAAAAATTGTGTACGTATCAGGTAGTGATTGTGCTAGATTGTCCAAATAGTGCTTCTGTTGACCATATATCATATACCACTTATTTGGCACTCATGGTAGAACTGATAGTTAAAGTGTGAATATAAGGTATCCTTGTTAGGATTAGTGCCCTTAAATCCTATTGTATGATGCTATGTATGTTATTATATATGACATTATGTATGACTTAATGTTGTTATTAATAAAGTTGTTTTATTATTATCTAAAATAATGGTAACATGAATATTCGGACATTATCATATAGTCCATAAGATGCATAGTATGTGATTTATGTGAAAAGTCACAGAAGATATAAATCACAGGTTCTTTGTAAACTCAGAATTTTAGTTCATAGTCGGTGATGAAATTGGGCATTTCATCTGCAAAGACTATAACATATCAACTAAGATGATTTGTCTTGATCATGGAAGTGAAAACTTCTAGTTGATGTGTTGATATGTTTTAAGAGTTAAAACATATTGAATTGGACCGCTGTGAGATTTATTATGCTCCTAACGACTGTCAAATGAATAATAAATCTCACGACTTATATTTATATGAACTCTTAATTCTAAGAGAATAATGGACCTGATCATGGAGTGTAGGTTGCTTTGATATATCAGGAGTGAGATCTAAGATAACGGTCAATACCTCAGTATGTTAGGCAGCCACATTTAGTGTTAATGGAACATATATTCTCAAGATGAAATTCATAGTCTCTTAACGGAAATACAAAATATTCCCTTGAGATAAGTTTAATGGGTTTGTTATTCAGAGAATTAGGTCTAACCACTTTGGTAAGAAATTACTAAAGTATATATTTGTGAAATTGGATTTCATAAATATATGATGAATAATGTAAAAAGATTAAACCGAGTACTCAAGGATTTAAGATGTAGTAATTTACAAAGTGGCAGTCCACATTCATGACTTTGTATTACTACGAATATTTTATGAAGGGGTTGCATGTACAATAAAGTCTTGGGATGTAATTTATTAATAAGGCCTAGAGTGCAATTATATTTATATAATGGTATTAAATATAATTAATGGTAATTTTGGACTTGTCAAGAGTTGACAGAAAAGCCCAAGACCCTTGGAGTTAGTGTCTTATTTGTTCCCTTTTAGTCCCACTCCAAACCACATACTAAAACCCAATTGGAAAAACCCAAAAGGCTAGCCCAATTAGATAATCAGTAATACTGAGAGAAACATACAGAATTTAATAAAGAACATGAAATGGTATGTATGTGAGTGTTGGACACTCTTTCGTTCTCTCTAGAACAAACAATAGATTGAGAGACCACACTTCTTGGGTACAAGTGGAATTGGAGTGAAGATTGAAAGTGTTCTCAAGAACTTCTGATCTTTGGTTTTGAATTTCACCGCACCAAGATACACTTTCTTATTCTTAAATTCTGAAACTTACATAGTAATTGTTATCAATTGTGAATGAAGTAGATCCATTAATTTCTTCCACTTGCTTACATGATATCCATCAAATGGTATCAGAGCGGTCTTCAATTTCCAATCTGTATAACATATTTTGTGAGTTTTGGAATTAGAGATAATAGTTTCATGATTTTAGAAGATTATAGATATTTAATTTTCTGCATGGTTTCTGAAACTATGATTTGATGAAAACTGATATTGATGTTATGATGTTGTTTAAATTTGAATTCAAGTATGTTGAATTGAACTTTAAGGCTGTAGCATCAATGGAATTTAGTTTTGATATCAAATTCCATCTCTCATGTTCATTTGGTGTTTGTTTATTCATGAAAACCGTTGAAAACTGTTCAGATTTTCCCTTCAAAAACTAAAAACATAGGTTTTTTACGGGTTAGCTTCCCGCGAAGTTACTCGCAAAAAATGCCTGTGAAGCACAAAAACTTTTCGCGGGTAAGCTTTACTAGCGAAACAGTCGCGAGACAGTAGCGAAAGTTTCTGTCTGATTTTTTGTGTTTTCACTTTTTTGCCTTAACTCATTTTCGTGGGAAGAGCTTAGTCGTGAGATTCTTGCAAAAATGCCATTGAAGGGAATTTTTGAAATTTTTTCTATGTTTTCAAATGTTTAAAGTGCAAGGCTGTGTGTGATTAGATTACACATGTTTACAAAGTAAATACCTTTAATTTAAAACATCTAGTGGGAGAGAGATACAAGGGTTGCATCTCACGGCCTCCATTGTCGGTTTATTGTAGTATGATTAAGCACCTTGCCTTGGCATATATGCCTTGCTCCCTTCGGAGGGTGTTTAATTCATGGAACTACAGATTAAACTTCTTAATGATGAATGATATGTGTTTTTACATTAAGAACGACCATGCTACTGTGGAGTTACTTAATGACTCACATAGAATTCAGTCAATGGTGTACACTAGACTAAGTTTAATGTTAACCTCCCTTCAGAGCTATGTCATTATTACTTAGAGGTTAAAGTAAATACGGCATGTTATTAGTGTTTGATAAGAGTTATCATGATAGCACTAATAATGAGAATAGTTCTCAATCAATCATAGTGTTTATAATTTACTTGCTTCTAAGGAATTTTAAACATGGGATTGGATTGTCGTTGCATATATTATTTTATAGTTTTATTAAGGTTCCATATTATATGCTTATATGCTAAATTGATAATGTCCAGTTTACTTATTATATTCATGTTTATTATTTTCAGATTTGAACATGACATCATTTAGCCCACTTGTTACTATTCTTAATCAAAACAAACTGACTGGATCCAATTATGTTGACTGGAAAAGAAATTTGGACATTGTTCTTACAGCTGAAGAGCACAAATATATGCTTACTAAACCATGTCCTAGCTTTCCTTCATTAGATGCTCCTCCTGAGGAAAAACAGCGATATGATCGTTGGCAGAAATCTAATGAGATGGCTAAGTGCTACATCCTAGCATCTATCTCAAATGTTCTATAGCATCAAATGTAGGATGTAGAACTAGCTTCGGACATTATATTATATCTGAAGGAGATGTTTGGTGAGCAAGGTTGTTCTGCAAGGCAAGAAACCATGAGGCAAATTTATAATACCAAAATGGTTGAAGGTAGTTCAATGAAAGAGCATTGTCTTGCAATGATCTCTAATTTGAATACATTGGAGGTTTTAGGTGCCAATATTGATGGAGAATCCCAAGTGGATATGATACTCCAATCACTATTAGAATCATTCAAGGAATTCAAACTTAACTATAATATGAACAAAAAGATTTATACATTGTCTGAATTAATAAATGAGTTGGTAGCGGCGGAAGGTATTCTTGGTACTTCTAATGTTGAAGCCAATATGGGTGAAGCTTCTACTTCTCAACCTAAGTCGAAAGGCAAGGGTAAGAAGAAGAAGGACTTCACCAAACAAGATGGTAAACAAATTGCCTTAGGAGTTGCCAACAAAGGAAAGAAGATCAAAGGAAAATGTTTCCATTGTGGAGAGAAAGGACATTGGAAGAGGAATTGTCCAAAGTTCAAGGCTGCCAATAATAAAGGTATGAAAAGTTCACTCCTTCTTGAAATATGTTTAGTACAAAATCCCACAGATTCCTGGTGTGTGGATTCAAGTTGTACTAATCATATCTGCAATTCTTTGCAAGGGTTCTAGGAGACCAAAAAGCTTAAAGAAGGGGAATTGTTTCTTACTTTGGCTAATGGGAGCAGGATTCCGGTTGTAGCTGTTGGAGTGTTTAATTTATGCTTTAAGTCTAGGGTTTTAATGTTGGAAGACTGTCTATATGTACCTAATGTTCTTAGGAATTTAATTTCTACAACTTATTTAGGTAAACATGGATATTGTGTTATCCTTAAAGACAATGTTGTAATAAAGAAGGGTAAAATATTTATCTGTTCTGGCAATATTGTGGATGGTCTTTATATTTTAGCTCCTGATATGCATGAATTATATAATTATGAATTAGATAATAACTTTCATGTAAAATCATTAAAGAGAAAGTTTCCTTCTACTAATGATGCATATCTTTGGCACTTGCGTTTGGGTCATATTAATCCAAACAGAATTCAAAGACTAATCAAAGATGGACTCTTAAAGCCATTAGACTTTGATGAATTTCCAGTTTATGAATCTTGTTTGGAAGGCAAAATGACCAAACGACCTTTTAATGCAAAAGGAAGAAGAGCTCAAAAGTAGCTTAAATTAGTTCATATGGATGTATGTGGTCCTATGTCAACCCAAGCAAAAGGAGGTTATGAGTACTTCATCACTTTTACTGATGATTACTCAAGATATGGTTATGTGTACCTAATGGGATGGAAGTCCGAAGCCTTTGAAAAATTCAAAGAGTTTAGGGCTGAAGTTGAGAATCAATTAGGTAAACACATAAAAGCCATTCGATCTGATTGTGGTGGCGAATACCTTCTTGTGGATTTCAAGGATTACTTAACTCAAAATGGGATTGTATCCCAATTGACTGCACCTAGAACTCCCCAATAGAATGGTGTAACAGAAAGAAGGAATAGGATTCTTCTAGAAATGGTTAGGTCCATGATGAGTTACTCAACTTTACTGATTTCTTTTTGGGGTTATGCCTTAAATACAGTGATACATCTTTTGAATTTAGTTCCTTCAAAATCTATTCCCAAAACACTGATGGAATTGTGGAGTGGGCGTAAGCCTAGTATGAAATATCTCCACATTGGGGTTGTCCAACACACGTGTTAAAAGGGAAGCCTGATAAATTGGAACCAAAATCAGAAGTGTGTTTGCTTGTAGGTTATCCAAAAGAAACTAAGGGTTATTTATTCTATAGTCATAAGGATAACAAAGTTTTTGTTAGTACAAATGCTAAGTTCTTAGAAAAATGACTATATGAATAATTTTACTCCTAGAAGTAGAGTTGTATTGGCTGAAATGAATGAACCTGTAAATGAACAACCAATGGATGAAACTAGGGGTGATGTGGTTGTGTTAGATACACCACAAGATACTACTCATGAGATGTATAGTACACAGGTGCCTTGTTGTAGTGGAAGAATTGTTCGACCTCCTATAAGATTCATAGGTTTAGGAGAAACTTATGAAGCTATCTTTGAAGAGGCTGAATCAGATCCCTACACTTATAAAGAGGCAATGAATGATATAAATGCACATCATTGGGTCAAAACTATGAAATCTGAATTAGATTCCATGTATTCCAATCAAGTTTGGGATCTTGTAAAGGCGCCTAATGGCATTAAACCTGTTGGTTGCAAATGGGTTTACAAGAGAAAGAGAGGGATAGATGGAAAGGTTGAAACCTTTAAAGCAAGGCTAGTGGCGAAAGGGTATACACAAAAAGAAGGTATTGATTATGAAGAAACCTTTTCACCAGTAGCAATGCTTAAATCTATCAGAATTCTCTTATCCATTGCTGCTCATTATGATTATGAGATTTGGCAAATGGATGTCAAGACTGCATTTCTTAATGGCAATCTTGAAGAGGAAATCTATATGATGCAACCGGAAGGGTTCATAGCAAAGAACCAAGAGTACATGGTATGCAAGTTGAAAAGGTCCATTTATGGACTTAAATAAGCATCTAGGTCATGGAACATCAAATTTGATCAAGCAATCAAGTCATTTGGTTTTGAACAAAATCTTAATGAACCATGTGTGTAGAAAAGACATCGAGATAAAGTAGTAATGTTCCTAGTACTTTATGTTGATGATATTCTACTCATTGGAAATGATGTAGGGGTAATGTCATCAGTAAAAGTTTGGTTGTCAAGCCAATTTGATATGAAGGACTTGGGTGAGGCTAACTTTATTCTAGGGATCAAGCTTTGGCGAGATCGCAAGAATAAGATGTTAGGCTTATCACAAGCTGGATATATAGATAAGGTTCTAGAATGATTTAGCATGCAAAACTCCAAGAAGAGATTACTTCCTTTTAGACATGGAGTTCCTCTGTTTGATGACCAAAGGCCTAAGACTCAAAAGGAATTAGATATGATGAGACAAGTTCCTTATGCTTCTGCAGTGGGAAGTCTCATGTATGCCATGCTTTGTACTAGACCAGATATCTATTATTCAGTAGGCATGTTCAGTCGATATCAATCAAATCCAAGACCAAAACATTGGCAAGTTGTAAAGCATATTCTCAAGTATCTACGGAGAACGAGAGATTATATGCTTGTTTACCGTTGTGAGGATTTGATACCCATTGGCTATATAGATTCAAACTTTCAATCGAATCTAGATTTCAGAAAGTCCACATTAGGATGTGTATTCACCTTGGGAGGTGGAGACATAACTTGGAGGAGTGTAAAGCAATCTTGTATTGCAGACTCCACCATGGAGGCAGAATATGTTGCTGCTTGTGAAGCAGCAAAAGAAGCTGTCTGGCTTAAGAAATTCCTTTCTGACCTTGGTGTAATGAGAATGGAACAAATTCCCATCACATTGTTTTGCGACAATAGTGGAGCTGTTGCACAATCCAAAGATCCAAGGAATCATAAGAAAGGAAAGCACATTGAGAGAAAGTATCACATCATTCGAGACATTGTTGCTCGTGGAGATGTGGAGGTTGCAAAGATTGAAAGTGCAAACAATCTAGCAAATCCCTTTACCAAAGCTTTGCCCCAAAGGACCTTCGAGTCACATTTGATGGGAATGGGAGTTAGATTAGTGCACAATAGTGTTTAGGGCAAGTGGGAGATTGTTAGGATTAGTGCCCTTAAATCCTATTGTATGATGCTATGTATGTTATTATATATGACATTATGTATGACTTAATGTTATTATTAATAAAGTTGTTTTATTATTATCTAAAATAGTGGTAACATGAATATTCAGACATTATCATACAGTCCATGACTCACATAGTATGTGATTTATGTGAAAAGTCACAGAAGATATAAATCACAGATTCTTTGTAAACTCAGAATTTTAGTTCGTAGTCGGTGATGAAATTGGGCATTTCATCTGCGAAGACTATAACATATCAACTAAGATGATTTGTCTTGATCATGGAAGTGAAAACTTCTAGTTGATGTGTTGATATGTTTTAAAAGTTAAAACATATTGAATTGGACCACTGTGAGATTTATTATTCTCCTAACGACTGTCAAATGAATAATAAATCTCACAACTTATATTTACATGAACTCTTAATCCTAAGAGAATAATGGACCTAATCATGGAGTGTAGGTTGCTTTGATATATCAGGAGTGAAATCTAAGATAACGGTCAATACCTCAGTATGTTGGGCAGCCACATTTAGTGTTGATGGAACATAAATTCTCAAGATGGAATTCATAGTCTCTTAACAGAGATACAAAATATTCTCATAAGATAAGTTTAATGGGTTTGTTATTTAGAGAGTTAGGCCTAACACTTTGGTAAGAAATTACTAAAGTATATATTTATGAAACTGGATTTCATAAATATATGATGAATAACGTAAAAAGATTAAATCGGGTACTCAAGGATTAAAGATATAGTAATTTACAAAGTGGCAGTCCACATTTATGACTTTGTATTACTACGAATATTTTATGAAAGGGCTGCATGTACAATAAAGTCTTGGGATGTAATTTATTAATAAGGCCTAGAGTGCAATAATATTTATATAGTGGTATTAAATATAATTAATGGTAACTTTGGACTTGTCAAGAGTTGATAGAAAAGCCCAAAACCCATTGGAGCTAGTATCTTATTTGTTCCCTTTGGTCCCACTTCAAACCACATACAAAAGCCCAATTAGAAAAGCCCAATTGAGAGAAACATACAGAATTTAATAAAGAACATGAAATGGTATGTATGTGAGTGTTAGACACTCTTTCATTCTCTCTAGAACATACAACTGATTGAGAAACCACACTTCTTGGACATAAGTGGAATTGGAGTGAAGATTGAAAGTGTTCTCAAAAACTTCTGATCTTTGGTTTTGAATTTCACCGTACCAAGGTACACTTTCTTATTCTTAAATTCTGAAACTTACATAGTGCTTGTTATCAATTGTGAATGAAGTAGATCCGTTAATTTCTTCCACTGTGTACATGATATCCATCAACCCTAGTATCCCCTATTGCTACAACGATAAAAGACTGATACGTCAGACTTGGATAGAAATGCCACAACTTGGCCACCTTCAATTTTGGTACTACAGTTTTCTCGAATTTCATGTTCACTACAATGAAGTTTTATCATCAACAGCTATTGAAGTTCACTACAATGAATTTCATGTTCACTAGAATCAGAAAACATTAAAATCAAAATGTTTGTGATACTATATAAATGCTTAGCATCTTATCTTAGTCTTTGCATACAGCTTAGTTTTTAGCACTAATGGTACTTAGTCAAATTAGTTTACCTTGTATAGAAATCAATTTGATGTACAAAATATATGTGAGATTTAGCACAAAATATATTCTTTTTATAATTTCAAAACAAGGTGGTAATTGTTCAATAAATATTTATTTAGGATAAAACTTGCACTAAGAGGAAATAAAATAAAATGACATGTTGATATTTGTTAATTACCGAATGTTGTTGATCCTTTTGTAGGCCAACCAGTGGCTTTGCTTTGATCAACTGAGATGATAGTCAAGTCGATGCCAACACCAACCATCATTATATTCCATTTGTCACTTGGGATAAACATGTATTCCTTATAGGTAACTTCCTTGATATAGACCAAAAAATGTTTGATCTTATAGTTAGTGCAATTTTAATTGCATCTGTGATGGTCTTGTAGTGACCAAATCCATCAGAAGCCATTATAATGTTGATTGAAATCTCACTTGCTTGAAAGAGTTTCTAGTCGTTTGAAGTAAACTAGGATTGAAAACCGTCATTGACTACATATTATTAGGTAATTGTTGCACAGAAGCCAACTAATTGCTAACTATTATGGTTACTTTCTCTAGGCTCATTGCTATGCTTTCTTTCAAGACGGTGCTCGTGTTAGGGCCAACAAGTTCATCATTGCATGTGGAAAGATTTGTGATGGCAAAACTCATCCAAGTTTGGAGATCAATCTTTAGATTGTTAGTGCCAAATTTTGTATATGATAGGCTAAGAATGTATTGACCACTTGTGATGAATTAATTGATTAATTAGCCAAGTTTATTAATTAATCAAATTAACATGCAAAACGCATGGTAGCACAAACAAATCACCAACTAAGTTAATATGCAGTGGAAAATAAAGTTGACAAGTGATTTGTTTACAAATGGGGAAAACCTACATGGCAAAAAAACCCCACCAGGTGATTTTAAGGTCATCACTCCCGAGAATTCACTATTATCACAAGAAGTGATTACAAGTAAAGGAATCTCAATACCTTATACCAACCTACAGTTGAACCCTTACCCCAATACCTAATTGGACTTGTTCTGTAGTGACAATCTCTCCTTTTCAATGCACGACTCCCAATACGTGACTAACCAATTGCGCAGATCCCAATACACTACTTCAATCACCAACTTGAGAAAGATGTTGGCTACAAAGTTCTTCAGTTCATCACACAATGAAGATCAAGAAGCTCCTTAGTCACAAAACCCTACGGCGTACAAATGCAGCAGCTTTTTCAAGAGAAAGATGAACTAGGGAAAATTCTATCTCCAGTCACAATTTGCCTGAACAAAACTTTGCTCCACACTTTTGCAACTTGTGTCACCTTTGACGGCCCTTAAAACAATCCTTATATATGTTTAGGGTTGTGAGAAAAGAAGACCTAAACACATACTCACGGATTGAATGAAAAACAACCATGAATCTCAAAACTACTCCCCCTTTTTGTCACGAGTAACAAGGGTAAGTACATTAAGTAGACATCTCATCATCACTGGGTGAGCCATCATCATCATCGTCAACATCATCAGCACTACCAAAACCATCGTCACTCTCATCCTCAGATGCCTTGGGAGATGGAGAGGAAGCCACTATGAAACCACCTATCATAGCCTATCATCGCGCAATACAACTGACACGAGTGTTCACCTGACACAACTCATCGCTGAGAGTGTCAAGGCGAGCATCCATGCACACAAGCTGTGCCATGATGGCCTCAAGTGTCACTCCACCCGCTGAAGAAGAAGGAGCAAAGGTGGATGAAGCGGTAGAAGCTGGAGGAGTTGCCGTCTTCATCTAGGGCTGCCTCAAGCGAAGCTGTGCAAAACTCCGCTTCACAGTAACGATGTCAATGGCACACACATATAAGAAATGGGGAGACTCAGGATAGGAGATGGAAAAATGGCGAAGGAGTCACATGATAATTGAAGGAAAGATGAGCTTATCATGAGTCATCGTATCCTTATAGACATCTATAAGAGAGAGTATGAAATGAGAAGGGAAATCTTTAGAAAGATCCTCAATGAAGGATAACAAAAAGTGAGCACGAGGCTCTGTGATAGTGTTGTAGTGTGACAAAGGATGAAGAACAAATGTCATCACCATGTTTAGGAATCTTGGACCTTTAGTAAAGGCCGAGTAAAGGGTGTTTTGATGCTCACCCCAAGATGATGGTGTCTCAAAATAGAGACGTGAGCTTGTCTTTAGGCACAGTCATAAGACGCTCAGAACCAGGGTAGTCAAGAAGCACTACCCTAGGGACATGTAATACCTCGGATACAATATCCGGAGTAACTACCATGTGTACACCTCAAACACGAGTAATGAAGAGAGGTGTAGAGTAATCAAATCCGTGCATATTGGAGTAGAACTCTTGTATGATCACAGAAGGGCACGTAACCGGGATGCCGGACAGTGACTCCCAACCCCTACTGTTAATGACAATGGGTAGGTCAGTGTCAGAACAATTTGACAAAATAACTTGGCATTCTGAATGAATGCCGCATCATGAGAAGTTCTTAAAGAAGTTCGATTTGGCCTTCTCATCACGGAATTGGATGGAGGAAGGAATAGGGTCAAAAGGAACAGAGGAAGAAGATGCCCCAGAACGAAGAGGGTTTCGGGATGGAGTGGACTTACGTTTAGGTGCCATGATGCAACTAACATAGAGGGAGAGAAAGAGAGAAAGAGAAGGAGACAATTAGAAAAGTCCAAAAAAAAGATATAAAAAAAATACTGAATTAAAAGTATGTATGCATTGGAATGCATGAACATGTGACATGCAAAGATAATTGCATCATAGGCTCAACCCAATCCAAACCTACCAGCACAAAGCATAACAGTAAAGAAAACACACATCTAAATGCATGAAACATTGTTATAATGTAAGTGTGATGCAATGCATGAGGTTTTAAACTTATTTAAGCAACACCCATCACAGAAATTGCACAAAACCTTCATCAATTTTTAAAAACCCCAAAATTTTTCAAACAACCCAAAACCTAGATCTAAATGCATGAAATGCATGAAGAATGAGAGGTAAAGAGGTCATACCAAGTGATTAGAAGCAAGAACAGGCCGAAAATCACATGGAGTGAAGGCTTAGAGAGAGAAAAGTGAGTTTGGAAGGTGAAAAGCTTGAAAACTGCCAAGAAAGATCGAGGGTGTGAGATCTAATATCGCGATGGCTCATTATATAGAAATATCATAAATCTCAATCGATCGAGAGCTATCAAGAGGTTGCCGAAGTTTAAAATGCCTGTTTCAGCTGTTGAACCAACTAACGAGGAGTTATCGAGGATCAACAAAAAGGTTTTCTATACAAAGAAGCTCGATGGATCGAGGTAACTATCAAGGAGCTATCAAGATGTTAGAAAGTTCTTCGATAGATCAAGACAGCTATCGAGAAGGTATCGAGAAGATAGAAGCTTGCTCGATGGATCGAACTAGCTATCGAGAGCTATCGAGATTGCGATAAAAATCAGTTGAAGAGTCTCGATGGATAGCTTATCTATCGAGAGCTATTGAGTAGCTATTGAGATTGCTTAAAAACAGTTTTTCAAAGAGGAGAAATAAACAGATATGAATGCAATCAAGCATGCAACTCAAACACAGATCCAACCAATATTTTAAGCTCTCAAAAACATCTCTCAACAATAAAAATGATGGGCATTTAGATCCAAAACACACACACACACTAAACAAGTCTAACCAATTTTATATTTCAAAAACAAGTCAAGACAGTTTAATGAGTATACATAAACACAAGTATTCCTTGTGATGACCAAATCACATTGTACCTGCACATGTATCAAAAGTAGCAAAGAATATTGCGTGTTGTGTGTGAAAAAACATCGCAAGATTGCATAAGTTTCTACATGTTATGACGATTTGAGATATGAGAAGATCACTTTAACTCACACACAATCATAACTGTTTAATGGGGACTACCACCTTTAAGGTACATCCTATAACTCCCACATCTCCTAAAAGACACACTTGCAATCATATATAAAGCATTTTAATTCTTTTTGCTTTTATTTTTCTTGCATATTTTTCTTTTAAGCAAATCATGCATGGGCATATAAGAGATAGAAAAGAAATACGTAATTATGTTAAGCATTTGACATTCCAATTTTGCTATGCCGAAGCACACAAATATCATTTCATGATTGGCACACAACAGTGGTGAGATGGTTATTTATGCCTTTCTCTTAAGATTTTATAGTCCTTCCCGTCAAAAAGAGTAATAAGTACAAGAGATTACTTAATCTTACTCATCACAAACATAAGCCACAAAGCTCACTTGCTTAGTTGTGCATAGAGATGCTCATTTAAGCTACAAAAGATATAAAGTTTAGAAAATTTTGTTTCAATAGCCATTTAAGGTACACAAGTACCAATGTACATAAAACACACACTGTTTTTGTATTTTTATGATTTTTCAATTTTTTTTTATATGAAAAACAAAATAAACAAAACTGAAAAACAAACAAAAACATGTTAAACAAAGCACAGCATAAAACTAGACTGACTCAAAACTTGAAAGTAAAACACACAAGTAATGCAAACACAAAAGCAAGAAGAGAGAGAGAGAGAGAAAAAGTGATAAAATCACTTGGAGCCTTTTTCTCTCCACACTTTGGAAGAAGCTTTCCTTTAAGTGAACCCTTGAACCAGCGGTGAGAGGGAAAAATTGAAACCGTTCAAGTTTGAAAGAAACGTGAGGGCTTTGAGAAGATCTCCAAAAGGAGCAAAAGAGGATGGAAACTGATTCTGGTTTCCCGATGCGATCATGCCGTTGCTCTGTTGAGTGGCTAACCACTTATAGCAATTAGGTTGAGTATGACCGACTGCTCCATAGTGATGACAGAGATGTTGCTTCTTCTGTTTAGACTTTTGAGAGTTTCCCTTCTTAGCCCTAGGGTTTTTACTATCTTTCTAATCAAGCTTAGGGGGTGCTCCTAAGATAGATTTACTCTTGTCTATGTTCTCAATAGCTAATTCATTTTTAACATCATTGTTCTCAATTTTAACATTATTAGCAAAAGGAACAAAAACAGTAGTACTAGCAGAAGCAATACTAGAAGAAGAGAAATCATACCCTAAACCGGTTTGATCAGAAGTAGATTTCTGAATACTGAGCATCTCGTCAAGCTTTGCACTTGAAGTCCTCTCCAATTGAGCTCTGACTTGAAACAGCTCCTCTTCAAGTTTCTTGGTCTTCTCAGCCAAGAAATTATTCTTAAACCTCAGTGCTCCAATAATTTAATTGGCTTCATCAAACTTAGTGGAAAGCTCTTCACAATCAAGATCCACATCACTGAGCTTCTTGGTGGCTAGCCTATAAAGTTTCTCATACTTCTCAGAAACCTTGTACAATTTCTCATAGGCTGTATGGATATCATCTTGATCATCCATCTTCTTGAACATAGAATCCACCAAGTCCTCTTCTTCATCCACATCTTCAACAATCCCCTCAGTAGAATTGACAGATGCAGTGAATGCATTCAGAATTTCATCATCCTCATTTTCTGAATCATCCTTAAGTTTTGTGTCACTTAATGTAGCAACAAATGCCTTGCTCTTCCTAATGCTCTTAAGATATGTAGGGCATTCCTGTTTCATATGTCTAAAGCTTTGGCACCCAAAGCACTTTGGTCCTAAGGGAACAGTGTACGAACCGCCATCCCTGGCATCCTTCTTCCTTTTGTCTTGGCTTTTGAACTATGAGGAGCTAGATTGCCTACGGTTCCTATCGACGCCCTTTCTATTAGCATTCTTCATAAACTTCTTGAATTGCCTTGTAATGTAGGACTTCATCTTAGAATCCTCATTGTCTGAAGACTCATCAGTGTCACTGCTCTTGGCCTTCAATGCCATGCTCTTACTCTTGCTCGATTTCCCAATTCTTGACAAACCCAACTCATAGGTCTACAGATTGCCAACCAATTTTTTCAAAGGAATTTTGTCGATGTCCTTTGATTCCTCAATCGCGGTGATCTTAGCATGGAATCTCTCGGGTAGAGATCTGAGCACCTTTCTCACAATCTTGGGTTCATGAATGGTTTCCCCAAGATTAAAGGCTAAGTTCACTATGTCCTTGAGCTTGGCATAGAACTCATCGAACTACTCATCCTCCTCCATCTTGATCTCTTCAAAGCTTGTAATGAGCCTCTGAAGCTTTAAATCCTTGACAACCTTGGTTCCCTCATAGGTTGTCTAGAGAATGGTCCATGCTTCTTTCGCAGTTTTAGTGGAGCATATTTTCTTGAACTCCTCATTTGTGACCGCACTGAATAAGGCATTCAATGTCCTGCTGTTGAAGTTTGCCGCCTTGATCTTAGCATCATCCCAATCGTTCGGCACTTCTGTAGGCTTAGTCTAGCCTATCTTCACAGCGTGCCACACTTTCTCATCTAAAGATTACAAGAAAGCTCTTATGCATACTTTCCAATATGCATAGTTAATGCCATCAAATAAAGAAGGCATAATAAGAGACTATCCTCTATCCATGATAAACAGGGGTCAATGGATCACACAACAAAGATTAAACCTAATCAGAGTGTGCCCGCTCTGATACCACTTGATAGGCCAAGAATGTATTGATCCCTTATGATGAATTAATTGATTAATTATCCAAGTTTATTAATTAGTCAAATTAACATGCAAAATGCATGATAGCACAAACAAATCACCAACTAAGTTAATATGCAATGGAAAATAAAGTTGACAGGTGATTTGTTTACGAATGGGGAAAACCTATACGGCAAAAAACCCCATCGGATGATTTTAAGCTCACCACTCCCGAGAATTCACTATTATCATAACAAGCGATTACAAGTAAAGGAATCCCAGTACCTTATACCAACCTACAGTTGAACCCTTACCCAATACCTAATTGGACTTGTTCTATAGTGACAATCTCTCCTTTTCAATGCATGGCTCCCAGTATGTGACTAACAAATTGCGTGGATCCCAGTACGCAACTTCAATCACCAACTTGAGAAAGATGTTGGCTGCAAAATTTTTTAGTTCATCACAAGATGAAGATCAAGAAGCTCCTTGGTCACAAAACCCTACGGTGTACAAACGCAGCAACTTCTTCAAGAGAAAGATGAACTAGGGCAAATTTTGTCTTTGGTCACAATTTACATGAACAAAACTTTGCTCCACACTTTCGCAACTTGTGTCACCTTTAACGGCCCTTAAAATAATTCTTATATATGTTTAGAGTTGTGAGAAAAGAAGACCTAAACACATACTCATAGATTGGATGAAAAACAGCCATGAAAAACTGAGTTTCATAAACCTCGATATATAACTATCTATCGAGCTAGCTATCGAGCCACGAGCTCAGCAACTTTTTAAACCTTGATAGATGCTAGCTGTCGAGCTTTAAAATCCAACACTTTCACACTTGAATCTTGGACAGACTTGCATGGCTTTAACACTTGAACTTGAAACCTTGTTCCTTAAAGTATTAAACACATCCTAGATCTACCCAATTACAAGTAAAGTGTGTTTTGTCAAAAGATTAGCCAATTACATAAAATAATGACATATGTTCCTAACATTGAATCACATATGTCCTAATAGTATATGTGATGGAACTTTGCATGTTAACGCGTATCTTCTCTTGCAAAAGAAAAACTCATGTCAATCAAAATTTAAAATTTTAGTTCCAGTGTTATTGAATAACTAAAATTTTTCATTTATTAAAGGATAACCTAGTGTCTTTTTATCTTTATAGCTCTGTTATTGCTTTTCAATTTCAGAAAACCCTCTTATTATTGAACAATACATTATTCTTTTTTACTTCCCCTTTTTCTTTATTTACATCAACATGTATTTTCAATCTAAGGTTCCAAATTTTATTTTAAATTCCTAAGTTTTAAATTTTTAGCAACCTAGAACAAAAGTTTTGTACTTTTTTTTTTTTTTGGATACCATTCAAAGGGAGATATACACGAAAGTTATACAAGAGCTTGGTTGTACCAGCAAAAGTTCAAAGGCACTTGAGTTGCTATCTTTGCTACAGACCAAACATGTTTGACTATAATGTGGGGCACAAAAAGCATGTTACAAAAGAGCCCAGATTAGGTAAGGGTATTAAGATCAGCTAATCTAGTATTGTCTAACCAATCAATTGATCTTTTCTTCTTAAAGGCTTGGACAACCCTCCTATCACCACCTAAAAACAAAATATACTGAAATCCATGGTGCTTTGCTCTGATGGCAACATCCACCATTGTTTCAAACATTGCCCCACCTTTTGATCTGGCTGCACTACAAGCAACTCCGAAAAACACACTAACTCCCTATATATTTACTGCTTCATAGGCAAAAGAGCATCTTTTAGTCCTATTACATCTTGCTCCTATGATTTTCAAAATGATCTGCCATGGACCTACTACGAGTTGCTGCATTGGATTTGGTCTTCCTGAGTTCCTTTTGTAGAGAGATTGGTCATAAAAAGCCTCTTTGTACCTACAAGATAAAGCTTGTGCTGTTAGTATCACATCCATAGGATTAGGATCTATTCCTTCATGGACCACCCTGTTTCTATAAGTCCAGATTGACCACAAATATGTAAAAACAACTTGAATATATTCCATAGAGTGTGCTTCCTTCTTTTTGTGTCTGAGCAAAAGGGAGGTTAGCCATTGTTGTACTGTTATGCTAGTGAAGTCAGAGGAATGAATAGCCAAACCTAAACCATGCTAGCAAGCTCTTGTGAGAGGACATAAAAGAAAAAGGTGTGTGGTGGACTCACTCTCTTCGTTGCAGAAAGGACATAAATTTAGGGATGAAATCCCTCTATTAAATAAGCTCAACATGGTTAGCAATCTGCCAAGCATAAGCTTCCACACAAAAGTACTAATTTTCAGCGGGACTTTCACACTCCAAATTAGATTCCACACCCCTTTTTGCTGTAGGGTTGGTCCTTGTGTGACAGGGCAATCCTTAACCAAAATTTGATAAACAGATTTAACCTCATATTGCCCTTCATTTGAGTATTTCCAGCAAAGCTTGTCTTGGATAGCATCAATTCTGGATAAGGGAATTTGCAAAATTTTGGATGCTTGAGCAAGGGTATATAAAGATCTTACTAAATCACACTTCCAAGAACGTGAACTATGATCAATTAAATCACAAACAATTCCTGTAGCTAAGCCAGGATGGTTTAACTGTGTGTTTTGTTGGGCAAACCAGTTTTGATGGTTAAAGGGAATATCAAATCCTCTTCCAACCCTCCATTTCCCTTCCCTCAACTTTGGGTTGTTAGATTTGATGATGTTCTTCCAAATCCAGGAGTGGTGAGGCTTAAGACTGCACTCTTGCACTGACCCTCTAGGAAAATACTTAGCTTTGAAAGTTCTAGCTAGAAGGGAATTAGAGTTTTGAGTGATTCTCCAATATTGTTTGGCTAACATAGCTTGATTCATTAAACTAAACTTCTTAAGACCTAAGCCACCATTTCTCTTTGGCTGACAGAGTTGATCCCATTTGATAAGATGAAGTTTATGTTCTCCAGGCTCATGCCCCCACCAAAAAGCCCTTACAATGGAATCCATTTTGTTGCATATATTGTCAGGCACCATGAAACAAGAGAAAGTATAAAGAGGGAGGGATTGTAAAACTGATGAAATGAGGGTTATTCTACCTGCTTGAGATGGAAGTTTTGCTTTCCATCCTTGCAATTTAGAGTTGAGTTTATCAATAAGAAACTAGAAATCAGCAACTCTATTCCCTCTTAACTTGAAATCCAAACCGAGATATTTGCTAGGATTTTGGACCAGATTCACTTGCAGCACTCTAGCTAAGGAATTCTGATTAGAATCATGCATATTAGGAGAACAGTATAGGTCAGATTTAGACAAGTTAATTTTCTAACCTGACAGCTTACAATACCAATCAAGGATCTTCATTATATTTTCTAAGGAGTGCTTGTCCTTCCTAAAGAATAAAAAGGAATCATCAACAAACAACAGGTGAGTAAAAGACAGCCCATTCCTCCCTAATTTTACCCCTTTTATCCTATTTAAACATTCTTCTAAGAGAAAGGAAATGGAAAGGATGTTTGCACACAAAAGAAAACGATAAGGGGACAAAGGGTCCCCCTGCCTCAATCCTTGTGCAGGTATGAAAGGGGTTGTCAGGTTCCTATTTACAAGTAAAGTATATGACACAGAGGACACACATTCCATAATCCAATGAATCCATTTTGTGTCAAACTTCATCATAGATAGCACTGCTTATAGAAAATTCCAATTTACCCTATCATAGGCTTTACTCATGTCTATCTTTAAAGCACCAAAGTTGAATTTTCTTCCTTTCTTTTTCCTAAGGACATTCAAAATTTCATGAGCTAAGAGAATATTATCTGAAATATTTCTTCCTTGAATGAAAGCATTTTGATAGGGTGTTATCAGGCTATCTATGATAGGCTTTAGTCTATTGACTAGAAGTTTAGAAATGACTTTATAAACCACATTGCAAAGACTAATAGGCCCAAAATGTGTAACCTTATCAAGATATGCAACTTTGGGAATAAGGGTGATAAAAGTATTGGTTAAGGGGTTTAAACAGAGAACCTAAATGGAAGAAGGCTTGTACAGTGTTACTGACATCAATCTTGATCGTGTTCCAGAATTCCTGAAAGAAAAAAGCAGGAATGCCATCAAGTCCAGGGGCCTTATGAGGCCCTAATTGGAAAATTGTCTCCTCAATTTCCATATCAGAAATTGGCCTATTGAGCATGCTGCATTGTTGCTCAGATAAGACAGGAATAGGTAGATTTTCAAGCTCATGGATGATATCATCTACACTGGTATTGTTATAGTTCTCATAGCTCTTCCTAAAATGAGAAGTGAGGATGTTTTCAATCTCCTCTAGTATGTCAGTAAGAAGGCCTTGATCATTCTTAATTTGTAAGATTCTTCTCCTAGCCCTTTTTTGTTTGACCACAATTTGAAAAAATATAGTATTCCTATCCCCTTGTAGAATCCACTTGGTCCTTGCCTTCTGAGCCCACATCAATTCCTCCCTGTCAAGCAACACCTTAATTTCCTCTCTAAGATTTTTCTCCTTTTGAACATCATCCATAGATTTGATTGAATTTTGAATTTGTTGTAAGCCAGTTTGTTTCAACCTGATGCCATTCTCTACCTTTCCAAACACCTCCCTATTCCATTACAAAGTTGTCCTTCTCACATTTAGAATCTTGTTTCTCAACGTAACAGCCCTAAAGCCATGAGACTGCACATCCTAAGCCTGTTGAATCATCTCTCTACACTTAGGATATGTAAGCCACATATGTTCAAATCTAAAGGGTCTTTAATCTAGAATGATTGGACCATGATCAGAGCGAATTATAGGAAGATTTCTAAAAGAATATAAAGGATAACTATTAACCTAGTCTACACTAGCAAAAGCCCTGTTAAGTCTTTCCACGACAAAATCCTCATCCTCCCTATTATTCATCTATGTGAACCTTTGTCTAGTAGCTGCAAGATCACATAATTGTAATTCATCTATCACCTGCTGGAAAAGAGAAGCACCAACAAGACTACCTTGATGAAAAGAAAATTTTTCATCCTGCTTAAGGGCTTGGTTAAAGTCCCCAATACAGAGCCGATTCGGGTGAGCACAACACTTAAGAGATTTTAGTTGATGCTAAACTGCTTCTCTCTTTGAATGTTCAGGATGGCCATATACAAAAGTAACAGACAAGGGACAACCTTTATTATCTAAAAGATCAGTGTAAATGAGGTGCTCAGAACTATGGATCACCCTAAGATTCTACCTTGGCATCCATGCCAAAATAAGACCACCACCCAAGCCTACCCTTGGGACTTCCCATACATTAGAAAAACCACATTTTACCCACAAATATTTCCCTCTATTTACAGCTAACTTAGTTTCCATCAGGAACATAACATTTGGTTTGAGTTCTTGGGCTTTTTTTTTACATTACAGAATTGCAGAGGACTTGCCCAAACCTCTACAGTTCCAACTTAGGATCCTCATGGCTGTTGGGGAAGCTGAATAGGGCCAGCTTCCCAACACCCAATTGGATTTTCCAAGAGATTGTTATGATAAAAATTCTCATTCTAAATGCAATAGTAGAGGGAAATTATATTGTTACCTTCCTTTGGACAAAATCCACAGAGCAGCCTTTGCCGTATGTTCCTGCCTAGCCTTCCCAATTCCGATCCAAGCCTCTTCCTTGATGTACCGCATTTAGTCTCCAACCACTCATTGCAATATAAGCTAGGCATATATCCTAGGTCTGAACTTGCTGAGATTAGGGATGGTAGGCCTGGGCCCAAAGAGTCCGAGGTGATAAAATTATCCAAACTAGTGTCTAGGCTAACAGTATGATTTTGGGCTTCTATCACCAGCGAATCTGAGACATGCAACGCCTTTGACTGACCTTGGCCCATAGCTTGTGATCTTTGGACCCTAGGCCCAGAACTAGAGCTGCCCAATTCAAACCTTATTCCATCTCTATCAGAACCATGGACCACAAAATCTCCCATTGAAGCTGTAGAGTCCAGGATTTGTCTTCCATGCCATGCAGTGCTACGGACCCACTCAAGTCAATCCTCATTTAACTTATCCAAATTGAACATTGATAAGTGTAATTTTTACATGATTTTTATTATCCTCTTATTTACTAAAATTGTTAGTTTTCCTTTTTTTCTTTTGATTTGATTTGATTTTTAATTATATTTATCTATTCATTTGTGCTTTGAAGAAATGAGAAGATTTCAGATTAATCTACAAGGGCTTTACATGCAAAGTGGGGCTAGGCCAATTGAATCAAGTCAACTTACATCCAGCCAGGCATGAATTCAAGAGAAGACCAACCCAATTAAATTTAAGTCCAACTGGAGCAAGGAATCAAAGGAAATTTGCACCAAATCCAAGTCCAATTCGGATTAAGATTCCAGCCTGCACATCAGTTAGTATTTTCAGCATAACTTTTGGCTCAGATGTCCAATCAAGATGATTCAAGTTGGGCTGGAAGTTTAACTTAGAGGGATACAACTTTGTAGTTTACCAAAAGCCTGAATTCTAAAGTTAAATGGGCCAAAATAGTCAGTTAAGTGAAGCCTAAAAATCTAAGATTTTCTCCAAACGGGAATTCAACTTGTAATAGGATTCCTTGACCTATTTAAAGGCTCTTTAGGGAAAAATTCAGGGAGGCCAGTGCTAGGACTACAGGTGCCGCATTTGAAGAATTTTCTTTGGAGTCTTTCTGAGGACAAAGGGACGCCGCTTCATGTTGATCAACCAATTCCCATGAAACACATAAGTTTTATTTGTTTTCTTTTCAATTTGATTATGAACTAAATTTTATTTTCTAGAGTGTTGATGTAGTCTAGCAATAAACACAATTTATATTTTGAGTTATTTTATTTTTAATATTTCCATGATTGAGTGTTTAATTCTTATTCTTAATGCTTAATATTTCTTTTTACGAATTATTGATTGATTAATTGAATGACAATGAGACCGAGAGGTGATTTGTTATTTTAGTTCTAGAATTAAACACCATTAGTTGAGTGAAAGTAGAGATGCTTTACCGCGATTAGTGTGATTTTTCAGAAAATTCAAAGTACGTAATTAGTTTCCAATTAATTAAATTCACATAGAGATATGGAATTGTTATTTGAAGATATTTTTGATATTATTCGAGAGAAGATATTGAATACTTAAGGAATTTTTAATCATCAACGGGAGATTATTAGAATTTAATAATTAGGAAGAATAAATTGTGTGGGATTTGTTAGGTGAAATCAACTGCTCTAGATCCATTCTTATTGACAGTTTTTAGACCCCTTAAACAATTGATTTAACCTAGGTAATTAGCCAAGTTGTTACTTAGTCCAATTAAACAAGTCTAGGTTATCACAATAACAAGATCAAATCATGCAAAGCAGCGGAAAATAAATAACACAAGATACGATCACCCAAGAAACCAAGCTGGTAAAAACTTGGGGAGGATTTGACCTAGCTATCTTCAAGGTAAACTTGAATCCGCTATCTTGAAAGAATCAAAGTTCATACAATAAGATTTACAAGCCCCCACGCTCGACTTCTTATTGCTACAAACCAGTAGAACTTACTGACACGACCACGTGCAAGCTCCGAATCCACAGACTCCTTCTTTCTTGGATTCACCATCAGATACAAACACACCCGCTTGTGTTTTCTTTAAACTTCAATGGTAGCAACTGAATTGATCATCAAGGCATAGATAAATCTTCTCCTTGAAAACCCTAAGTTTGTGTAAAGGAAAACTCCTCTAGATCTCATAAGAGATTTACACAAACCGCAATTATGAGCAACACTAAAACATGGCTAGGGTTTGCCTTTTATACTTAAGACAAATAAGAAACCCTAAAAACGTTTTAAAACACTTAGGGCTGAGTTGGACGAATCTGCAGAAAAAAATTCTACCCGAGCTTCGATCGATCGAGCCAGGTCGAAAGGCACAACGCTTCCTGCTTTAACTCGATTCCAACTTTACATAAAATCACAACTTTGAGCTAGACTAAAAACACTTCTAAAACATTGTTTTGATCATGGTTTGCCAACAATACAAATTAGAGTTCTAAATACATAAAATTCTAAGACTTTAGAACCTAACAAACTCCCCCTTTGGCAATCCGTGACAAAACACAACTAGAAGCTCAAAGTTTACAAAAATAAAAAGCCCTTTACAAAATAATGCTCATAAAACAAATTCAATCCTAACTACTATCCATCAGTTGCAAGTGTAGACAGTAGCTCAATTGAATCAACCTGTATATTTCTTGAAACACTAAACAAAATGCATAACCGCATGTGTGGAAACAATACAAGTAAACAAAATACTTCTTGATTTCAAACAACACACAAATAAAGACAAATATCAATGAATAACTCATAAATCTAAATCAATAAGCAGTTTTAAACAAGAAACATATAAAGTACCAACAAAACATAAAAACTCCCCCTAACATGAATATCCCATCAGAAACATGGCAAGAGCTAAAAATGTAAAGTACAAAGTGAAGCACCTAGATACAATCTAAACTCCACAAGCTTCAACCAAAATAAATAAAACTCCCCCTGAATGCAAAAACTCTACAAAAGTACTCCCCCTTTTTGTGACGGAATGCCAAAGGGCAAACAAGATATCCATCATCAAAAGGAAGGTGGTCTAAACTGCGCCAATTCCGCACACAAGGTACGGAACTCATCGAGCATGTCCACCAAAATCTGTCCTTGAGCCGCCTGAACGGTCAAGACATGATCTAACGTGCGACAAATTTCTGAATCATCCGAAGCAGTCGATGGAGGAACATCAGCATCAGCAGTAGCACCTGATGTCTCAGCAGCATCAGTACCTGTAGAAGAGGGAGGAGGAGGAACAGCACTAGATGACGCACCCCTAGGATGGGAAGGAGTAACTCTCAAGTGAGCAGCCCTTTGTCGAAGGAAAGTGGCACCGATGGGAGCAATCACATGCACAGGCTCACCAAATGGAAAACCATCTAAACCTAAAAAGAGCAAAATCCTATGTATAAAAATAGGATGAATAAGTGTATGCCTTACGGCAGAACTCCTATGAACCTCGTTCAAAGAACGAAGGAACAAATGAGGAAAACTAATCGAAGCACCAGAAGCAAAAGCATAGAAAAACACACATCGCTCTAAAGGAATGGTGTGGAGGTGAGAAATAGGCCACAACGAATGACACGCTATCCTAAAGAAAAGGTAAGCAGTCTTGGTAAGCTCAGCGGACGTGATCCGAGGATCAGAACCCCACTAGATAGATGATCCAGTGATGTATGACATGACTACATCTAATGAGGGTGACTCATCATAGGGATAGTCAAGCTCCCGAACAACCGAAACCCCAAGAGCCTCAGCCACTACCCAAGGGGTAATGGTGAACTCTACACCTCGTATCCAACTCCGAACAAGGGTGTTGGAATCATAGACGTGGCAAGAGAGGTTCGAGAAGAACTCTCTAATCAGGGCGGTTGAGGGTGGATGATCTATCTCTAAGAGAGGCAACCAACCTCTAGACTCAAAATTGGCCCTAATGGCCGGATTAAGCTCATCTAAGACCACAGCTCGCTCAGCCCATATCTTACGCTTACAGTTTAAAGTCTCATAGGCCTCTCGACACTTATCATTCCTAAACTCGTCAACCCTAGTGGGAGACTCAGAGGAAGTGGAAGTGGTCCTATGAGCTCTTGTTTTCCTAGGCATGGTGCTAGGATAAGGACCAACACACAGAGAGAGAAAAAAAACAAAACCAAGGGCAGACTGCAAGTTAGCATAAAAACAGAATATAGAATAAAAATCTATATGATTCATGAACATGTTAAATGACATGATGCATGTTCTAATGCAGTGCAATTAAGTCCAACAAGTTCAAATTCAAAAAATTCGGCTTGAACATAGAGGTATTAACACAAAAACACCAAAATTTAGAAAACCACTTGATCAATTTGAAAAATATTGACGAATTGATCATCACGCATGATAGAATTACAAAAATAACGACCAAATACATCAATTTTCCAATTAGACAAAAATCCCCAATTCGGAACAATTTCAAACCCTAGAATTTCCAATTTTTCAAAAACTACAAAATTGATCAAATTAAACTACAAGAATCATCATTATAGCATTCTAGGACAAAAACCCATTGATCAATTTCACAAAAATAGGTTCAAAACATCAAAAACCCCAATGTATTGAAAGTGCCGAAAATAGCTATAATTATGCATGAAAAATGCATGAAAACATGAAATAAAATGCAAAAGGAAGGGCAAAAGAGACTTACCGGCCTTCAAGGACAAAAACCTTACAAAAATCGTGGAGGAAAACGACAAAAAATTGATGGTGGAGCCTTTAGCCAACGCGGAGAGAGAGAAAAGTTGAAAAACTTTTGAAAAAGTCCTTTTGAAAAGGACAATCTGACCTTTTAAAAAATATGTTTCACGGGTTTCGATCGATTGAAAAACAGCCTCGATCGATCGAAACAGACAGAGACTCTCTAAAAACAATTTGAAACAAGTTCGATCGATCGAAAATCAGTTTCGATCGATCGAAACAGACAGAGACTCTCTATCAAATTTAAAAATTTTCAATCGATCGAAAAACAGAATGGATCGATCGAAATAGGCAGAGGCTCACCAAATTTTGAGGAAAAAACACAATTTTTGAAAAAAATTTAGAATTAACTCAAAGCATTGAGATTTAAGAACAAAAATGCATGAGTATGTGATGATATGATTTTCAAAACAAGAATTTTAAGCCCAAATTCCTCAAAACAAAATTTCTTGCATACTCCAAAAATTTTCAAGCAATAAATTAATTTTGCACAAAATTCAAAGTATTTGCAAAACTTGGTTGGTCAAACCATAAACATACACAATAACATGTAAAAAGTTTAGCAAAGAGTAACTCGCGTAGTGTGTGTAACTAACAAAAGCTTGAGATACATGTGAGGTGATATGTGAATAGCAATCAATCACAAAGTCTGCAAAATTCATCACAAAGAATTTAAAAGAGACTATCACTTAAAGGGTTACATCATATAACTCCTACATCTCCTAGATCATAAGCTCGCAATCATGTAAGTTTCTTGTATTTATGCCCCATAATATACATACCAATTTTAAGTCATGTGAGTTTGGCATCAAGCCTAATAGTACACACCAATTTTAAGTATTAAGCAATTTAAACCGAAGCTTCACCTTATGTTCTTTTTGTGCATGTGCTATACTTTCTCGAGCATAAAATCTTATGATATGCACTAAGGTGTTCATGATTGGCTAGTGAATAGTGGTGAGATAGTTATTTATGTCTTTCTCTAAAAGTTCAAGTTAAACATTTAAAAACATGTGACTTCAAGATTAAGACAGTATAATCAAAAACCATAAACATCTTTCCCACACAACATGCACTACAAAGCTTCAACTAGTAAAGTGCAATAAGTAAGCTCATCAAAGCTAAACAAGGTACAAAAGACATGTTATGTGAAAATAAATTGACCAACCTTGTTCTCAAAAACCAAGAAGAATAGTACAAAAACAAAATTTGCTTCCTTTTTCTTCCTTTTTTTTTTTAATTAAAAAAAAAAAAAAAAAAAAAAACTTAGAATGAAATGCATAAATGTTATGTTATGCAAATCCTAGAAAAACAAAAAAAAACAAAACCACAACCAAGGAACAATGGTCACAAAGAGTAGCGCAATGAAGCACAAGGACCATGTCAGAAAGACTCAATTAGATCGAGTCTTTTGCATCCAAAACCTTTTAGATGCACCATGAGCATTGGAGTTCTTATTCACATGAGAATGATTACCAACTCCAAGATTGGAATAAAGGTTTAAAGCCTTTACCAAATCACCAATAAGTACCATAGGATCAAGTGCTTGAGACATAGGTACTTTTGGTGTGTTTGCTCTCTTTGCAGCTTGCAGCTTGCAGCTTGTAATAGTTTGGACGAATGTATCCAAACTTACCACAAAAGTGACAAACCCATGCAGGCTTATCATGTGTCTTGTCCTTAGATAGGGTAGGCTTCCTAGATTTAGACTCTTTCAGATCAACCCTAATCTTCCTAGATGATGAAACTTCTATGGGTTTGACAACCTCACTCACAGGGGGTTTGACAGTTTTACTCACTATCTCACTCACAGAAGGTTCAGAGGAAGAAGATGAAGGAACAAACTTTGTGGAATGGGAAGCAGGCATAGAGATGCTTTCAACATAACCTAATCCAGTTTTGTCAGAAGAAGATTTTTGAACACTCAGCATTTGATCAAGTTTAGAACTAGCAGATCTAGCAAAAGATAAATCAAATTCCAAAGATTTAACTTTATCAAGCAAAAGCATATTCTCAGTTTTCACATTGTTCAAAAGTTCATTAGCATCAAACAGTTTAACAAGCAAATTCTTGTTATCAAGCTTAAGAGATTCAATTTTCTTTAGGCCAAGTTCAACATTCGTAGCATCCTTTGTAGCAACTTTGCAAAGTTTATTATAGGTTTCTTGAAGATCTGCATCTTCAGAGAGTTCCCCATCAGAAGGGTTCTCTTCAACAGATATGCTCTCACTGACTACAGTAGTAGCGGTAAAAGTAATGAAGTTTCCATCCTCATCACAATCAGACTCATTATCAGAAACTTCACCATCACTAAGAGTTACAGCCATAGCCTTACCCTTAGATTTCAAATAGGTAGGACATTCAGATTTCATGTGTCCATACCCTTGACATCCAAAACACTGAGAGCCCAATGAATTATTGGAAGATTGACCTACTTTTTCTCTAGTTTATCATTGTTGTTAACCTTAGTGGGATCATGCTTCCTAAAGTTTCTAGGTTCAGCAGTGTTTGTGCCTCTTGCCTTTCTATTACTATTCCTGAGAAAGTTTCTAAATTTCTTGGCAAGGTAAGCAATCTCTGTAGCAGAGAGCTCATCATCAAATCCACCACCTTCAACATCATCAACTGACTTAAGAGCCATTGATTTGGATTTGGTAGTTTTGGGTAGATCCAACTCATAAGATTGAAGAGATCTTACAAGTTCATCAACAGGGATGGAGTCCACATCCTTACTTTCAGTAATGACAGTCACCTTGAGTCTAAAGTCTTTAGTCAAAGATCTAAGAATCTTCCTAACAATTTTAGGTTGATCATAGATTTCACCCAAGTTAAAAGCAGAATTAACAATATCATTCAATTTAGCATAGAATTCATCAAACGATTCATCATCAGACATCCTAATGCTTTCAAATTTAGAAGTTAATTGCTGTAATTTATTGATTTTGACAGCCTTTATGCCTTCATGCACAGTCTGGAGGATATTCCAAGCAGTATGAGCGATCTCAACATTAGAGATTCTCTTGAATTCCTCTATAGAAACAGCGTTAAAGATCGCATTCATAGCTTTGCTATTAAATGAAGCTGCTTCTTTTTGAGAAGTTTCCTACTCACTAACAGGAGTAGTGGGCTTCTCCCATCCATATTCAACAGAGTTCCACACCCTCTCATCAATGGATTTTCAGGAATGCTTTCATCCTTCCTTTCTAGTAAGCATAATTATTCCCATCAAAGTGAGGAGGAATAACTAGAGAGTGTCCGTGTTCCATGACAACAGGGTTCAAGGATCAGCTCAGTGATCAAAAGATCAACAACAAAAGAGCTACCTGCTCTGATACCACTTGACAGTTTTTAGACCCCTTAAACAATTGATTTAACCTAGGTAATTAGCCAAGTTGTTACTTAGTCCAATTAAACAAGTCTAGGTTATCACAATAACAAGATCAAATCATGCAAAACAGCGAAAAATAAATAACACAAGATATGATCACCCAGAAAACCAAATCGGTAAAAACTTGGGGAGGATTTGACCTAGCTATCTTCAAAGTAAACTTGAATCCACTATTTTGAAAGAATCGAAGTTCATACAATAAGACTTACAAGCCCCCATGCTCGACTTCTTATTGCTACCAACCAGTAGAACTTACTGACACGACCACGTGCAAGCTCCGAATCCACAGACTCCTTCTTTCTTGGATTCACCACCAGATACAAGCACACCCGCTTGTGTTTTCTTTAAGCTTCAATGGTAGCAACTGAATTGATCATCAAGGCGTAAATAAATCTTCTCCTTGAAAACCTTAAGTTTGTGTAAAGGAAAACTCCTCTAGATCTCACAAGAGATTTACACAAACCGCAATTATGAGCAGCACTAAAATGTGGCTAGAGTTTGCCTTTTATACTTAAGACAAATAAGTAACCCTAAAAACGTTTTAAAAAACTTAGGGCTGAGTTGGACGAATCTGCAGAAAAACATTCTGCCCGAGCTTCTATCGATCGAGCCAAGACGAAAGGCACAATGCTTCCTGCTTTAACTCGATTCCAACTTTACATAAAATCACAACTTTGAGCTAGACTAAAAACACTTCTAAAACATTGTTTTGATCATGGTTTGCCAACAATACAAATTAAAGTTTTAAATACATAAAATCCTAAGACTTTAGAACCTAACACTTATTATATTTTTACACTGTTAGATTTTTATGCTTTGTTAATTCTTTTTATTCATAGATTTATTTTTATTAAATAGTTTAATTTAATTCAGATAGTAGAACATTCCATTTATTTTCGATTTTCCAAATAGTAATTAATTTAGTGAATTTCGGTATTCAATAACATAGTTAATCCCTGTGGGTTCGACATTCGTTTTCTAAAAACACTTTACTACTTGTTACAATTCTGTGTGCTTGCAGATTATTTTTCGCGAACAAGTTTTAGCGCCGTTGCCGGGGATTAACTATTTGTTATTGATATTGATACTAGCTAGATATTTACTACTTTGGATTTTATTTTATTTAATCAAAAAAAAAATTAATTAGGTGCACCTAAGTTTGTTCTCTTTCTTTTCAGGAATTAGAAGTGCATGCCCCGATTTAAATTAGAGCAGACACTCTTTGATCCTGAAATTGAAAGAACCCTATGTCAACTCAAGAAAGAAAAGAAGAAAGTGGCCAACACATCTTTATCTAATATGGCTGATCAAGAGCAAAAGGCGTTAAGAGATTATTCTATGCCCTCGGTAAATGGAGCTACATTGAGCATAAGGAGGCCAGCCATACAAGCCAATAATTTTGAGATCAAGCCGGCCATCATTCAGATGATACAGCAGACTGTCCAGTTCAGGGGGCTATCACAAGAGGATCCTAATGTCTATATTGCAAATTTCATGGGGATTTGTGATACTTTTAAACATAATGGAGTGACAGATGATGCAATTCGACTAAGGCTTTTTCCCTTCTCACTTAGGGATAAAGCAAAGGTTTGGTTGAATCCTTTGCCACATGGCAACATTACTACATGGGAGGAGTTGGCACAAAAATTCTTAGCAAAATATTTCCCTCCCGCAAAGATAGCAAAGTTAAGGAATGATATCACCACGTTCATCCAATTTGAGGGTGAATCATTAAATGAAGCATGGGAGAGGTACAAAGATTTATTGCGAAGGTGTCCTCATCATGACCTTTCAGCATGGCTTCAAGTGCAAACATTCTACAATGGTCTAGGAGCTACAAACAGGTCTATGGTTGATGCAGCAGCTAGTGGAGCTTTAATGAGTAAAACTCATGAGGTAGCCTATGAACTTCTGGAAGAATTGGCATCCAACAACTATCAATGGCCTATAGAAAGAGCAATGCCAAGAAAGATAGCTAGAGTTTTAGAACTTGATTCTATTACCTCATTGGCGGCACAAATGGCAACTTTGTCTAAACAACTAGGTAAAATGAATGTTAATGCTATTCAAATTAATGTTGTTTGTGATCATTGTGCAAGAAATCATTCAACGACTGCCAAGTGGGAAATCCTTTTGCCCAATCGAGTTATGGACAAGCAAATTACGTGTCAAATTTTCAACGTCAAAATAATCCATACTCGAACACGTACAATCCTGGATGGAGGAATCACCCCAACTTCTCATGGAGAAATAACCAAGGCCAGGCTAAACCACCTCAGCAATTTCCACAGCAAGAGAAGAAGCTGACACTTGAGGACATGTTCATGCAGTTCATACAGAAAACAGACGTTGTGATCCAAAACAACTCAGCTTCAATCCGTAATCTTGAGGTGCAGATCGGTCAGCTCTCAAGCATGCTCACAAATAGGACTGCAGGAACTTTGCCAAGCAATACTGTCACCAATCCAAAAGAACAAGCAAAGGCAATATCATTAAGAAGTGGGCGAACATATGAGGAGCCAAAAGTAACAAATGCCAAACAAGATGAAGCTGTGGATAATGAGGAGTCAAAGATGAAGGAAGTCAAGTCAGAGATGAAAGAAGTGGAGCAAGCTGAGAAGACTAAGGAGAATGAAAGAGCTTCAAAATCCAAAAGATCCAGGGAAGATACTTTTGAGACTTATTCTCCTTCAATTTATGATCCACCAATTCCTTTTCCGCAAAGATTAAGAAAAAATAATATGGATGATCAGTTTTCTAAATTTCTAAGTATATTTAAGCAATTGCATATTAATATTCCTCTCATTGAAGCTTTGGAACAAATGCCTAAATATGCTAAATTTTTTAAGGATATTATATCAAAGAAGCGGAAATTGGAGGAGCATGAAACAATAATGCTGACAGAGGAGAGTAGTGCAATCTTATAAAAGAAGTTGCCACCTAAGCTGAAAGATCCGAGGAGTTTCACCATCCCTTGCACTATAGGAAAATCTTATTTTGATAGAGCTTTATGTGATTTAGGGGCAAGTATTAATCTAATGTCTCTCTCTGTTTTCAGAAAATTGGGTCTTAGAGAAGTAAAGCCGACCACTATCTCTTTACAATTGGCAGATAGATCTATTAAATATCCAAGAGGAGTCATTGAGGACATATTAGCAAAAGTTGACAAGTTCATCTTCCCGGCTGACTTCATTGTCCTTGATATGGATGAGGATGAGGAGATCCCTCTGATATTGGGTTGACCTTTCCTTGCAACAAGGAGAAACCTGAGAGGAAAAGGGGGTGCCGCATTGAAGTATTTTTTTTGGGAGTCTTTCTGAAAAGGAGGATCTGAGGACAAAGGCGAGAGCTTCATGTTGATCAACCAATTCAGATGAAAGACATAAGTTTTATTTGTTTTCTTTTCAATTTGATTATGAACTAAATTTTATTTTCTAGAGTGTTGATGTAGTCTAGCAATGAACACACAATTTATATTCTGAGTTATTTTATTTTTAATATTTCCCTGATTGAGTGTTTAATTCTTAGTCTTAATGCTTAATATTTCTTTTTACAAATTATTGATTGATCAATTGAATGACAATGAGACCGAGAGGTGATTTGTTATTTTAGTTCTAGAATTAAACACCATTAGTTGAGCGAAAGTAGAGACGCTTTACCGCGATTAGTGTGATTTTTCAAAAATTTCAAAGTACGTAATGAGTCTCCAATTAATTAAATTCACATAGAGATATGGAATTGTTATTTGAAGATATTTTTGATATTATTCGAGAGAAGATATTGAATACTTAAGGAATTTTTAATCATCAACGGGAGATTATTAGAATTTAATAATTAGGAAGAATAAATTGTGTGGGAATTTGTTAGGTGAAATCAACTGCTCTAGATCCATTCTTATCATATTGTTTTTACGCTTTTAGATTTTTACGTTTTTTATTCGTAGATTTATTTTTATTAAATAGTTTAATTTAATTCAGATAGTAGAACATTCCATTTATTTTCGATTTTCCAAATAGTAATTAATTTAGTGAATTTTGGTATTCAATAACATAGTTAATCCCTGTGGGTTTGACATTTGTTTTCTAAAAACACTTTACTGTTACGATTCTGTGTGCTTGTAGATTATTTTTCGCAAAAAAGTTTTTGGCGCTGTTGCCAGGGAAAACTTGTTTTGAGGGTTGGAGAGGATGAGGTCACTTTTGATGTATTTAAGCCTATGAAATTCCCTTCCGAGACACATTCTTGTTTTCAAATAAGTGACCGAGACGTGATCATGGCCGATGAGTCTTGTGCAATTGATTTTCTAAAGTTACCACTTGAGGTATGTCTTACTCGCTCTACACCTGTAAAATTCAATGATGAAGAGGTTAAAGAGTGTGAAAGATATTTGGAGGCTACACCACTATTTCCTCCTTCAATGCAACCAAAAGTGGAAGACTTAAAATCATGTCAGCCAACATCTCCACTAGAGGAACCACCTAAACTTGAGCTCAAACCGCTTCCATCAAATTTAAGGTACGCTTCCTTAGGCCAAGACTCTACTTTTCCAGTTATTATTAACAGTTCTTTGAGTGATGTAGAGGAGGAAAAGTTGCTAAGAATCTTGCAGGAACACAAAATGGCTTTGGGTTGGACCTTCTCTGACATCAAAGGAATTAGTCCTTCAATTTGTACACAAGATTTTAATGGAGGATAAATATAAGCCGATTGTCCAACCCCAGAGAAGATTGAACCCATCAATGCAAGAAGTGGTGCATAAAGGAGAGTTGAAGCGTATATTGGAAAAGACCGTGAATATCTCTCGTACAGACTGGGCGAGAATGTTAGATGATGCATTATGGGCCTATAGAACAGCATTCAAAACACCGATCAGGATGTCACCATACCGGCTCGTTTATGGAAAAGCATGCCATCTACCAGTGGAGCTAGAACACAGAGCCTATTGGGCGACAAGGATACTGAACTTTGATTTACAAGCAGCTGGCGAGAAGAGAATATTGCAAATCAATGAGATGGATGAGTTCCGCAATGATGCTTATGAGAATGTTCAAATTTACAAAGATAAAACTAAGAGATGGCATGAGAAGCATATTCTAAGTAGGGAATTCGAAGTTGGGCAAAAAGTTCTATTATTTAACTCAAGACTTCGACTCTTTCTAGGAAAGCTGCACTCTCGGTGGTCAGGACCGTTTGTGGTATCCTAAGTTTTTCCCTACGGGGCGGTTGAAGTCCTTCATGAAGAAAAAGGGACATTTAAAGTAAATGGATAGAGATTAAAACCCTATATGGATGGAGACTTTAACTTAGAAAAATGCTCCATTGAGCTCATCAGTAAATAAGGATGAGAGGATAACGTCTAGCTACAGATGTTAAATAAAGCGCTTTTGGGAGGCAACCCAAGTTTTTTATTTTTATGTTTATGTTTTTATTATTTTTTTTATTTTTTTTATTTTTTCTCTTTATCTTATTGTTTTTTCTTTCATTTTGTAGAAATAAAGAGACCAAAGAAATCTTCAATGGGTACACGACTGCACCTCAAGGAAAAATATTCAATTAAAATCAGGGGAGCCTCTCTTCTCCTTTCTCATTCTTTTATTTAGTTTTTCTTCCTTTTTCCCATTGAGGACAATTTGAAATTTAAGTTTGGGGGAAGCGATTTTATTTTTAATATTTCAAAAAAAAAAAAAATTGCCTATGATAAGAATACGGTTGAAATTTCTTATAATTTTTAGGAATCATTCTCATTGCTTAAGTCCAGTTGTTAATTCATTACTTGATCTTGTTTGATTTGATATGATCATTAATCATTGTGCATACCTAGAGAAATTTTATGTGAATTTTGTAAATTTGGATGGTCTCTACTTATTCTAGAACTTGTTGAATTACTCTCAAGAAGAAATCTTATACAGAATATTACTTGGGAAGTGATTTAGGCATTCTTTGAATCGATTGAGCCTTTCAAGCCTACCTCTTTATTATCTTTATCCCTAGTTATCCAATTGATCTATTCTTACACTAGGTTGAAGAAAAGAGAAGGTATATGAGTGTTTGAAAAAAAAAAAAAAAAAGAAGAAGAAAATTGTACAAAGTTTCAATTACTCCAATGTTTTGAGTTGCTTAGTAACTAGGGGTATTCATTACCAATGTTTACTCTTACGTCAAACTGTAACTTGAAATATGAGTATGCAAAAGCACTTCAAGTTTGTGACTTGTTGAGTAACTGGGTGCATCCATCACAAATGCTTGCATTCACGTCAAAAGATAAGTGACGACTTGAAGTAAATAAAAAAAAAAAAAAAAAAAAAAAAAAATTTATGAAGAGAGGTATTTTGAGATATTCAAAGGATTGAGAAAAATTATATTTTAGAAGTGAGAGTGCTCTATTTGCTTAAACCTTATTTTTTCTTCATAGCCCTCACCATAGCCATACATCACAAGCCTCATAAAGACCTATTGATCCTGGGTAATATTTTGTTGTATATTAGTGGGGAGTGATTTAAAAAGCAAGCTTTTGGAGTTTTTAGAAATCTGTACTTATTTACTTGTTTGCATAAAACTATCCGGGAAGCTAATGATGAAGTGAGAATGATAATGCGATGGAGTTGAGTTTTGAATTAACTTTTGGACTTGATTAATTTGGAATGATTCCTTTGAATTATAAGCTTTCTGCAGATCTTTGAGGCAAGAAGAAAAAAAATTTTAATTTATGAAGCAAAGCTTGTTTTAGTTGTTCTTTTTTCTTTTTTTTTTTCTTTTTTTTTTTCTTTCTTTCTTTGCTCGAGGACTAGCAAAGTTTAAGTTTGGGGGAATTTGATAATTAAGTGTAATTTTTACATGATTTTTATTATCCTCTTATTTATTAAAATGGTTAGTTTTCCTTTATTTCTTTTGATTTGATTTGATTTTTAATTATATTTATCCATTCATTTGTGCTTTGAAGGAATAGGAAGATTTCAGATTAATCTACAAGGGCTTTACATGCAAAGTGGGGCTAGGCCAATTGAATCAAGTCAACTTACATCCAGCCAGGCATGAATTCAAGAGAAGACCAACCCAATTAAATTTAGGTCCAACTGGAGCAAGGAATCAAAGGAAATTTGCACCAAATCCAAGTCCAATTCGGATTAGGATTTCAGCCTGCATATCAGTTAGTATTTTCAGTATAACTTTAGGCTCAGATGTCCAATCGAGATGATTCAAGTTGGGCTAGAAATTTAACTTAAAGGGCTACAACTTTTTAGTTACCAAAAGCCCTAATTCTGAAGTTAAATGGGCCAAAATAGTCGGTTAAGTGAAGCCTAAAAATCTGGGATTTTCTCCAAACGGGAATTCAACTTGTAATAAGATTCCTTGACCTATTTAAAGGCTCTTTAGGGCAAAATTCAGGGAGGCCAGTGCTAGGGCTACAGGTGCCGCATTTGAAGAATTTTCTTTGGAGTCTTTCTGAGGACAAAGGGGCCCCGCTTCATGTTGATCAACCAATTCCCATGAAACACATAAGTTTTATTTGTTTTCTTTTCAATTTGATTATGAACTAAATTTTATTTTCTAGAGCGTTGATGTAGTCTAGCAATGAACACACAATTTATATTCTGAGTTATTTTATTTTTAATATTTCCATGATTGAGTGTTTAATTCTTATTCTTAATGCTTAATATTTCTTTTTATGAATTATTGATTGATCAATTGAATGACAATGGGACCGAGAGGTGATTTGTTATTTTAGTTCTAGAATTAAACACCATTAGTTGAGCGAAAGTAGAGATGCTTTACCGCGATTAGTGTGATTTTTCAAAAAATTCAAAGTACGTAATGAGTCTCCAATTAATTAAATTCACATAGAGATATGGAATTGTTATTTGAAGATATTTTTGATATTATTCGAGAGAAGATATTGAATACTTAAGGAATTTTTAATCATCAACGGGAGATTATTAGAATTTAGTAATTAGGAAGAATAAATTGTGTGGGATTTGTTAGGTGAAATCAACTACTCTAGATCCATTCTTATTATATATTTACATTGTTAGATTTTTACACTTTGTTAATTCTTTTTATTCATAGATTTATTTTTATTAAATAGTTTAATTTAATTCAGATAGTAGAACATTCCATTTATTTTCGATTTTCCAAATAGTAATTAATTTAGTGAATTTCAGTATTCAATAGCATAGTTAATCCCTGTAGGTTCGACATTCGTTTTCTAAAAACACTTAACTACTTATTACGATTTTGTACGCTTGCAAATTATTTTTCGTGAACAAACATGATGGCTGTTTCAGAATCACTTTTTGTGTCCATATCCGGCCTTGTACTATTTCTCAATTCACCTGTCGTAAGAAAGGGTCCATGCCCTTCAAGCCATGTCCACCATAGTGAAGAATTGTCTGCCTCTACCCCCTGGGGTTGCATGGTGACAATGGAGGTATCCTCATGCTCTTGAGGATATATTTGTGAAGCATGCAAACTTTGCTCTACAGTCAAAATAGGACTTGTATCTCTGTTTTGGGGTTGCTTAGTGGAAGAGACAGGGGAGTTAACTAGCGTGGGTGGGATTGGATTGTTCCCTAAAGAGATGGAGTGGATAAGTAGGTTCAAATTTGTATGATCTAATTCTGGTTGCAGAGCAGAATTAGGAGGTGAGATGGGAGGTTGGGTATTTGGTAGTGGCATAGAGGGTGTGGTTGGATCAGAGGATTCAGTGTTCTGCTCATTATGTGGGAAAGGGGTTGGATGTGTTGCATGATGTCCATCAGTTGGATGATCATGAGAAAAGTTATTCTACCTATGTTGATTTGGTTGCATGTTTCCATAACAAGCATGAGTAGTCCAGTTCCTTCTTCTATCATAGAAAGCCCTAAGCTTATTATGAAAATGGGGTTCCAGAGTATCATACCCAAATTGAACCTAGAATAGCCTCTGAATCCTGCGTTTCTGGCAAATGAGCATTCTTTCAATTTCATTCATACTCTCACTACACTGACCTCTTGTGTGTCCAATCAAACCGCACCTAGTGCGTAATTTGTGCACTCATTCATAACGACACTGTATCCAAATCCTAGAGCCATCATCTAACCTTAAAACAAACCTTGTGGTAACTGACATCCAGGGATCCAACCTCACTTTGACACGCATAAATCTTATATTTCGAGGTATACGATCCTCCCAATCAACCTTTTCAAAGAGCCTGATCATTTGACCCATCCTTTCAGCAATTTTAGGGTACTGGTACTCCAATGGTAAGCCATGTAGTTGAACCCAAGAAAGGCACCATCCACAAACCAAGGTCCTTCAGCACACATATGCTCCAGCTCAACCAAAATCAAGTAAAAGAAAGAATCCCTACCTACAACTGAAACGCCTCCTCTGATTCTCCATGCAGTGTTGATTACCTATTATAAGTAGGAAATTGAGAACTTCCTGTAGTCAAGAATGAAACCAATAGCACAGAGTCTCCAGAAATCCCTTTGCATGTCCACACTATCAAGATCAGCTTCAATCACGGGTCCATGCCTTGCGAAAGGAGATTCGTCCTCATCACTATATTGTGTGGAAGAGTCCAAATTTGCAGCAAATGGACCCCCACTGACATCAGACCCACTGCTTTTAGTCCATTGAAATTCACAGGTTGTGAAAGAGTCCCCCATGTTCAGAGAACAAGGGAACGAAAAACGGAAAAAACGACAGGAAAGAAGAAAACCTAGAGAAACAAGGAAAAGAAGAAACCACAAAAAACAAAAAAGAAACAAGTTGGGAAAAGGAAAGGGAAAAAAAGAAGAGAGAAGAAAAAAGCAAAAAGGGTAGAGTTGTTTTGTTATGAGGTATGATAGGCCACAAACTGAATGACCCCTTGTGATATTAATTAATTAGTCAAGTTATTAATTAATCAATTTATCATGCAAACGTGTGATAGCACAAACAAATCATCAATAAACTAAATATGCAGTGGAAAAATAAAAGACACGGTGATTTGTTTACGAATGGGGAAAACCTAACGGCAAAAACCCCACTGGGTGATTTTCAGGTCACCACTCCCGAAACTCCACTATTATCACAACAAGCGGTTACAAGAAAGGAATCCCAGTACCTTACCAACCTACAGTTGAACTCTTACCCCAATACCCAATTGGACTTATTCTGTAGTGATAGTTCCCCTTTCAGATGCACGACTCCCAATACGTGACTAACCAATTGGGCGGATCCTAGTACGCAACTTTAATCATCAACTAAGAAGGTTGCTGGTTGCAAAGTTCTTCAGTTCATCCACGTGATGAATATTAAGAAGATGCTTGGTCACAAAACCCTACGGTGCACATACATAGCAACTTCTTCAAGAGAGGGAGATGAACTAGGGCAAGAACTTTGTCTCCGGTCACAATTTGCTTTAACAGAGTTTGCTCAAAACTTGTGCAACTTGTGAACACTTTGACGGCCCTTAAAACAATCCTTTTATATGTCTAGGGTCAGGAGAAAAGAAGGCCCAAAGACACATCCACAGATCCCAAGAAAATCAGATTGAGAATTTGAAAATCATAAACCTCGACAGATAGCAGGTGTCGAGAAGCTGTCGAGCAGGTGTCGAGAACACCAAATGAAAAACAGCCTCCTTGAGCTCGATAGATGCAGCTGTCGACCAGCTGTCGAGCTTTAATGAATTTGCACTTTGAACTTGTTTTCTTAAACAGACTTGAAAGTTTCAATACTTGATCTTGAAACAAGGTTTCTTGAAGTATTTAAAACATCCTAAATCTACCCAAATACAAGTAAAGTGCGTTTTGTCAAAGGATAAGCCAATTACATAAAATCATGACATATGTTCTAAACAAGTGAAACACATATGTCCTAACAAGATAGATAGACCACAGGAAAAGAAAAAGGAAAGAACGTTACAGACAAGTGTAGAGCACAGGTTCCATAAACAAAGCATGTCAAATAGTGAAATAGTGATTGACAATGACAATGATAGGTGAGAGTTTAAAGGGAGTAAGGTACAAAAAAGAAAAGGGGATAGAGTGACGGTATAAAGAAGAAAAAAAAAAGTTACTGGCGTTGGCGGCACAAGGTAGAAGTGCAAACTCTCTTAGAGAGAGAAGGAGTAAAGTGCTCCCCTAGAGAGAGAAAGAATTGATAAAAAAAAGTTTTGTACTTAAATTGGGCTAATTGAGTGACCCAACAAGTGGACCTATATAACAAACCAAACCCTAATATTGCCTTAAGGTTAAATTTTTAACCTATGGTTTTCTTGATACTTACTACTTGTCAATAATTGCACATAATTTTCTTAATTAATACTTACTATATCTCAGTAATAGGCTAATTCTGAGGTTCTATATATAACATTTTTCTTTTGTCTTGTAGTATAGCAAACTTGCATCAATGGCTTCCCTAAATTCATGCATGGTTCACTACAAGAAAAATGTTTATTGCAATGAAATTTTTTGTTGTAATAAACTCAAAATTATTGCAATAAAAGTTTTGTTAGTTTTATTGCAATAAACTCAAAACTATACCAAAAAAACACTTATTGCATCAAAAAAAGTTTTAGTTGCACCCTATTGCAATAAAGTCTATGGCAATAAGTTTGATGAGATAGAGATTTGAAATAGTAAGGTATTGAGACTTTGTGTGAAATTTTAGCACATGCAGGTAGTGAAAAATTGGGAAAAATAATGTGCGGGAGGGGATTAGTCATTGCAACAACAAATTTAGTTGCGATAAAGGCAAACATTACTTTAAAATAAAAAAAAAAAATTTATTGAAATACATAATCTATTGCAACAAATTATTGCAATAATATTATATAGATGCAATAAATTAATGCTTTTAAATTGCTATTTCAACAAAAATTACTCTGAACTCATAAGAAGTTCCTATTGTCACTCTAACTTCCTTTTGTTGCAATAGCTTTGTGGCAAATAGAGCTTTTTCTTGTAGTAATTTGCCACTTTCTTTTCATTAGGTATATCTTTTCCTTCACTTGTTATAACACATTCAAACATTGAAAATATAGAATTACTAAATATACATTGTAAAGGTACCAAAAGTACCAATTTAAAATACATTAGATAAGTTGTAAAGGACAAAATTTAACTACAAAATTGGTTGTATCCTAAGACTACAACCTTACTCAATATCTTTTTATTGGATGTGAGTTTTGACAAATCAACCATTGGAATGCATCTTCTTCTTATAAACTTCATGCTTGCAAAATTTCTAGAAAATTAAAGATCAATAGCTATGTTATCAATAAATTGTTTAAATTGAAAATTTTTGTAGTTTAAAATTATGCATAAAATATAAGCTTATAGATCATATAGTAAATAATATCCGATTAATACAAAATTTGATATGTGTATTAAAAGAGTAAAGAATATGCAATTCAATGATTAGATTTTCAAAATATATAGTAAATTTTATTTTATTAAGTAAGGTTGTAACTTAAGACTACAACAAATTTTGTAGTTAAACTTTGTCCAGTTGTAAATTGATTTGCTTAGAACCTATTTTCAATTATATGTTTGTTTGTATTTACAACATGCCTGCCTACTAATCTATACCGATTCACCCATTCAATATATCTAGCAGCCATATATCTTACTATTTCCGGTGTTTACTAAACACCATAACAAAGTCTTTACCATGCGTGTGCATTTACCATGTGCCTACTAATTCCCCAAAATTAGAAGTTTACTTATAGCTCCACTTGCATATATGAAAAAATATATGCTGCGTTTATTAAACGCGGCTTTGGGATATATTGAAAAAATATATATATATATATCTGATGGGTTTATACAAACGCAGCTTCAACCCCATCAAACGCGGCTTCAGTGCTGGTGGAGCTGCGTTTTCTTAAAACGCAGCTCCACCTGTGAAAACGCAGCTCAAACATCCACAGGTGGAGCTGCGTTTGTATAAAACGCAGCTCAAACATCATTTTGAAGCTGCGTTTTTTTAAAACGCAGCTCCAAAACGCAGCTCCAAGCTGCGTTTTTTGTAGTGCGACTATGTGAGATAAAGAGAAGGGGGTGCGTTTTCAATGTGCCTAGTAATCTATACCGATTTGCCTATTCTAACAGACTACATTAGACACTTCAACTAATTATTCAAATTTAGCAAGTCTTGATGTAACTGATATTTTACAATTATAAATGATTTCTTATGAAGAGTAAGTTGGTTTTTTTTTTTTTTTTGGGTCTCTTAAATGTGGTTTTTGTTATATATGGTCCCCAATTTTAAAGTGTAAAAATTTATTCATTCTATCTTTTCTAAGTTTATGTGATTAACAAAATGTTGAGGCATCCCACTTTAAAGATCAAAATCAATTCAACTTAGGACTCAAATCGAACCAATCCCATATTTAATGAACTAAAATCAAACTGATCTCTTATTTTAAGGGATAAAAAATGCAAGTGAGAAATGGATTGAAAAAAAATAAATTGACAAAATGTAGATATATGGACTAAATTATTATATTTTGAAATTTTGAAATTTTGAAAATTGTAAAATTAAAGAATCAAAAATGTGAAAGAAGAGAAGTGGTGGGGGTATGGGAGAGAAAAGGAGAGGGAAGGGAAGGAGAATGTGGATGTCAAACCTTTTGTTTTTGTACAACATTTTACGAATTTTTACAAAGAGTTTTCCGGTGAACAGAAGATATTTTTAAATTTGACCAAATTTTAAAATGAAACAAACACCTAAAAATGCAAAAATTAATGTTTACCGGAAAGCATTTTATAGCGAAATCAATGAGGTGTAACTAAAAGAGTAATGTTTCTTGAAAGTCTTAGGGCCTATCTAGTTAGCTAAAAAAATAATTGTTTTTTGTTTTCATTTTCAGTTTTTAGTGGGTCCCACCACTGGTCTGGTTTTAATATTTGTATTCAGTTTTCATTTTCAGTATCCTAAAAGTTGGATTTAAATACAAAAAATGAATACAATTTTTCAATGTTTTCATTTTCTATGAATACGAATACAGTTGCATATTCATAAATATTGTAAAAACACATATTTACTTCTTCCTTTTTTAGTAATGTGATGTGTGTGAGTGAGAAAAGTTACTTTTTAAAAAAAATAGAAAATAATGACCAAACTCGGGTATGATGTATTTAAATATAGAAAATAATTTTTTTTTCTATAGTTAAATTTAGAATTTGAATATAGAATAAAGAAAATGAAAAGTAAATACACCACTTTTTGAAACCAAATAGGCGGTTAATATCTTATTTCTCAGTTTGTCCTTAATTTCTATAGATTGAGAAAATATATATATATATATATATATATTTTTTTTTTGTTTTACTAAGGGATTCATCTGCATGAAACACTAAAAACATAAAAATAAAAATAAAAAATTGTTTTTAAAAAATGTTTTACGTAAAGGATTTTTTCTGCATTTCTTTAATTTTTATTAAGAAGGGCCATACGCTCGTGTTACCCCATAGGCCCCAGTCCGAAATTTTATACAAGCTTTATTAACTCTTTTTTTTTTTTGGGTAAGAAAGCTTTATTAACTCAAACCTTTATGATTTATGGCCCATATTCATTTTGCTCGTAAATAAAACTAAGTCAAACCCAGGCCCATTAAGTTATGCCCAACAAGACATAAATTTTTTATATACTACTGTACATTTTATCCCCCATATTCCATATAATAAAACTTTTGACCTAGAATCTTTTTAGAATAACTTAGCAAATATAGTAGAATGGCTAAAGCAAACATGGGGGTCTTTCTTGCATAATTATGGAAGTCACCAACATTTGCAATTATATTAACTCACTCCTTTAATAGAATCTTTACTTAATATTGGTGGAGATAACATCTTGGGAGACTCTAATTGAGGTGTCCATATAATATAGATACCACTTAACCCAAAAATTTAAGTCATCAATGGATTTAGTCCTAATTATTTTACATTACCCACTAACTCTTATCATTATTATCTGTTGCAAGATTTCATTACTTAATAATAACAGACCACTATTCCAACATCGGGGATAATAGCATATCCTTCAAGAAAAAAGTTAATGATATTATTGGTTAAATGATTAAATATTATAACTATGCAAAACTCAAAAATAAACAAGGTCTATAAATACTCCTATCTTTTAAATATGAATAATGCTACATCCATAACGTTTTTGCACAATTCTTAGGTAGTAAGTTATTGTTAATGGTTTTTATTTGGATTCAATACTAACATAACTTTTTTATTCACCAGTAACAATTTGTCACCTAATATTTATTATGAAAATATCGTAGATACAGCAATAAAAGTATTACTCTTTAAAAAACTAAGTCGAACCCAAGTCCACTTTAGTCTTATCTCCTTTTTTTTTTTTTTTTTACTTTAAAATGGACTAGCTCTGCCCAAATTTGGACTGACCTTGAAAGAGCTCGGCCCAAATTTAGACTGACCTTGAAAGTTCTGCTGGGCTGGCCTTATAAGCTGACACAAAGAAACCCATGGTCCATGGCCACCACATTCCAATGGGCTTGAAACAAAGTTAATAAGAAATTTGAAAATATGAAATAGGACCAAAAAAATTGTGAAATTGCTTTCTTTGCAATCAATCTGTTACATTGATTATGAATTTAATTACACAAACTGCACATAATTATTTTTACTAAAAAAATAAAAAAGCACTTTCAAACCACGTAAATTTTCAGCACTAATGCCCTAACACTATAACTCCTTGAGTGGCATTGGCTGCATTGTCTATATACACCTGACAATGATTCACCTTCAATTCCCACCGAGGAATGACCTTGAAGCTGAAGGTGTTAATTCACCGTCCGATGATGACTCAGAAATGGTATAGTTGATTCCAATATTACTACTGGGCATGCTAATATATGGCCAGTCACTGCATCCAGCCTGATCACTATTCAATTCGTACCCCATATCAATAACTCTATCAACAATGTATCCATGTTGCTGAAATGGTTTCAACATCATCAGTTGATGATTCGGCTATTGCTCCATCATTTCGCCTATAATTTTCAAATAAATGTTACTAATGTCAAACACAATAATTATGTTTAGATACACTACGATGAACTGGCTTAAATCCAATACTATTGTGCACTAGATTTGTTGAGATACAGACATATCTCAAATACTTGACGGGTCTAGTGCACAGGAGCACTGGAGTCAACCCTTACCTACATTACATAACTTGCAATAATAATTTATAACTACCTTGTGTTAGTAAGGCAGTCTCATTCATATTTGCATCCACCTCTTCTAAGGAACTCCAATTTTCATATGCTTGCCTCACCAATCTCTCAATATAGGTCTGCAAATGCCAACAACAGCACACCCATGTATATTAGTGAAACACAATTATACATTACTTACAATTTTTTTGCACAAAAATATATGTTCACTATAAAAGAAAAAGGTTAGTAAATAGTAGTCATACCCTATCAATATTGCTTAGTTCCCTGGAAGTGTAGTCTAGTCCATCAATCACAGCCTTGAGAACTTGGCATATTGGATTCAACAAGACAAAATGATTATTACCCCGGAAAATGTATTGTTTGTTGCCCAAAACACAAGTCCTTGCATGTTTTATCGTGACTCCCCACATTTTCTCAGACATTCCGACACCTAAAATCTGTTTGCAAAATAACAAAATAACCAAAAAAAAAAAGTGTTTACCATTATTTGGAAGCAAGAAGATATATTCTATCTAGGGTTTTTATTTGTGATGAACTTGAAATGAAAAATGGAAATTACATACCCTTCGAAGTAATTGAGGGTTCACAATAGACAACTTCAAGAAGTCTTGTACAGTTTTAATACCCTCAGATTTCAACTTAGTATGGAAAGGTCCATCTTTTCCGATCTTCTCTAGGCGCCAAACATCGTCATCCAACATTGGTGGATGATGCTTTTTGTACACTTCATAAGAGAATAAAATTTAATCAATACATGTATTTCTTTTTTTCTTTTTTCTTTTTTCTTTTTTTGGGTGCTTTTATGCTTTGACGTACTCAAAAATTGTTTTGATAAAAATGAAGAAAAGGTATTAAAAAATTCAAAATTCACCACTCTAATTTTATAAAACAAAAGTTTTTTACTTAATCAAAAAGAGATGCAATTTAGTGAGGGTAAAAAATTCGATGGTAACATGTGAATGTAAGATAAGATTTGCTGCAATCTGATTGACAAAAAGTCTATGAATCCATTGACATAAGTCCACGGCCGGCAAAACGCGTAGAAAAAATTGAATTAGAAGAAAATAAAAATAAAAGGGTAAACTACATATGTGATTCCTATCATTTATAGCATATGTCAATTTGGTCTCTAATCTTTCAATTGTGTCAATTTAGTCCCTAACCTTTTAGTGTCGTATTGATTTAGTCCTTATTGTTATATTTTGGATAAAATTGATGACATGTCAAACGGTTAAAATATAATTATAGCGTATTGTCACATCAACAAAAGATAATATTTTATTTTGACCATTAAACGCATTATCAATTTTCATCCAAAAAATAATAGTAAGGACTAAATTGACACGGTACTAAAAGGTTAGAGACCAAATTAACACAATTGAAAAGTTAGGGACCAAATTGAAATATAATGTATAGAATAGGGACTAAATACATAATTTACCCAAAATAAAATTAGAGAAACAAGAAAAGACAAACCACAAATCAGATGGTAGGGATCCACATGTGAGGTTTTGAATAAGTGGCTCAAATGTCCCAACTGTTTTCTGTTTTCTCTTTTCCCAAATTATATTTTACTAGTAGAGGAAAACTATTAGCTGTTTGCTGACTTAAAAGTATTTCATTTGGTTTGGTGAGAGTGAAATATATATTAGAAATTCACAATCAAGTGCTAGATAAACAAGATTTTTTTTTCTAGAACTTTTGATATAATTCATTGTAATTGAAGTAATATTATTTTAATTGAATCTAACATATTTTTATTATTATACTAATTAAAACTAGTCATATAAATAGTTATGAAAAAAAAAATATTGTGACTCTAAACTTATATATATATATATATATGTGTGTGATTCTCAAAAAAAAAAAAACTTATATATATATATATATGTGTGTGTGTGTGTGTGTGTGAAAGGAAGAAAAAAGTTGTCTCTCTCTTTTCCAAGGGTGGGCCTTGATAACACCGGCCACTTCAATAAAGCAAATGAATGAAATCATAAGACTAACAAGGCTATCACACACAAAACATAAAGTAGTGAAATATGGTTTAAAATGTCTATTAATGGAACATGTCTCAATCTCCTATAACGCTTTGGAAGAGTCAGGACATAGAACAATAAAGGGTCAGCAATATTCTCAGTATTGTACCAAATTAATAGGTTTGGTGGTGGTTTGATCATCACTATGGGTTTGACTCATGACCTAGATTCCCCCCCCCCCCCCACCCCTTCATTTGTGTCTCTATGATTGGTATCTACCTTGATTAAATAAAATGAATAAATTTTATGTGTACAACAAGTTCATGAAAATAATAATGATAAATCAAACAAGTTGATGTAGTGCTCAAGCTCTAATAGGTAAGGTAAGGTAAATATTTTTGCAATTATACTAAGGTCATTATTGTGATGAATATTTTATTATCCCTTTTGAAATATACTAAATAATTTTGCCACTTACTTATACTATATACTAAACTCTAATCAATTTTAATGAAAATAAAAAATTTAATTATACTATGGATTTTATCATTTTTATGTCATTACTATAAGCTAGATACTTACATTCTCCACGATGATCTTTGACAACAAAAGGTTCAGTCATGGCTTCACAAATCCTAACATTTCCATTGCTTCCTGGAACCACTCTTACACCAACCCTAAATTTTCGGCTCCTGATCCAACTCGAATTGTCGGTAAATTCTATATCTCCAATTGGTGCAAAACCATCCCTCATCGTGACATTTAGCTCTCCGGTAAGCAATGGCCGCCTTCCGGTTCTCTCCTTCACAATGTTGCTGTTGAATTCTTCTCTAGTCCAAGTTTCCCTATCTCCCCGAGGGAAGTCTCCATTAACAACAACAATTTCAATCATGATTGGTTGAGCAAGAGTTATTGGAACATTTGGATTAGCATTGTCTACCACAAGTATTTGAAGTGGATTGTTGTCACAACTTCCAATCTTGCTTCCGGTGAATATGGGGAGTGAAAGCTTGTTACTGAACTTTAGTCTCAAGCTTGATGGCTCTTGAGCTTGAATTTGCAATGAAGAGGACCTTGGCAAGGAGCGTGCACTGCGTCTTAGAACATTCTCCACCGGTACCTAAGAACATCAAGTAAATTTTCATAAATAACTACACAAAAAGAACTAAATTTGATGGGTAAAAGTCAATACTTTCTAGAGTACATTGACATGGTATATATATACTCTATTCTCATATGAATGATAAGTCTTATTAATTAAATTCTTAGTGAGATTAAACAATTTATATAAGAGAAAAGAGTACTATATCATTGTAGTTCAATAATGGTGAATAATACACCAAGTAGAGCACTATATTCCCCGTCAATACAACATATTGATTAGGGTTTATAGTATATAATACACCAAGTTGCTTGTTCACTTGAACGATGAATAAACAACTAGAACACATCCACTTAAGAAATACATAAATTACTTTCTAATACTTTAATTACGGCCAACATATTAAGATTCCAACTTATGATCCACCATCCATCTCAATCAAGTTGCACCTGTTGGCCTCATGTGACTGGAACATCCATGATTAATCATATATACACATACATAAACTCGTTATTGTGGAGCATATGTAAGTGTATATATAAGGATGATTTATTTATTAGGGTAAGAATAAATAAGCATAACATACCACTCTTCTGTTCAAAGGTTTCAATGCTGAGAAAAGATTCTGTAGTGAATTCACCATTACCACTTCTCCAATAACTCTGTCAAGATCGAGAAGATGAAATAAGAAGCTAAACTCTAATATATACCTAGTGCAATTTAAGAAAGCATCTTCTAAACAAAAACAAGAATAAAACTTCTAAGAATCAATAAAGAAACTATATTAAAGAAACATCAAACTCTAAATCTAAACACTTACGAAGCAAAAGAAGGTCTACTTTTCATCTTTTTCTCCGGTGGCTGATCTTCATTTGATTCAGATTCATTAAAATATCTTTTGGCCGCCATTTTTTTCTCCAAATTTAATTCCAAGAATCTGAGTGAGAGAGATAAGAGAAATGTTGGAGGTTGTAAAAAAAGTTCAATTCCAAGAATCAAAGAGAGAGAGGTGTTGGAGGTAGGAATTGGAGGGTTAGGGAAGACAATATGTAAAGCTTGTATATATATCGAAAGGGTTTAGAGCAAAAAACAGGAATAAGAAATAAACAAATAATAAAAAAGAAGTTTCTTTTTCCGATTGCTTCTTCAAATGAATAATAGCTGTCACCCCTTAATTACAAGCAACCTGCTAAAAGACCTGATTAGCTTTTTAGGCAAAAGACGCTTTCCTTTATTTGGGGCCTTTACACCACATATTTTGTCTAACACCCTTTGCAAGATATGCAATGAAGAGTCTAAGTGTGTTGATCGTACACTATTTTACTACCACAACGTGACGGAGGTGTCAAAACTCAAAAGCAAGCGGATTGGACATAAGAGCGCTCAAGGAGTTTGGCATGAAGTTCACTAATGTGGTGGAATGGTTTTTTTTTTTATTTTTTTTTATTATTTTTTTTTTTTACAAGATAGAATTCTACTCTAACATAATCTAAATGTATATGTGTGTGAAGCTCCTTCTTGGAAACTTGAACTCCGACTCTTGCCCTCCACACTCTACAAACACTTATACTTATAGAGTGACCATCGCACCAAGGGTGTGCGGTGGTGATGTGATGGAATGGTTTGAAAGAAGATGTAATTAGGATTGGACATAAGAGTAGATGTGGCAATAAGGTTGATTTATTAATTTTAAACAAAAGAAGTTTTTTTTTTTGAGAATCTTAAACAAAAGAAGTTTGATGGAAGAAATTTTTGTATAGTACGTATAATATGATTGTTGATTATTTTTTTTGTTTAATTTTCAATTGTTAATATATAAAAAAACGGTATTCTTATATTGATGAAGTGTGTGATACATAGAAAAATCGTGAAAGATGTGAACATAAAAGTGATGACCAATTTCTGGAGCTGAAAGGAAGTGTACTTAGTGATGTATTATTTTATTTTATTTTATTTTATTTTGATACGAGTGATGTATTATTGGCATAAGACATCGCGAACATATTGATGGGTTAATGGGGTGGGAACGGTTAATGCAAATGCCAAAGTTCGGCAAGAAAGGAAGGTGCATGTAATAATAATTACTTTCTCAAAAACTAATAAAATATGATAGAAACAATACTTCCGTAAAAAACCATTAAAAGCTTATAACCAATATAACAACACAGAGTTGTCATAATTGATAACATTATCTAAAGTTAAAATTATTCTAATTCTACTATTGACCTTTATAGCTTAATTATCTTAGTATTTAGAATGTAAAGAAATTATTCAAGCTTCTTGGAAGACCTCATCAACAATACCTAGTGGTCTTCCCATCTAATAGTATTATGCCATATGATAATTTATTTACTAAGATCATTGGCATCAACCCAGTTTTAAAAATAAAATAAAATATTTTTTAAAAAAAATAGTCTTCCCCTTCACCTTCATCATCCCTACCCTCTCGCTCCACTACCACCACCACCACCATCCTCATCTTCAATGCCAGCAACGATAACATAATTTATTTTATAAATTAAATTTTAGCATTTTGAAATGTAATTAGATATCATTTTTCCCCCCACCCCCCCAAAAAAAAAAAAAAAAAAAAAAAGATAGTTTATAAAGCTCAATGGAAAATTGTCATACAAAACTAAGATTTTTAAAACACTTAACTTTTTTACTTTAAAAAATGAAAGAAAATTATACATTTATATTGTATATATGATATACTTATATATTCTTATTCTTATTTATGTTATCACATTTGCATTCTTAAAATATGGAACCTCTAGAATTTTAGAAAAATTTTAAAAATATTTAAAACATTTCTTCTTTTTAAAGAAGCTCGTAAAACTTTAAGGAGACTTAGAATTCAATTCCTACCTACACCAAAAAACAAATTGGTATTTTAGTCTGATGATAAAGAATGCTCATTAGGAATGACTACCATAGGTTGAAACTATCTAAAAAAAATAAAAAGCCAATAATATAATAGTTTTAATAATTTTCTTAAGAAAAATAATTTGGGTGGGGTGAAACCCATGTGGTGGCTCTAGGACTGAGATCAGGTCGGGTCGGGTCAGTTTCACTGCTACCCGAAACCCAACCCGATAGTAATCAAGTTTATCAGGGAGAAACCTGACCCAACCCAAAAATTACGGGTCTATGGTCAAGTTGGGTGATTGGGTATTGGGTCGGGTCTTTTTTTTTTTTTTTTTTCAAATTGTGTGAAGGTGAATCCGTAAAAGGCCTAAAGAAACATTGAAATAGTCACCACTTTAATGAGCTATTAATGGGGAAAAATCACTTACTCTATTACTCAGACTTGCCATTTAAAAGTTGTCATGGTTTTATTATTATTTATAAACTTCCATATTGGAAGGATCTCCACTTTTTATGATAATAAATGTGGGGCCCGGCCCAGAAATAATGGGCTATTCCAAATTCAGGCCCGTCCGAGGAGCGTCCTGTCCGAAGAGAAACCACGTATGAAGCATTACTCAATCCCATAAACGCCAAGGAAACCTGTCCGAGGAGTAACTCCTCCTCGGACATCACGAAGCCCAGACGAGGAACTCTCCCCAGCCACTTCAGTTCATCCTCCCAACATATAAAATGAATAAAATCCAAAATATCCCATGGAGAGCTACCACCACATTAATTGCGCCCCAACCACCCTCTTGGCCGCATTAATGAGGAAATGACCCCTGAACAGTACCGCCTTGGCCTCTGCAACTCACATGGGGAGAGATGAAGGCGTCTGATGGGACAGCCACTCAAGTAGGTGCTTAGATAGTCAACAAGTGTAGGGTTGAGATGAGAGAAGGGAACTATATAATGTAGTGGAGTCCCTTAAAGAAGGGGACGAAAAATTCTGGATGAGGAACTAAAGAAATAAACTTATACGTGAGAGATCCATTTTCGTGTCTTTATTTTCTGCAACCATATTGCCCATGCATCAGACTGAATAGACTCGCTGAAACCAAGTTCTTTAACCCATCCTCTACAAATATTTATTGTGGGTTGCGCTTTGGGCCAGGGCCTGATCAATCGAATTTGGGCCAGGAAAATCGTGCAACTACAATAAATATTAATATTTTCTTCTTTATCAAGTTAATGCATGTCTACTTTTAGGCAATATTTTTTTGAAATTATTTTACTAATTTAGTAATTGACATTAATATGAAAAATTAAATTCAATAATTTATTTATTGTCATATAGGCTTAATGGTTGTGATTTCTTGATTAGGCAACAAACTTTTACAATTTGTTTTCCTTGTGTACAACTTGATCCAATTCTCATTGAATGAGAAAATATATTTTACCATTTTTGTTTACATCAGCACTAGATCTTACTTTGGAAATATACTTTCCAATAATAAATAAGATCCTTAATATAATTAGGACCGAAATAAAAACTTTTTTAAACAACAATTTGACTTTCACTATGAAAAATATTATTGTTAGAGTTATTCATTTTTTGTAAAATACAATTATTTTATCATCATTCTAACCTTCATTTGGATAAAAAGTATTTTCACTATTAGTATCATTTAGGAAATTATGCTACAATAAACCAAATTGCAAGAAAATACCATTACTATTTAAATAAAAGCAATATATAAAAAATAAAAAATAAAAAATTGGCATTGAAAGTTACGGAATTTTTTCTTTTTAAATTTAAGATCAGTTAGGTCGGGTTGGACTCGAGACCGACATGAACCCGAGGCAGACCTGAACATCAAACCCGAACCCAACCCAAGCATTCATCCAACCCACCCAAGACCCTTCGGGTCAGGTCGGGTTGGCCAGGTCTATGCTCAACCCTAGGTGGCTCCACTTTTGTCACAAACATTATTCCTCTCTCTCTCTCCTCGATTGCACATATTTATTATGAGTAAAATAATTTAACACATAATGACAATGATGTGTACAAACAATATATATTTTAATTATTAATACGTACAATCAAAATTGAAAAGAAAAATTAAGTATTGCGGCCATAACAAGCAAAAAAATATTCTCATTAAAAGATCAGAGGGGTTACCTTTTCTCTAAATGCTCTCTAGAGATTTTTGTCACTTCTTTAGGAGTAACTCTCCACTTGTCCACCTTCTCTTGGTTCTCCTGGAAACATTTTTCATGTTAGGAATTTAAACTAATGCGTAGAATCAGTGATATGTGAATATAGAGATAAAAATTGTGCAAAGAAAGAATCATACAACACAAAGATTTACGTGGTTCACCAATATGTCTACGTCTATGAAGTTGCAACTATTATCACGAGAAAAATACAAGGGTGACAATACAGATTTCAATACATCAAACCCTAATTTTGAAGCAACCATATGTATATCCCAAACAATGTATCCAAAATTGGCCAAAAATGGGTCAAGCCTCCGCTCTATGGATTAAGTCTCACAAAATGTCTCATTTAAAATCATAACATTTCCAAGTCGAGTCGAGTCGAGTTACAAATTGGATCAAACACCAAAACCAGATTCCAAAAAGCCCAACACTTGATGTTTAGCAAAGACCTCTTCAAAGTTTTCCCCTGACGTCACACATCACTAGGTTCCACGTGGTAGAAAATGGACAACACTCTAATCGCTACCTCGATGTATTCAATGCAAGTTCTCCCATGCACATGGAAGATGGATAATTTTCAAAGAAAATGATGATCGCCATCCTCTCCATCCTCAATTTCTCAATTGCATCCAAGAGTTCCTTTGAAATGCGCTCTCCCATCTAAACTTCTTTATGGTCCTTAAAGGTGATAATATATCTTGTGATCTTTCAAGGTATAATATGGATAGTAAAATTATTCAAGTATCTTCACCTCTAAAATTGCGGAAAACGTCGTATTCCAGATGGGGTTGAGAACTAGAGGTAGAAGATGATGGAACAGTTTGAATGCTAGTGCTTGCTATTTTGTGGTTTATAATCTTGCAATAGTGATCACATATCTGAAATTTTTTTTTTCTTTTTTTTTTTCTTTTTTTTTTTTTTTTTTTTTTTTTTTTTTTTTTTTTTTTTTTTTTTTAAGAATACTAAGTATTCTTAACACATACACATGGGGAGAGGGGGAGAAGATAATTAATCTACTAAACCGCTACACAATTAATTTAGGGTAAAAATCGGTCCTTCCAACATTTGTTTGGGTGAAATATCTTAATGTGCTAATCATTTAATAAATAAATAAATAATCAGAAGCATGTGTTAGCATCAAATTTCATATATCCTTAACAATCAAGTGAAATGTATTGTGTCTAATGAGTGAGAGTGAGAGAGACGGGGGATGATATATATATTATCTTTGTGGCAAAGGAAATAATCATAGTTGATGACTTACCAGCAGGTCACCTTGGCCAAGTTGAGTCTCAGTTTCATTTGTCTCCGATTGATCAATAAGTCTCGGAAATATTTTAACTTCAAAGTCAATATTAGAAAAGATTTTTCTTTGAAGTCCTTCATCAACAAGGTATTGTTCATTTAACTTTTTTTTATCCTCTTGTTGTTTACAAACAAGCTTTCGATTCTCTGAAATCAAGTTGTTGCAGTGTTTTAGTTCTTGCTCAAACTGCACTTGATCGTGCTGGTACAAAAGTTGTAAAGCACAATTCTGCACTATCACGCCTGACCAATCACTCACAAATGAGGCCTCAATGTGGTTGCAGTGTGGCAACATATTCTTAAATGGCTCTCCTGGTACGTAGCATATCCAAATGAATTCACCTAGATTAAGTAACCACGTGATTTCTTCTTTATTGGTGGAGAAAGCAATTTTCTGATTATCGACATTAGCCATACTCGTTTGGCATTGACAATATAGGAAGTGAGATTTTCCTGATGCCAGATTGCTAAGGATGATGTTTGGATCCCCATGGATGGAGAAAGAAGCATACAGAACAAGTCCCATCCAATTACTATCGTGGTACAAATTTGAGGGTAGGTCAATTGTCACTGAGTGCCCATGATTCGGATGACTAAACCAGTCTTGAATTTTACTTGGAGGGAAGCAAAAATTATACGAAGTGGATGGATGAAAGTCCTGCAAAAGAGTAATACCTCGTAAAATTAGAGAGAGAGCTAATCATATTTGTTTAGTGTTGAATATAATATTATATAATCCTTGTTTGGTGGCATGTTTTGTACGAACAAATCCGTATAAATGCACTTAGCAAAACCAATAGTTCATATAAATGTTAAAGGTATTGCCAATTTTACTATAAAATTCTTACAAACTTAGGTGGCAAATCTGGCAGTAGCGAGTCATGTCTGAACCACTCTGAGATTTCACTTTGAAGAATATATTGATGGAAAATACTACGGTTGTTATAACGGTCCTGCAAGACATAGCAGAAATGATAATCAAGCTTGACTAAGTTTGTGTGATGGTAATATAGTTAGGAGCCCTATAAACATGTTGACCAAGAAAATTTTACCCACAACAAAAAGGATACTACCAAGGGTGGCATTGCTGTTACTGAAACCACATCATTAATTAGAAGACGATAGATTCAATTTGTATATAGAAAGACTTTAAGTTGTCAATAAATGAGGCTCAAAAGTCATAAATGTTCCTTGTCCTATTCTAGTTTGAAATCAAAGTTCAATAATGAAATTTATTACTAACTAAAGAAAGTTTATATTGGCAAGAGACTTGTAGCTCAACTTATTGGTACTTTTCGGTGTTTCCATGGAAGTATCCAAGATTCAAATCTCCCCTGTTCCAACTATCAAATTATCAAAATTCTAAAAAATAGTGTAGTTGGAGAAAAGTATATATAATTGAAGATTTATTATTATGGAATTTACAATTCATGTCAATAACATAATAAGTAAATTAGCTTTAATTACTTTTTGTATCGTATTTAAAAATCAGTGATGCTAGAGTCTTCAAATTGATGTATCTCCCATCATAAAAAAGTAATTTAATATTTATAACATTATTGAGGTGGCACCAATGATCAATCACATTCATTACTACATAGTTTGTAGGCCTTGTTATAAAAATATTTGTAGTAGTTTTAATATTTTTCTTTGACTAGTGAAATATCAATTTATAAAATTTATGTGACAAAATTTATAATATCTCTAACATCATCAAAAGCATATTTCAAGGAACATATGATATTAGGTCTTATAAAATTTAGGGAAAAACTTGTTACACATACCATTACACCCGTGAAAAAGCAAAGTACGATTTTCCACAACTGGGAAATTGTTTCAATTGCTTTTTTGCATATGTAAAGGTGTGTGCATTAACGTTCTTGTAATAAACATTATTCTAAAATTTAACATGGATCATCAAGTGGGAAGCCAATCTCAATGGAATAAGATCAGGTTTGTGTTAGAGAAAGAAACCAACACCTTTACGTTAATGTTATTTGCACTATTAGTATAGAAATCTTACCAAGGCGGCAGTTCTGTAGAATTGATCATAAGAATAGTGACCAGAAGTTCCACTAGAGCCGTCACTGCTCCTGAATTGATCAGGATGATAAAAAGGAAATCTTTCATACGATGTGAAAGGACCATCGTATGAGGTTATGCATTGTACCATTCTACGTGTAAATTCCAATTTTTGCCGGTATACAAGATCGACCCCACACTTTAGCGCCGATACAGCCGAACTATCGCTCACAAATGAGAATTCAACCGTAGTGCATCGACTCCATTCAGGTGAAAGAAACCAACATGGAATGAATGATAACCAAAGGAATCCACGTTGATGTAATGATATTATTACGTCCTCTTCACTGATGCTATATAATGGATTCATACAACCCAAGTCGGTCTTCAAATGACAAACGATGATAAAAGAAAATTCTGAACCTTTCATAGGAACGGAAGCAGGATGCTTTTGAAATGAGAAAACAGCACAAAATGCAAATCCCATCCACTCAAGATTGTCATACAAATTTAGAGGTAGCTCGATTGTTACTGATGAGGATCTAGCAATATTTTCAGATTTAAACCACCCTGGGATTTCACTTTGAGGCAAACATTGATTGAGAGTACGAGGGCCCTCGTAGTGGTCCTGGAAAACATATCAGAAATGTTAATCAATTATGAGTCAATTTGTATCAACAAACATTTAGTTTGTCAGTAAATGAGGCTCTCATAAACGTTGCTTCTCGTATTCTAGTTTAAATCCAAGTTCAATGCAGAAATTTATTGTTTATAACAAGGTAAATTAATATATATATATATATATATATATTAATTTTATAATTTAGGACACATCAATTTTTAAGGGTCATTCAGAAATAATTAAACGATAGAAATGTATTAAATTAGTAGAAATTTTTTAAATGTATTAAATTAAAATTAAAGGCCACAATTAATTTAGTAATCAACTAAAATTAAAATAAATGCATTGTATATGGAAATTGTGGGGCCAGAGAATTCGCGGCCCAGACCCACTCTACATTAGGGCTCAGGGCCCAAGCCGAGGAGAGCCATTGCCGAGGACGACCTCATGCTCGGCACCCCACGAAATGCCTGAAGAAAGGGGCAAATTGAGTGTAGGGGCAGGGCAAAGGAAAAAGCTGCCAACATTATAATACAAAACCCTGTATCTGACAAACCCATACTCTAAACCATGCCCTTTAACTTTTCCAACGACCCCAAACCACTCTAGGTATGGGTTGACAGGACAGGTCTGCACCCCAAAAAGTAAAACTGACACGTGGACTCTAAAGGGGGAAACAAACACTAGTATAAAAGGGAAAACCCCTCAGAAGAAAAGGAACCCCCGGCAAAAGGGGAGAAAAGGATGGATACAAGACTCCTCAGACGCCGTCCAAAGAATTAAGTCCTACAACCCGTACTAATGGAGGGCTTAGCTAGTCGGGCCAAGCCCACCCATATAAGAGCTTCCATAGAAGCCATGATTAAACCGTCCACCTGTGCCCAAGGTCATGTCTTTCAAGCCCACTCTCTACAAATCATATTGTTAAGGCCCTTTGCATACGAGCCCAACGTCATTCATGGGTCGTTACAAATTGTGTCCTCACAGAAATATTTAGTAAAAATGACTAAAATATCTTTAAAAAATACAAAAAAACTTTCTTGATAATATATCGTTAATAGTTAATAATAAAACATAAATAAGCATAAATTTTTTATAATAAACCTTCATTTAATTTTTAAAAAAAATAATTTTATAATAATCCTTGTGGGGACCGGCCCAAAATAACGGGTTGGGCCTTGGACCCGTCCGAGGACTCCAGCCCATCCGAGGAGTCAACATGACTCAAGCAATCCATGTTCAGGCGCCATAAGAAACAAAGACGACATGTCCGAGGAGTAATTTCTCCTCGGATACTGAAAATTCAGAGCAAATGTACATCCCAACCACTGAGACCCCTATCCTAGATACATGAACAGGAGGGAAAAATGAAATATCTAAGCTAAAGCTGCCACCGCCACATTGAATGCACTACAACTACCCTCCTGGCCGTATTAATGTGGAGAAGACCCCTGAACAGTGCTACCTTGGCTTCCGCTACTCACAAAGGACTGATAGGAGTGTCTGATGGAACAGATGCTCAAGTAAAGGTTTGGATGATCGACAAGTGTAAGGCCAAGATGATAAGAAGAAGCCTATATAATGTGTATAAGTCCCCGCAAAAAGGGGGCAGAAAAAGAAGGAGAGAAAAAATTATTACATGAAAAGAGGTCCTGCTGTATCACCTGGTATCCAAAAAATTAGTTTTTATTCTAATCCTTCTGGGAGATTTTGAAACGTAATGACTTTGTTTCTTATTCATACATTCTCTCAACCCATGCACTAATCCGTTTAACTTACTTAAACCTAGTTCTTAAACCCATACTCTATAAGAATTCATTGTGTTGGACTTTTTGGACCAAGACTTGAACGACAAGGACTGGGCCACCAGATTGTTCTCCTACAATCCTTTACTTTAAATTTTTTTTTTAACTCATTTTAAAAATAAATCCTTAATACTTAAATTACAAGTAGATTTTACAAATAAAATAAATTTATTAATATTTAATATAATGAGAGAGAGGTGATATAATAAATCAAAACACTATTAATCTCCATTAAAAAAAAAATACTAAAAATCATGTAAAATTAAAATAATATAACAATGCTTTTCTTTTTTCTTTTTTTCTTTTTTTTTTCATTATAAAACCCAACAACTCTAAGTTGGTTACTATACCAAACATGGTTCTTGATTAGGGGGTCTCAAGTTCACAATTCACGACCCCCTTTCTCAATTATTAAAAAACCCTTGACCAATTGAACCATAATTATTTTTCAAAAAAGCGTTGAGCAAATTGAACCAGCAGACGGTTTTGACAGTTTTTTTATTCCACCATTGGTTCAGGAGGGTTTTTTTAGATTATTTAAATATCTGGTTCTCTCACATATAAAAATAGCTTCGTCAATTCTCAGTTAATCCGATTAGACCAATTAGTTTGGTTTGGGTTTGAAAACCATGGTTGTGGGGATCTGTAGTCAATGAGAGGTGGGTCATAGTGGTGCGGAGATATTTGTGTGTGTGTGTGTGTTTTTTTTTTTTTTTTTTTTTGGTGAGTTTTGGCTTGACTGGAAGCAATGCTTTTTGTCAAGTGGGTCGAATTTTGCTCTCAGTTTAAGCCAAATTAATTCAACATGAAAAATAAATAACTAAAAAATAAAAAATAGAGAACCTAGAAGTCAACATTTAGGTCTAATTGGAGTTAGCACCAAATATTAGAAACCTACACCTACAATTCGCTGGAGTCAGTACCAGACCATGAGGCATTTTCATTAGAAATTTTATTCATTAATATAAACCTTCTACTAGGAGTACAAGACTTTGGTTATATATATAGACTTCTAAATCCTGATAACCATGGGAAATAAAATATAATAACTTAATAAACTACCAGATCTAAAGAATATATATAAATATATATATATATATATATTGACCAATAAAAAGACAGTTGAATTACAAAATAAAATAAAACTAAACTAGTTTTTTTTTTAAGCCTCCCGCATCAGAGTCAGTAGACTTTAGATTTTTTTTTTTTTTTTTTTTTTTTGACAACTATAACATTTAAAATGTAAGCATAAAAGACCAAATTGTAGTTATTTAATTTAAGCATAGGTTTTCATGTGTGCACTTGAACCCACCAAAGAGAAATGATATAATAAAAGTCTCGAGTTAATTTAATCTAGAATCATTAATTCTTAGGGACATAAAATTTTTCAATTTTTTTCACAACTTGTAAGTTGGCCGTGCGATGCACATATAATTTTGTGATATTTTATATAAGACAATTTTGAAGAATGTTGTACATATATTATTAAAAAAGGTAAAAAAAAAAAAAAAAATTAGAGTAAAAAAACATATACATTTTGAGATATCAAAAATTAGTTTAGCAATTTCACTACACATTTGTAGCCTTCTCAAGGTAAGATTAATTTTTTTTCAAATCATGAAATCAAAAATAGAGTAACAGGATCATGAAAATCAACTGATTTGTGTTGTGATCACATTGCATACCATAAAATAAAAGTATGCCCAACTCTCTCTCAATGTCTTCTACTCATCAATATTGTGATATTAAGACATTGTACGGGCAAGTACGTATGAATGTCACTTATAGTTGATTTAAAACCATGGTAGAATATGGCTTTACATTTTGCACCAAATTAATACTCTCTACTTATATACCCAAGACAAAAACTATTCAATCAAATTACCCAAGCCTAAATCATATTTAAGCCCCGAATTTAAAAAGAAAAGAAAAAAATTACCCATTGGGATTTCAATGGCTTGATAGTGGTGGGAGGCTAGTATAACAAAGGTGACAACTCCTCAGATTCTTCTTTCTCTCTCTTAAAAATGAATTTTCAATCTCAAGTCTTTTATTTTGGTAATAGTAAAACAATGTATTTCATTTAATAATCTACAACATTTTCACTTCTCTCTATCTCTCGTTAGGACCTTATCTGGTTAGTTGTTACTATTAGTTCTTAATTATTATTATTTTTTTCTTTTATTTTTAATACTAAAATGGTGGGTATGCTAAAAAACATTAAGAAGAGAGAAATGTGTGTCGTAAGCTCAGGAAATTAATAAAAGATTAATAAGATAATGGTAAAAATACGTTAATATGAACTTTTGGATAATAGTAAAAAAAAATTAATAAAAAGATGTAAAAAAAGACTAAATACAAAATTGGAGCACCATATGGCAAGACCTCATGCACTCCCACATGAGATCTCTGCTTATATATATATATATTAAACCTCAGGTCTTTTATTTTGGTAATGGTGAAACAGTGTGTTTCATTTAACAATCCACAACATTTTCAAGTCTCTCTATCTCTCACTGGGGCCTTATTTGGTTAGTTATTACTATTAGTCCTTAATTATTATTATTATTATTATTATTATTATTATTATTATTATTATTTTGCTTTTGTTTTTAATACAAAAATGATGGATATGCTAAAAAATATGAAGAAGAGAGAAAGGTGTGTTGTAGACTCAATAAATTAATGAGAGATTAATGAAAGAACGGTAAAAATACGTTAACATGTACTTTTGGGTAACAATAAAAAAAACTAATTGAAAAAAAAAAAAAAAAAAAAAAAAACTAAATGCAAAATTAGAGAGCCACATAGCTTGTACAATTGAGAGAGAGAGAGAGAGAGATAGATAGAGAGAAACCTGCAAATATGGTCCATGGTTAAACCAACATTCAAGGCTGCTTGATATCTTGCCTAAATAAATAGACCCTTGTCTTGAACTTTTTGAAGTGCCTGCAGCTATTACTTGATTTGAAAATATTGTTTCTCGTGAAGTACACTCCCCTTGTATAGTTTCATTACTTGGTAGATGCTTTGTCACGGGGGTAGGCCTCCTGCAAGCATCAAAAACATATCTATGATTTGACTACCAAATTTCATATCTATTGCATCGAAGTGTGGTAACAAAATACTTGCTAAATCCCGCTTGTCAGAGGCAGCCTAACATTATTTGGAACCTAAAGCAAAAAAATTTGCCTTTTAAAATGTAAATATTAATTAAACAAAATTATTTAATATTAATTAAATTAAGGTTAATTTGATATATTAAATACATAATTTGATGAATAATACTGACTAAACTAATGTTAGTTTTATATAGATAATTGAATATCATAGTTGAAACATATATATTAGTCAAAATAAATAAAAATATATTACAATTAAAAAAATACTTTATTTTAGATATAAAGCAACATTAAGTAAAGTTCAAAAATCTAATTTTTAATTTTATATCTTATTTTTAAGAAAGGGAGATAGATATTATTTGGTGTGTGACTTTGTCAAAAATTAAAGTCTCAAATTAATAATGGAGATTAATTTATAATTAATGATTTAACACATTTGCAACATTTTTTTGAAACATTTTAGAGTTTCAATTAGGTTAGGGTTCTATTGGTCTTGTACATTAAGAGTCTTAATAGAAATGAGAAGGGAAAATGCGCTTAATGCACTATAAAATGTTCACAATATGATATGACATTGACTCTCATTGATGAAATTCATCAATCTAACTAATAAATATTTGAATCACTTTTTTGTGATTAGTAACATGATAATTTGCAAACCAATAGTAAAATTTGTAACATCTTTAACATCACTAATAAAAAAAAAATGCATAACCTTTAAAAATATATATAATTTTATAAAAATTTGGACTTTTAATAATAAGAAATGGGACATTTTTTCCTAAGGGTTTTTTTTTTTTTTTTTGGGTGAGGCCTTAGGCCTAGGCCTAACTTGCCTAGGCCTTGGGCTGGGCCTGCCGCTTGTAATTGAAACCATCATTTTTCATCTGAATTGTACACAAAGCATGTATTGTGAAACCCAACCATCTTGAATAATCATGCAAATCTGCAGGCAACTGCGTTTTTATGGCGGGGCCATTTTGATAAGCAAACCAGCGTGGTGAAGATGCAATCTGAGGAAAGATATAATCAGACAGGTGGTTTCGTGTCCAATCTACCTGTAAAATACAGAAATATATAGCCTTCAAATGTTCAATGGGTGAAAGAAAAAACACATAGAAAAATAGTAAGTTTAAAGATAAAAAATTTTCATAATTGCTAGTTGGCGTAGGCTTTACATGTGTGAGCGGAAGTCTCATGCAAAGAAAAAAAAGGAACTGCTAAGATTTACTATACCTACATGTGTGAGTGGAAGTCTTGTGCAAAGAAAAATAAAGGTACGTTTGGTATACTAAATGTAAATTACATTAGAAATAATAATTATCTTTATTATTGGAAAAAGAAAACATTGTAATAGAATAACTATTATTATTCATAAGTTTGGTTGTTACATATGGAAAGCTTGTAAATGATAATGTATAAGGAAACTTTATATTTTTAGAAATATATTTATTTTAAAACCTATTATATACACTAAGGAATAACTATTACATCCATTTTAAAGACGAATAGCTATTCTTCAATTTAAAGAATAGTTATTCCAATGTAATAACTAATCTATATAATAAAAAAGCAACCAAATGACCGAATTGCTATTACACATGAATAACTATTCCATTACAGGAGCTATTACAGTATACCAAACGTACTCTAAGAAAATGCTATGATTTACCGCATAAAGCTTGCAAATTGATATGGTAATAAATATGATTAGTATGTTTCAATCAATCATAAATAAATATTTGAATCTATATCTCTCTCTCTCTCTATATATATATCTAAAAGTTAAAGCGTAGCGTTTAATGTTGCATGCTACTCTTCTGTTGAGCTACATCAGCGCCACATTATTAACCTATTTTCAATATTTTCTCTTTCCTTTTTAATTATTTTTCTCCTTATTAATTTCCCACTTTACAATTATACATTCTTCAACATTTACTTACTTTTACCTTTTTATCTCCCCACTACTCTATACTTTAACCTTATAGTTTTTTCATCCCTTCATCTTCCTTTTATTTGACTCTTCTTCTCCCCCATTTTTTTTTTACTATAAATATTCGTTATTTTCTCTTCCATTCAATCCATAATTTTCTCACACAAAAATGTGAATACTCTCTCTCTCTCTCTCTCTCTCTCTCTCTCTCTCTAATATATATATATATATATATATATTCTTTCTCTTGATGGATTTTTAATTCTTTATTACACCTCTAATATAGATTAATGAATTTTTATGTTTAATCTACTTTAGATTGATATGATTTGGTTATATTTTAATTTTTTATCTGTTTTATTTTATTTTTTTTGTTTGTTACATGTTATCCTATGAAATTATAAAATGGTTCAATGTTATTCTAATACATAGCATGACTTGAATAATTTGGTGTTTACAAATATATATTTTCTTTTGAATATTCTTCTGCTCATCTTCTTTTATATAATTTTGTTATTTGTCTCACATTCTCTTCCAAAATAAAGGTGATTATTCTCTCTCTCTCTCTCTCTCTCTCTCTCCATAACAAACTATTCAAAAGTTTGAATAATATATATCACTTGAAAAAAGAACAGTATTTCTATCTTTTATCACCAAAAAAAAAAAAAAAGAACAATATCAATCAAATTAATGTACCTAATTTTTCAAAAAAAAAAACTAAAAATAATAAAATGATATATTTGTAGAGATGGAGAGATGAAAAATAATTTTAGAAATAATATTTCTAGTATGTTTTGGAGAATAAATCATATATTATACCACGTTATAAAATAGTTGTATATTCCCACGCATCGCGTGGGTCTGTCATTAGTTATTATAATTAGTGACATGTCCTTATATATATTATATTTACTCCTAATTAAAGTCCCTAAAAAAATATAGGAAGAGATATGATAACAATTTTGAATCTAGTGATATAGACTGATAGAGGAACAGACCTGGTTAAATCTTGAAAGCTGTGACTTGAGCTCTCCACGGAGGTCATTAGGGCTCCCAAAAATTTTTTGGCCTAAGTTTTGTAGAAATTCTCCCATATCTTGCTTATATAGAATACGTGCACCACACATATTAATCTCAACATCCGGGCTGCTGGTTCCAATGAAAGGGGTAATGCAACTCCGTTCGTCTAAATGTTTTCTAAACCTCGCATGCGATATATATAGCCAAAGTCCAAATGAACCAACATATGTTTCCTTAGGAACCTTGAAAGCTATAAGATCTCCATTTATGTCCAAACGACAATAAAACTCATGAAAGTATTTTGTATCCTCTCCAGGAGAAACGTCGTTCGAATGTGCTGGGACTACAAAAATGACACTTAGAGCGATTCCTTTCCAATTTTTATTACTGAACAGATTTGAAGGTAGTGGGATTGGTCGAAATGACCCAAACCTCTGATGCTTGAACCACTCTGGAATTTCAATTTGAGGTAAAACATGGCAAAAGCCTTCCATTTGATGAATTTGATCCTGTAAAATATTAAAAACAACTGTAAAAAGATGCTCATGCGTGTGTGTGACAAGTGAGAGAGAAAGAGATACCTTCACGTATCTTTGCCATAATAGGTGTATGTCTAGCAAAGAAACCTCAGCAATTGTGCCATCTTCATCCTCGGCCAAACCAAGGCAAGTAATAATAGTGAATCCTGCTACACCCAAAGTCCATACAACAACTTGATTTGAATAATTTTCAAGCGAAGTACATCCTTGTACTGAAACTAACCTTGTACTTAATGGAACATATGGCAATGATTTAAGCTTGCTACAATGATCCAAGAAAAGAATTTTGAGCTTTGAAAGTTGAGAAATGCAATCGGGCAAGCATATAAAATTATTTTTGCTCAAATTCAAATACTCTATTGACGACAAGCAGCTAGGGTCATCAGGGAGTGCCAACAGATTGCAGTCACTTAGACTTAGAGTTACCAAAGTGCTTAATTTTGAGAACGAATTAGACAACAACAGGTTGATGGGCTCTGGTTCAAGATGCCGGACATTGTGGAAACAATATGTTGACAAAGCAGTTGTAGCAAATATAGGAATTCTGAGACAGGTGTATCGCCATGCTAGGAAAGATTGAAAAAGAAATGAAATTAGTCGCGGAAAAGTGAGGGTGGCACCAATTGAGGATCCAATAGGAGAGAGCCCAAGCAAATGCCCTGCTTTTGGTGGTTGACACTTACATCCTGATAGAGTGAGAATTTCAAGAGATGTCAAACTATGAATGTCACTCAGAAAACTCTTTAGGTTTTTGCAGTCTTGTAGATTCAATAAGGTCAGGCCAGTTAGACGCCTGATTGTTGGTGGTAGTTCTTCAATGGCAGTCCCATCCAAATAAAGCTCCAACAAGCTTCTCATGTTTCTCCCAATACGGGGAAATTTCTTAAATCTTGAACAGCCTGATAGAATTAAAGTTTTAAGAGATTCCAAATTGAGCTCATATGGAAGGTTCTTAAGACATTTACAATCTTTTAGATTTAAAAGAATAAGTCTTTTAAGACCTCCAACAGAAGGGTGCAACTCATGCAATCTTGTACAACCTTGGAAATTCAGCCTCTCAATATTTGAGAATCCAGTGAAGTCAGGAGTTTGGGTTAAGTTTTGGGAGTCACTCAAGTCAATTCGCTTTAGCTTTCCCAACTTCTGTGATGAAAAAATAAGCAGGGATAAAAAAAAAAAAAAAATTAAACATTCAAGAACTTAAACTTTATTAAAATAAAAATAAATAAAAAATAAAGAAAAGAAAAAATAGCAAAAGTGAAAATCTTACACTAAATTCACTTGGAAGTTGCTGAAGACAACTGCGATGCATAATGAGCTCAACAAGTTCGCCAGGCTGAAAACTATTAGGCAATGATTCCAAAGGATAATCATGCCATTCCAACAAACATAACTCATTAGAAAGATAATTGAGGCAAGAAAGGCGCACCTTACAGATTTTGAGCAATCTTAATTTATACATCTTTGAGAATGATTCAGCATTCAATTCTTCTTCTTCTTCTGGAGGCAATCTTAATAGCATGCCTTCTATATGTTTTGTTCCCTGGTAAACAAAAATAGTAAGATTAGTATACCGCCAGATAAAGCAAAAACTTATGAATATATTGTAGAATTATATACTTCTCTAAATTTATGTCTATATAATAATCCACTTACAGTATTGTTCTTTAATACATCAAGGACGTCATCACAATGCCACAACCTACTACGTTCTCTAGCTTCTTCTGATTCCTCACTAACAATTTCCCAACCCATTTGTTGTAATAAATTATGCATCCACAATTTTTCCCCCCCTACAAGAGTAATTAGAGATTTGTCGATGAGATTTTTTAGATTAATGTCCGGGAAGTAAACTGATTCTAGTATATCAGCAACGCGATTCTTCTCCTCCCCTTTGAAGAAACATGCAATATCTAAAAATAGTTTTTTCTCATCTGCCCCCAATCCTTCAAAAGCAATTCTAAGTTTCTTAGTAGTTTTTTCATGGGGTATTGCTCTTAGCTGATTCAAAGCACTTTCCCATTCATTTTTTGTTCTAGTACACAAATAGGAACCCAAAACTTTAAGAACCAAAGGAATTCTCTGAGCATACTCGACAAAATTGTTGCAATATTCTAGGAAATCATTCTCACAATGAGGTTTGTGGAAGGCATTCAGACTAAAAAGTTGTAGAGCTTCGACTTCATTTAGTCCTCTAGCCTTATATACAATTTTAATTTCATAACTTGCCAACAAATCTTTGTCTTCAGTAGTTACAATGATTCTACTTCCTTTGCCAAACAAATCACACTTCCCTACTAATGTTTCTAATTGACTTCTTTCACTCACATCATCAACAACAATAAGAACCTTTTTGTTATGCAGTATATCGTTGATAACTTGCATTCCCTTATGCACATCCTTTACCCTTAATCCCCCTTTTCCGATATCACAAAGGAGTCGTTCTTGTAAAGTCTTTAAACCATGTGCTTTAGATTCCTCTCTAACATTTTCGAGAAAACTGCAAGCTTCAAATTGGCTAAGAATCTTATCAAAAACAGCTCGTGCAAGAGTTGTCTTGCCCATACCACTGTTCTCGCATATTCCAATAAAGTGAACATCAGTTGATTCCAGATCTAAATATGAAATCATTTCCTCAACTCGAGGGCTTATTCCAACAAGATCATCTTCAGTATCATTTGAACGTTTCTCTTTCAATTTCGAATATATCCATTGAACAATGCTTCGGATAAAGTTTGCCTCATGCACCCTATAAAAAAATATTACAAAAATCTTTGTGTCAAAACAAACTAATTGGAGATGTAGCATGTAGGCGTTGATGTTTTGCTTGTTCATCTCATAAAAGAGAGAGCTCTAAAATTGAACTAAACGACATAGTCGAGCTCAATTTGCTTGTCGAAATCCTAGGCCATGCAAGTAGATTATTAGTTCTCGGAACAAAAAACATGGCTTTTCATGTAAACTTGAAGCAGCAACTACTGTACTATTCAACATAGATGTTCTTTTTATTTTTTTTAAAAACTGCAATTTAATTGAAATTCTTTTTTTAATTGAAATTCTAATTTGGCTATTTGAAACCTAAATTTCAACGACTAGAAAATCTCAAATGCCATGTCATTTAGTACACAATCTGTTGACAATTTCTTTTCAAAACAAAAACAGAATAAAACAAAAAGAAGAAGAATACAATCCATACTATTGAGTATTGACCGAAGTGAAAATCATCTTCATTTCAAGATCCTAAGTAGAAACCTATAAAAATTGTTGAAACCGGGCTTGAATGGCTGCCCAAAGTACAAATGAGGTAGCAATTAGCACCACATATTGGGCCACAATTTATTCTTAAGTGAATGAAGGAATTTACCAAGGTTGCATTAGGATACTTGAATTTGAATTTAGATTTGGATTTTAAATCAATGGATTTAGAATGTCTTGATTCCATATTTATATTCTATACATAAGAGGATTTTAAATTCTAGATTCTTAAATCAATTGTTTGGATGCTTTAATAACCTGTAAATTGGATTTGAAATCCTCTCTTTCAAAATGACCAAATACTTTCATAACCTCCTAAATCTCACCAAAAACCTTAAAATTAGTGAAATACTCTCAAAACCTCGAGAATGACAAAAGTTTCCCAAAAATATCCCAAATCTATAAAAATAACCAAATAACCTTGAAACCCTACAAAATACCTTTGAAAAATTTTTGAAATGACAAAAATGCTAGGGAAAAAATCTCAAATGACCGAAGTACCTCTAAAACTTTCAAAATAACCAAAACACTTGTTAACCTATAAAATGACCAAAAATAACATTGGAACCTCCAAAATGATTAAAATGTCCAAAAATAAATATATCCTTACAAAATCCAAATTTATCGAAAATTGAACATAAAATGGCCAAATTGACCATGAAATTAAACCTCCAAAATTATCAAAATATCCAATGTGATTGAAATACAAATAAAACTACCAAGATGATAATGCCCCCCTCCCCCCCACTTACCCTCAAGAAAAAAACATCAAATGACCGAAATTCTAAATCTTCAAAATGTTGTTTGATGTTTTTTGATGAGTAGTTTTGGTCGTTGGACACATATGATAATTATTGGTTTACATTACACTATTCATATAGTGTGTGTGTGTGTGTGTGTTTCTTTGTTCCTACACACACCACATTGTATGTCTTTTTTCTGATCCACTAAAACTACTCTCTCTCTCTCTCTCTCTCTCTCTCTCTCTCTCTCTCTCTCTCTCTCTCTCTCTCTCTCTATATATATATATATATATACCTCCCTAGTTTGCCAGCTAAACATATACAATTTTTAAAAAATATATAATTCAATAGTTTCAATGAACAAGGAGATTTGAATCATGGACATTTTCATTACAAATATTAAGAGATACTAGTTGAACTATAAGACTCATAGCTACATGTATATTTTAGTGACAACTTTAAAATTTTATTTTATTTTTTTCAATAATTCAATAATTACAACAAAGTTAGTGGGGAATTTTTAAATGTAGTTCTACTATTTAATTACAAGACTTTTGACGACAACCTAAACTAAATCTTGAAACTTAAATTAGTGACATCCTTTTTCTTAATTTTGCAATAGTATGTATGTAGTGCTGTTTATAAAACTACATATATTAATTCACGCTTTTGTGGTATTAAAGATATTAACCTTTTAACATCTACATTTAAAGTAATCAAGTAATGTAGTCAAAACAAGCAAAAACAAAAACCAAAAAAAAAAAAAATCTCATCAAAAGCAAATCAATAAAGTGTTACCCATCCTTTAAACGCTCTCCGGAGAGATTGGCCACATTTGTTAAAGCAGCTCTCCACTTCTGCACCTTTTTTGGGTTCTCCTCGAAACGCTTTTCATGTTTTGCAAAGGCCTCTGCAAAAGTGTTCTTCTGATGTCGCACGTCAGTAGGTTCCACATGGTAGAAAATGGGCAACACTGTCAATATCCCTCTATCCCTGCATTCAACAATCTTTGCAAGTTCTTCCAAACACCATGTAGAAGATGCATAATTTTCAGAGAAAATGATGACTGCAATCCTCGATTTCTCAATTGCTTCTAAGAGTTCTAGCGAAATGGGCTCTCCCATCTTAAGTTCTTTATCATCCCTAAAAGTGCTAATCTCTTTATCAACCAAAGCATGATATAGATGGTCAGTAAACTTATAACGGGTGTCTTCTCCTCTAAAACTAAGGAAAACATCATATTCCGGTTGGGGTTTAGAAAAAGTAGAGGTAAAAGAGGATGGAACAGTTTGAATGCTGGTGGATGCCATTGTTAAGTACTTACTACATAGCTTGTTTGAGTTTAGATTCTATATATGACAGAAAATGTCATGTCTTCATAAAGATTTGCAAGAAGCAAGCAAACTACATCTTTCCGAACAAGAAGAGAAATCAGAGAGAGGATTGGGCAGCTTCTATGCTAGTGCAAGCCATTGCATGCCTACTAACTAATAAGCTTCTTTGAGTTAAGAGTCTAAGACAAAAAATATATCATGCCCTCAGTAATTAGCGGAAAGAAGCAAGGAAAATGTATCTTAACGCGTCACCGGACTTCACGGCAACTTGCACGATCTTCAAATTCGAGAACAAAAGAAAATCATATACAAATGTGAAATTTTCAACTTGTGTTTGTTGTTTGTATGACGTTACAGGCTGCCCGACAAACATTAGTAATAATAATATTATAATCAATCATCACTAATATATAAATTTTATTATCACGTCTTCCATTCAAATTATTCTTTTTTTTTTCTTTTTTCTTTTTAATTTTGGAGAAGTTACTGCGTACGGATTACTTATTAGTTACTTATTTCGTTAAATATCTCAAGATTGTATAGAATTTTATGTGACTATTTATTATTAGACAAAATTTAGTTACAAAATTGATTGTAATCTAAAACTACAATCGTACTCAATAAAATAAATATTATGTACATTTTTAGACCCCTTAAATACAACCAAATCAACCTAGTTAATTAGCCAAGTGATTAACTTAGTCAAATTATCAAATCTAGGTTAACACACATATATCATATTATTGTAAAGTACGGAAAATAAAAAACACAACAATATGATAACCCAGGAAAACCAAACTGGTAAAAAACCTGGGAAGGATTTAACTTGCTATCCTCAAGGTAAAACTGAATCCACTATGAAAGAATTGAAGTTTACACAATAGCGACTTAGACCACTAACAACCTATTGCTTCCTCGAATAGAAAACTTACTACCACGACCATGTGATAGTTCTAAGTCCACGAACTACTTCTTTCTTGGATTCCTAGCAAGTACAAGCACACCCGCTTGTGTGTCTTTAAGCTCTTGAATTTGCAACTGAATTGATCACCAAGTTCTCGACATCAATCTTGAGATTAAAAATCCTAAGTGAATGTGAAGACAAACACCTCTAGATCTCACAAAAGATTCACACACACAACATAAAGAGCAACCTTAGAGAGCTTTTAGATACAAAACCCTAAATACAAAAGAGGCACAAGAGGCACTCTAATCTCTCTAAAAAACTTATAAAAACGTTTTAGGGTTTCCTTTATATACAAGAGTGTTTTACTTGAAACCCAATACGTTTAAGTAGAGTTTGAGGTGAATTAGAACTCTACAGAAAAATAAATTTGTACGCGGTTTGATCGATCGAGTCTAATTTTCGATCGATCGAGCGTTGCAAATTTAGTCCAATAAATTATGCAATCACTTGATTCTAATTTTACAAATAAACATACTTTGAGCAAGCCTAAACCTAGACTTTATGTTTTGATCATGATTTGCCAACATAATACAAATTGAAGTTCTAATACATTAGTTCCTAATGTCTTGGAATCTAACAATCTCCCCCTTTGACAATCCGTGACAAAACACATTACAAACATGAAATGCTCAAAGTTACAAATAGCCCAAATACAATTCAACCTAACTACAAGCTTCTCCCCCTATAAAAATAGGAAAAATAAAACAAGTTTTGGGAAAAACAGTTTTGGGGAAAATTTAGGAGGTGGGGAAAATAAAAAGACACAAACCAAACTTAAAAACTAAGTTGAGGATACACATAAAGAAAAATATTCTCTCTTTCAATAAATGCAAACTTGACACTATATGACCCATAAACAGTTGCATGAGTAGAGAAAATATTTGCACATTGATTATCCATCATATCTCTTAAGAAAAATATTTTTTACAGTTCACACATAAAAATAGCATATACTAAAAAGTACATAACTCAAAAATTAATCAATCAATTTTTAAATCAATTTGAGTACCCAATTTAGCAAAGTGTATGTATGTTATGTGTGAAAACAATGAGAGATACAACTACAAAACAGCAAGATGGATATAGAAGACAATGCAATGCATGTGAATCCTAAACATAAATGATACATGAAAAAAAAAAGTTTGGTCAAATACTTAAGAACTGAAAGTTTTTCAGTTTCGATCGATCGAGCATCGATCGAATACCAATCGAGCCAGGCAAATTCAAACCAAAAATTTTTATCGCAATTTTGATCGGTCGAGAGTCAAATTTGATCGATCGAAAATCTGGAAAAAAAAGGTTTTTGAAAAACAGAGCAATTTTATGCAGAAACTCCTTAAAGCACATTATATTATGAATAAAATGCATGAATATGAGATGAAAAGTTTTTCAAAAACACTTGAATTCAACCCAAATCTTCCAAAAACAAGATTTTCAACCTTTTTGTCCTTAAGGTTGTGTTTGGTTCATGTAAAATATTTTCCAAAAAATATTTATTTTTCGGAAATGCTATTTTCGGGAAAAGAAAATATTTTCAAGTGTTTGGTTGCATTTCAAAAAATGTTTTGAAAAATATTTTTTGGTGTTTGGTTGTATTCTTGAAAATACTATAGAAAACACATTTTCTACTTGTTGCTCACATTTTCTCACATTTTCTCAGCTACCAAACAAATATATAATATCATTCCTCAATATAGAAACACAAAAGAAACAAAAATTCATCAAATTCGGTCATACAAAAACACAAAAGAAACAAAACCCAAAAAAAAAATTCATCAAATCTGGTCATACAGAACCACAAAATAAACAAAACCCAGAGGCGACTGGGTTCGATCATCAAATCTGGTCATCAAAATCCGGTCAAATTGAGAGAAGAAGGAAGAGAAAGAGGCGATTAGGTTCGATCTAGAGGCGAGATTGCACGGTGGAGGCGAAGGCAAGATCGCGCAGCGGAGGCGAGATCAAGCGGTGTTAGAGTCGATCTTTGCTTGATCGGCGTGGTGCGATCGGCGCTGGTGTGGGTTGTCGGACTTTGGAGTTGATCGGCGCGGTGCGATCGGCGTTGGAGTCGATCTTTGCTTGATCGGCGTTGGTGTGGGTCGACACTGGTGTGGCGCGGTGTGACGAGACCGGAGCTCGATCTGTGGTCGTCTGACTAGAGCTCGGTCTGTGGTTGTCAGACTGGAGCTCAATCTGAGGAGTGATCTGGGCTCTCTCTTCTTCCTCTCTCTCTCTCTCTCTCTCTCTCTCTCTCTGTGAGTTCGAAAATGGTTTGAAGTGAAAATAACCACGGAAACCAATTTCCAGGTCAAACCAACTAAAACACATGTTCAACTTCAAATAACTTCCGGAAAATTTATTTTCCATGCGCAACCAAACACCCACATTTACGGAAAAGCATTTCCGGAAGTGATTTGAAGTCAAAACAAACACAGCCTAAAGCTCAAACATTAAACACATTTTGCATTAAAATCAAGGAACTTTTAATCTTGGATGGCCATAACAAAATCATACACAATAACATGTACAAAGTTTAGTAAATAGTAACTTGTGTAGTGTATGCTACTAGCAAAAACTTGAGATACATGTGAGGTGATATGTGAATAGTAATTAATCACAATTTCTACAAAATTCATCACATAAATTTAAAAGAGACTATCACCTAAAGAGTTACATCATATAACTCCCACATCTCCTAAAAAACAAGCTTGCAATCATGTAAGTTTCTTGATTTGCCTCATAATGTATACACTAATTTTATTTGATTAGAAACTTATTAAAATAGCCAAGATAATGTACACACCAATTTCATTTGATTGAATTAATTATAGCCAAATAATGTACACACCAATTTTAGCATTTAAACCGAGGCTACATCTTATGTTCTTTTTGTGCATGTGCTACACTTTCTCAAGCACAAAATCTTATGATATGCACTAAGGTGTTCATAATTGGCTAGTAAACAGTGGTGAGATGGTTATTTATGTCTTTCTCAATAAGTTCAAGTCCGACAATCAAAGGCATGTGACTTCAAGATCAAGATCATGTGTTCAAAAACTATAAACATCTTCCCACACAACATGCACTACAAAGCTCAAGCTAGTAAAGTGCAATAAATAAGCTCATCAAAGCTAAACAAGGTACATAAACATGTTATGCAAAAATAAATTGGCCAACCTTGACTTCAAATCCAAGACAAATAATGCAAAACACAAAAAATTTGGTTAAAAAAAAATATGACCAAAACTAAAAGCACACAATATGCTAAATGAATAAAAATGCAAATGCAAATGCAATGCATGACAGTGCTTAACTAAGTTATAGAGGGTACACAAATAAGAAATATCAATTTCTTAATTAACCTATGAGTACATGTACAAACTAGTACATACTCACACAAAATCATAAATAGCTAGGCACTTATATAACACATTTTTTAAGTTTCTCCACAATGTCAAGCATGTTCTAAATCAAGAGAGAGATATTATAACTCATGTAATCCTCAAAACAAAAAAACAAGACACAAAATAAAAATATTTTGTCTTTTTGAAAATTTTCAATGTTTTTGGATTTTTTTTTAATAAAAAAACAAAAAAAAAAAAAAAAAAAAAAAAAAAAAAAACAACAACAACAACAACAACAACCAAAAACATAAACAAAACATGTCCACAATTAATTGAAAGAATTAAATCAAGGACAAGTAAACAACACTCATCTTGAAGAATCTTTTCTCACCCATATAGCATGAGTCTTCGACTTTGTAGGTGAAAATCCATATGAAACAGAGTGTATTTGAAGGATTACACCAATCTTCTGAGAAAAGCTAAAATCCTACAAATTCCTTTCACAAGCCAACAAGTTCAAATTTTTCAAAAGAATATGAAACAATTTATATGGACTTATGGCAGGAGAAATATCATCACATATCATAGACTGAAATACAGAATGCTTAAATTTCAATTTATGACAATTAGGACGAATGTGACCGGAGACACCACAAAGTGACAAACAAGAACAAATTTAGGAACATCAATATTCTTAACAGCAAATCTAGTCTCAGATTTTGGTTTTTGCCTCAACAAAGAACAATTTGGTCTAATATGGCCAACAACACCACAAAGGTGATAGGTAGGCACAAAAACAGATTTATTATGCTCTTTAACAGTAAGTTTAGACTTAGATTTAGAAACTTCAGCGTCAACATCATAACTTTTACCTTTGTCTAACCTAACAAAATAAGCCTTTTTTTTATTTTTCCTCTTGAAAGGAGGGATATAAACTTTCTCAGTTTTAAACTTAAGAGAAACAGAAACACTTTTGTTATCAACAGCAAGTTTGGTACTAGTCAAAATTTCAATTTTAGTTTTAGATTCAACTAACTCTTGTTCCAAGCTTTTCATCTTCTCATCTTGAGAGGAAATTTGATTTCTAAAAAATTCATTCTTTTTATTAGATTCATCTAATCTAACATCCAATTCTTCTTTTTCAAGATTAGCCAATTTTAACTCTTCCTTGAATTTCTTAGCAATTTTCATAGATTTCAATAATTCCTTATGGAGAGTTTCACAAGCATCAATAAGATCAACAGAAACATGACCAGAAACATGATTAGAAAGACACTTCAAATTATCCATGACAATAGGGGTCAGGGATCAGCTCTTAGATTAAAAGATCTAAAACAAAAGAGCTATCCGCTCTGATACCACTTGTACATTTTTAGACCCCTTAAATACAACCAAATTAACCTAGTTAATTAGTCAAGTGATTAACTTAGTCAAATCATCAAATCTACGTTAACACACATATATCATATTATTGTAAAGTACGGAAAATAAAGAACACAACAATATGATAACCCAAGAAAACCAAACCGGTAAAAAACCTGTTGAGGATTTAACCTAGTTATCCTCAAAGTAAAATTGAATCCACTATGAAAGAATTAAAATTTACACAATAGCGACTTAGACCACTAACATCCTATTGCTACCTCGAGTAGAAAACTTACTACCATGACCACGTGATAGCTTCGAGTTCACGGACTACTTCTTTCTTGGATTCCAGCAAGTACAAGCACACTCGCTTGTGTGTCTTTAAACTCTTGAATCTGCAATTGAATTGATCACCAAGCTCTCAACATCAATCTTGAGATTGGAAACCCTAAGTGTACATGAAGGCAAACACCTCTAGATCTTACAGAAGATTCACACACACAGCATAAAGAGCAACCTTATAGAGCTTTTGGATACAAAACCCTAAATACAAAAAAGGCACAAGAGGCACTCTAATCTCTCTAAAAAACTTATAAAAACGTTTTAGGGTTTCCTTAATATATAGGAGTGTTTTACTTGAAACCCAATACGTTTAAGTAGAGCTTGGGCTGAATTGGAACTCTGCAGAAAAATAAATCTACACGTGGTTCAATCGATCAAGTCTAATTTTCGATCAATCAAGCCTTGCAAATTTAGTCCAATAAATTATACAATCACTCGATTCCAATTTTATAAATAAACACACTTTGAGCAAGCCTAAACCTAGACTCTATGTTTTGATCATGGTTTGCCAACATAATACAAATTGAAGTTCTAATACATTAGTTCCTAAAGTCTTAGAACCTAACATATTACTGCATTTATTTTGAAAATCTAATCGTTGAATTGCGAGTTCTTTACGCACTTAATACACATGTTAAATTTTGTGCCAATCGGATATTATTTACTATATGATCTTTAAGTTTATATTTTATACAAAATTTTAAACTATAAAAACCTTGCAATTTAAACAATTTATTGATGAGATAACTATTCATCTTTAATTTTTTAGAAATTTTGCAAGTATGGAGGATATAAGAAGATGTAATTCATTGGTGGATTTGTCAAAATTCACCTTCAATAAAAAGATATTAAATAAGGTTATAGCCTAAGGTTATAACCAATTTTGTAACAAAACTTTGTTCTTTATTATTTAGGGCTCCTATTGTCAAAACAATTATTATAATTAATAAGTATTCATATTTTGTCAAATCACCATCATTCAAACAAACTTTTTTAGCATTATTTTGAATTTTTTAATGAATTTTTAGAATTTTAAAAAGAACTAAAGAAAAAAAGACCTACTGGATTTGGATTAGTTTCAAACAAATCCCTTATATTTTCTGTAAGGATGCAAAAGTTAGGGGCCCAAACCCACTTAGAATAGTGAAGCTTGTACCACCCAATTAGGCTCAAACAAATAGATATTTGTTGAGAGAGTGGATAAAACAAATCGGGCTCAAGTCCGAAGATTCAAATAGGAAGGAAATGAACGGAAGTTAACAACAAATAGTATTGATGGTTCTTTTCAATCCACCCGAGGATGATGTTTTTACACAAGGATACTCACTGTTTTCTCTCTCTTTCTTCCTACTGTTCTTGTTCTAATCTCTTTTTCTTGATTTTTTTGCGGACCCCTTCATCTAGAAGTTCCCTTCCTTTATATACTCCTATACTTCTTGCATCCTAACCCTCCATTTGCAATCCTCTAAGTCCTCCTTAGGACACTTGTCCCATTAGACTCCTGTTGAAGGTGGTAGAACGGGCTGTGTAGCTGTGAATTTACTGTTCATGAGTCATTTCCTCATCAATGCAGCTGATAAAGCTGTTGCCAGTTATTCAATGCAGAGGTAGTAGGTGAGCTTTCATAGGAAACTTCTTTCAACTACCTTGACTCTCTCGTTGAACGCCATTCTCTCCGGTCAGGTTTCTAGGAGATATTTTGTCTCTTCCCCTCCTCTCCATGGGCAAACCCACTCCTCAGGTTTAAAGTGCTTCCACTTAAGGAACGGATGATGGTCATAATAGTCTTAGTCTTCCTCGATCCTCGGGTCCCCACATTTTCAATTTAGTGTTTACAACTCTTGAGGTACTAGAAATGGCAAACTTGACTTTCTATCTTATTTTTGTTAATTATAACTAATGAAAAGTGGCTACATAGGGTGCATGTAACAATATTATTATAAAAATATATATCATTTTCAATAAAATTTAATTTTTTAAAAAACTTTTCCTTTTAAAATTGAATTTGAAAAAAAAAAAATCTATCCTATAATAAACTGGGTTAATAAAAATTTTTCGTAAAATTGTTTATAAAAATTTGTTCTTCCTTTCCTCCCCCTATCATCTTGTTACTCTCTCTCTCTCTCTCTCTCTCTCTCTCTCTCTCTATGAATTTTAAATAGAGTTATTATTATTATTATTATTATTATTATTATTATTATTATTATTATTAGAGATAGAAATCTCACTCTAACTCAATCGAAGTGTATGTGTGTAAAGCTTCCTCTAGGAGATTTTGAACTCCAATCCTTACCCACCCATCTTACAAGTACTTGTGTGACTATGCTAAGGGTATGCAGTGGTTACTTTTTAATAGAGTTTACGGAGCATAGCCAGCACAACCTAACTATGCTAGAAATGTTTCCCTGTTTTCTACTAGTGTGTATTTGAAACAAAAAAGTTGGAAAATTGAAATAAGAAGTAATTTTTTTAGTTGTATATATTGTTCTTAAGAACACAAATTAATAAATAAATTGAATCTTATAATTCCTAAAATAATTATTCGTATAATCATATTTCACTAAGTTTGTTTTTTAACATAAAATTAGAGGATAAATTAAAAAATATTACCTTGTTGGTGCTTCAAAAATATCTCATAATATGATAAACAAATTAAAGTCAATTCCATGATTTTGAGGTGATGGAGTTGAGGTGCAGACTAGGTCATTCTATGAGACGACACACTATCTTCAAAATTTTCAATGTAGTTGTCTAACAAATAAAAGACATAAAATTGGGGTTTAATTAAATAATTGGACACATGGCACATTTTATTTGTAAAATAGGGAGAGTGGGACACATGATTTGGACTTATTAGATGGAACATTTATCATTAAAGTTCACATTTCAATTTATTACTGGATCATCTAAAAGTTGGTTTAGAGTAAAAGTTTTTTTTTTTTTTTTTAGAAAATAGTAAAAGTAATGTCTATGCCACATTTAAAAATTAAATTTATTTCAAAATTTTCATTTTAAACAAGCTTTGGCCATTTAATCAATAATTAAAATATTATAATTAAATGAAGAGACGAACTTCAGTCTTACACCTTATGTCCAATATAAAGTCTATTTTTCGTACAAGTACTTAAGCCTGTACATAAATGGGTCTGCCTCTTGTCGATTTAAAGACCAGTCTATTTTATTCAGCAAAAAAAAAAAAGACCAGTCTATTTTGGGATGTTTCAACTATACCAGATTTCGGCCTCAAAATTCATACAGGATTGAAAAGAAAAGAAAAGAAAAACAAAAACAAAAACAAAAATCTAGGTTTCTTACATGTGGTCTATCGTCCCTCCTTAAATCATTGTTTGCATCATTCTCCTCCTACATCTCTTCTTCTTCCTCTTCTTGACTTGTCTCTCAGGCCTCATCTTTCTCTTTCATTTTTGTGTCCTAAGGCCTTTTTGTTCTATGCATTTTGATTGAGTGGCTAAAAAAGCAATGCTTTGCAATTATCTCATTTTACTTTTACAGTTTTACCCCTTTCGCTATTTATTTACGAGAGAAGTTAACGAATGCCCTAAGAGCATTACTTTTACAGTGTTACCCCTTTTGACAACTTTTTTATTATTTATATTTTTCACGAAAGTAATATAAAAACTTTTCTAAAATAGTTTATTATCAAATATTATAAGACCACCCGTTAACCAGGCATTTTCGTTATTTATTTTACATTTGAATTTTGACTTTGTATCCCGCTTCCAACCCTCCCCCAATTGATGTCATTTGTTGTTTATTAAATGTTTTTATTTAATGGGCAAGTGGATTAGGCTTTGATTATTAAAGGAAATTTTCTTTATTTATTTAACATTCGAATTTTGACTTTGTATCCCACTTGCAACCCTCTCCCAGCTGATATTATTTGTTGATTATTAAATTATTTTTTAAGGGGCAGGTGGATTAGGCTTTGAATATTATTTTTTTATCTTTTTAAGAAAATTTTTGGAAAAAATGGGCCTCCATTAAAAATATTAATTATATATTATAAATTATATATATTGTGATAATCTCAAAATGGTGCACTTGTATTTAACAGTACAAAAATATATCATTCCCCTAACCAAATTGAAACGATGTCCAATATGGTATTTACCCCCTTAACATAAACTCTTTAAGCAACACATTTTCCCAATTTTCTTTTCAATAAATTTGATATTCTTGCTCTTACCCAAAAATGTGATTATTCTCCATTTTTTTCCATCTTTTATTTTTTCTGTAACTCTACATAGGATGATGATTTTTTTTTTTTTTTTTTTTTTTTTTTATTGCTCTACGTAGGGTTGATACATTATTGTGTTAATATTTAGTTATTTATTGATCTACTTTGGTGTTGATAAGGTTATAGTAGTCTCTCCGTCCTTTATATGATTTTATATTTGGGTTATTGCTCAATTATTTTCTTTATATGATTTTAATTTTCTTAATTTATTTTTCATTTGAATTTTGACTTCGTATCCCGCCTCCAACCCTCCCCAAACTGATTTCATTTGTTGTTTATTAAATGTTTTTATTTAATGGGAAAGTGGATTAGGCTTTGATTATTAAAGGAAAATTTCTTTATTTATTTAACATTCGAATTTTGACTTTGTATCCCACTTGCAACCCTCCCCAGCTGATATCATTTGTTTTTTATTAAATTTTTTTTTAACGGGCAAGTGGATTGGGCTTTGATTATTACTTTTTTATTTTTTTAAGAAAATTGTTGGAAAAAAGGGCCTCCACTAAAAATATCAATTATAAATGATATATATTGTGATAATCTCAAAATGGTGAACTTGTATTTAATAGTACTAAAATATATCATTTCCTAAATCAAATTGAAACGATCTCCAATATGGTATTTACTCCCTTAACATAAACTCTTTAAGCAACACCTTTTCCCAATTTTCTTTACAATAAATTTGATATTCTTGCTCTTACCCAAAAAGGTGATTATTCTCTATTTTTTTCGATCTTTTATTTTTTATGTAACTCTACATAGGTTGATGAATTTTTTTTTTTGGTTCTTTTATGGCTCTACGTAGGGTTGATACATTGTTGTGTTAGTATATAGTTATTTATTAATCTACTTTGGTTTTGATAAGGTTATAGTTGTCTCTCTGTCCTTTATATGATTTTAATTTGCGTTATTACTCAATTATTTTCTTTATATGATTTTAATTTTCTTTATTTATATTACATTTGAATTTTGACTTCGTATCTCACTTCCAACCCTCCCCAAACTGATTTCATTTGTTGTTTATTAAATGTTTTTATTTAATGGGAAAGTGGATTAGGCTTTGATTATTAAAGGAAATTTTCTTTATTTATTTAACATTCGAATTTTGACTTTGTATCCCACTTACAACCCTCCCCCAGCTGATATCATTTGTTGTTTATTAAATTTTTTTTTTAATGGGAAAGTGGATTAGGCTTTGATTATTATTTTTTTTATTTTTTTAAGAAAATAGTTGGCCCCCATTAAAAATATTAATTATATATTGTAAATTATATTGTAAGGACTCAATTTGTAACGACCCCAAAATGATGTTGGGTTCGTACGTTAAAAGGCCCAAACAATAAAATTTGTAAAGCGTGGGCTTGAAAGACTAGACCTTGGTCACCGAACAGTGGTTAGTCATGGTGTTCATACAGAATTAAATCATGTTCGCTCGAGAAGTCTTTCTCTTCGATACAGCCTGGGAGGCTCTGGTTCTTGGCCTTTTTTCCCAGCCTTTTTTCTGGACTGCTTAATTCTCCTTTTATATTAGCCTTTACTCCTCCTCCAACGTCCACGTGTAGGTTCAACTTTCCAAGGCTGATACTTGTCCCATCAGCCCATACTCAAAGTGGTTGAGGGTGGTTGTAAAAACTGAAAAGCATTACTCTGTCTGGCGCAGAGTATTTAATTGTAGTAATGGCAGCCTTTCCTTTGTCCTTTGTCGCCATATTGTCCAGGGCTCCTTTATCTATCAACGCGGATGTGTTCGACTCTTCCCAAAACTGTTCCTATGCCGTTCTTACCCTTTCTTTTAGGAGTGCCTTGGGGATGATGAGGATAGAGTCATCCTCGGCCATGTCTCAAGGCTATTTGGACTTTCACTGTAGGTCCTCGATTATATTCCTCCTCGGCTCGGGCCTTGGGCCCCAATGTAAAATGGGCCAGGGTCACAAATCCTCTGGCCCCACAATAACCCCTCAAAATCCTGCTGCCCGACCTCTTAGTCGAGGAGGAGGGTTTTGGTGATGTCGGGCCTATATCATGGCTTGCCCAGCTTCGTCCTTCATTAATATCGGTGTCTTTTAGTTTGCCTGGGAAACGCTCCTGGTCATGAGACATTCCTTTAATTTTACTCACATCGCGCCTCTGTCGTTTCAGTGTACGAGGCGCATTTTTAATAAATTCCTTTTACGAGGCGACGCCCATCCAACGGTTGTAGATGGCGTTGGGAGTTGAGTGGGAATTATCTCGTTTGTAGCTTTTCTTGGAAATCTATCCAGATTAAATGCCATTAGACTTGCCTTTCATATAAGAAGCAAGGCAGGAGGTCACTTCCTTTACGTACAGACCCTTCAGCCTTTTCAAATTCCTAAACCTCTAGCTGCGTTCAAAGTTTTCATTACCAGTGCAATTCAAGCCTTAGTGAGTGATATGTTTGAGACAAAAGTGGGGGTGAAGGGACCACACCCTTTCCAGAAGCATTGGGTCTCTCCGAGACTCAAGATGGCGCGGTCAGGGCAAGGGAGACGGAGACTCAAGACAGCTCTCTCCTTTCGCAAGGCAAGGGAGAAGCCTCCTCTTCCTTCAGCCAAAATCCGAAGCAGATACTGGTCACACCAGATTTTCAGTGCGACAGCAATGGGATTTCTCACCGTCGGTACCATCCGCTCTCTCTCGAGCGCTGCTAATATGGCACCCGTGTGTTAGGAGTCAGAGCTGATGCGGGGATTGGGCATCCTCGCTTCCTCCTCTCTTCCTTCTCTGGTGCCTTCTTTTGCCTCCACTTCTTCTTCTCTTCCATCACTAGGGACATCTTGGTGTTTCTACTTCTTCTTCTTCTGCCTCTTCCCCCCTTCCGTCAAAAGGGGTCAGCCTGACACACCTAGTCACCACAAGAGCAGAATTTTGAAAGATTTTCCGTTCCCTTGTATCTTTTCCATTTTTTGCTTTCTCTTTCTGCCTTTGTAATTAGTTTCTGGTATAGGCTTGCTTAAGCCCTTCATTATATACTGTACTATTTCTTGATATTAATAAAAGATGACTTTATCTTAGTCTAAACATTCTTTCTTTTCGGCAATAATTATATTGTGAATGGATGTGCTATATATATAAATATATATATATATATATATTTTTTTTTTTTTTTTCTGAACGATACTTAGGACCAAACCCCTTGTTGACAAAAAGCTATTATTTTGAACTTACTGAGACTAACAGGCATAATAATGCCGACTTGAAAAAGGTTATACATATAAGACTGACCGAGATAACAGCTGAACGTTCTCTATTGTGTATAAGGCGATCATCTGAGGATGGGTAACTCAAAATGAACTATTCGAGATGGTCGCTATGTACTAGGGTGCTTTACCATGTTCCTAACAACATTCATGGCCTTGACAATTTTTGGCATCCGGTCCGAGGACCGAGGTACGACTGTACTGGGCCTAAATACTCGCTTACATTAGTTTCCTTAGAGCTGGGGATCCGAGAACAGGTCAGGATTTCCATTCCGTCTAAGACTTAATCCATTTTTTAATGACTAATTTTCTCATAGGTTTGAGTCCGAGGACCATACAATACCTTGGTTCTGTCCAAAACTTAGATATTTTCTTTAAGTAGTTGGTTTACCCATAAGTTTGAGTCCAAGGACCATACAATACCTTGGTTCTGTCCAAAACTTAGATATTTTCTTTAAGTTTGGGGGGACCAGCCCCTCGGCCAAGGTGTGGGACGTTGATCTGACGTTGGAAGCCCCAAGAACTGCCCGTGCCACCGGTGCTTCGAAACGCAACCCCTAGTGGAACTTTATGTTAGGGCACAACAACGGGCCGTTGGAAATGGCGGAGGGACTTTCTCGATCCCCCGCCTGTGCCAACGCATAAGCCTTTCCCACAAACGGCGCCAATTGTAATGACTCAATTTGTAACGACCCCAAAATGATGTTGGGTTCGTACGTTAAAAGGCCTAAACAATAAAATTTGTAGAGCGTGGGCTTGAAAGGCTAGGCCTTGGTCACCGAACAGTGGTTAGTCATGGTGTTCATACAGAATTAAACCATGTTCGCTCGAGGAGTCTTTCTCCTCGATACGGCCTGGAAGGCTCTGGTTCTTGGCCTTTTTTCCCAGCCTTTTTTCTGGACTGCTTAATTCTCCTTTTATATTAGCTTTTACCCCTCCTCCAACGTCCACGTGTAGATTCAACTTTCCAGGGCTGATACTTGTCCCATCAGCCCATACCCAAAGTGGTTGGGGGTGGTTGTAAAAGTTGAAAAGCATTACTCTGTCTGGCGCAGAGTATTTAATTGTAGTAATGGCAGCCTTTCCTTTGTCCTTTGTCGCCATATTGTCTAGGGCTCCTTTATCTATCAACGCGGATGTGTTCGACTCTTCCCAAAACTGTTCCTATGCCGTTCTTACCATTTCTTTTAGGAGTGCCTTGGGGATGCCGAGGATAAAGTCATCCTCGGCCATGTCTCAAGGCTATTTGGACTTTCACTGTAGGTCCTCGGCTATATCCCTCCTCGGCTCGAGCCTTGGGCCCCAATGTAAAGTGGGCCAAGGTCACAAATCCTTTGGCCCCACATATATATATTGTGATAATCTCAAAATGGTGCACTTGTATTTAATAGTACTAAAATATATCATTTCCCGAATAAAATTGAAATGATCTCCAATATGGTCTTTACTCCCTTAACATAAACTCTTTAAGCAACATCTTTTCCCAATATTCTTTTCAATAAATTTGATATTCTTGCTCTTACCCAAAAAGGTGATTATTCTCCATTTTTTTTCCTTTCGATCTTTTATTCTTTCTATAACTCTAACTAGGTTGATGATTGATTTTTTTTTTTTTTTTTTTTTTTTATCGCACTTCCTAGGGTCGATACATTGATGTGTTAATATTTAGTTATTTATTGATCTACTTTGGTGCTGATAAGGCCATAGTTGTCACTTTGTACTTTATATGATTTTAATTTGGGTTATTACTCAATTATTTTCTTTATATGATTTTAATTTTCTTTATTTTATTTTACATTTGAATTTTGACTTCGTATCCCGCTTCCAACCCTCCCCCAACTGATTTCATTTGTTGTTTTATTAAATGTTTTTATTTAATGGGAAAGTGGATTAGGCTTTGATTATGAAAGGAAATTTTCTTTATTTATTTAACATTCGAATTTTGACTTTGTATCCAACTTGCAACCCTCCCCCAGCTGATATCATTTGTTGTTTATTAAATTTTTTTTTTTTTTAATGGGCAAGTGGATTAGGCTTTCATTATTATTATTTTTTTTATTTTTTTAAGAAAATTGTTGGAAAAATGGGCCTCCATTAAAAATATTAATTATATATTACAAATTATATATATTGTGATACTCTCAAAATGGTGCACTTGTATTTAATAGTACTAAAATATATCATTTCCCTAACCAAATTGAAACGATATCCAATATGGTATTTACTCCCTTAAAATAAACTCTTTAAGCAACACCTTTTCAGAATTTTCATTTCAATAAATTTGATATTCTTGCTCTTACCCAAAAAGGTGATTATTCTCCATTTTTTTTTATCTTTTATTCTTTCTGTAACTCTACATAGGTTGATGATTTTTTTTTTTTTTTTTTATTGCTCTACCTAGGGTTCATAAATTGTTGTGTTAATATCTAGTTATTTGTTGATCTACTTTGGTGTTGAAAAGGTTATAGTTGTCTCTCCGTCCTTTATATGATTTTAAATTGGGTTATTACTCAATTATTTTCATTATATGATTTTAATTTTCTTTATTTATTTTACAATTGAATTTTGACTTTGTATCCCGCTTCCAACCCTCCCCCAACTGATTTCATTTGTGGTTTATTAAATGTTTTTATTTAATGGGCAAGTGGATCAGGCTTTGATTATTAAAGGAAATTTTCTTTATTTATTTAACATTCGAATATTGACTTTGTATCCCACTTGCAACCCTTCCCCAGCTGACATCATTTTTTGATTATTAATTTTTTTTTTTTAATGGGCAAGTGGATTAGGCTTTGATTATTATTTTTTTTATTTTTTGAAGAAAATTTTTGGAGAAAAGGACGTCCATTAAAATATTAATTATAAATTATATATATTGTGATAATCTCAAAATGGTGCACTTGTATTTAATAGCACTAAAATATATCATTTCCCTAACCAAATTGAAACAATCTCCAATATGGTATTTACACCCTTAACATAAATAACATAAACTCTTTAAGCAACTCCTTTTCCCAATTTTCTTTTCAATTAATTTGATATTCTTGCTCTTACCGACAAATGTGATTATTCCCAATTTTTTTTGAACTTTTTTTTTTTTTATGTAACTCTACATTGGTTGATGAATTTTTTCTTTTTCGTTTTTTTTTGTTTTGTTCTTTTATGGCTCTATGTGGGGTTGATACATTGTCGTGTTAGTATTTAGTTATTTATTGATCTACTTTGGTGTTGATAAGGTTATATTTGTCTCTCCGTCCTTTATATGATTTTAAATTGGGTTATTACTCAATTATTTTCTTTGTATGATTTCAATTTTCTTTATTTATTTTAAATTAGAATTTTGACTTCGTATCCCGCTTCCAACCCTCCCCAAACTGATTTCATTTGTTGTTTATTAAATTTTTTTATTTAATGGGAAAGTGGATTAGGCTTTGATTATATAAGGAAATTTTCATTATTTATTTAACTTTCGAATTTTGACTTTGTATCCCACTTGCAACCGTCCCCCAACTGATATCATTTGTTGTTTATTATTATTATTATTATTTTTTTTTTTAACGGGCAAGTGGATTTGGCTTTGATTATTATTATTATTATTTTTTTTTTAAGAAATTTATTGGAAAAGTGAGCCTCCTTTAAAACTACTAGTATGTAGCCCCGTGCTACCACACGGAAATGGATATATTATTAATCATGAGTTTATTCATATTTAAAAGGCTCAGTTAAGTCTAAATTCATATTATTAACCAGAAAATTTCATTAACAAAACTTAGCAGTATATATATTTTACACAGAAAGATGAACCTTGGTGACAATGTTTATCCAAAAGATCCATTCACGCTTTTGAATCTTCAATCTCTATTGATGATTGAAATTTTCGCAGCTTAAAAAATTTAAAATTAAAAAAAAAAAAAAAAAAAACCCTCAGAGTTGTACTCATTTTGTAGTTTTACAATGGGTCATTTTGTAACATGATGGGCATTTGTGTGAAGAAAAAACCTCTGAAGTTCCATGGCTGAAAAAAGAAATTCTCTCCAATCTCTTTTTATAGAGAGAGGGGTTTGTGCGTGTTTTTATACATCCTTCATAGTTGTATTATCACGAAATAGGTCCAATGGATTTAGATTGGTACTACCGATTCCCAAAGCATGAGTGTTTAATGTGTTATTAATTTCATCACATTGGCTTTTGCACATGACAGCAAAATTAAAAATAATTAGATTTTACACGTGTATAGTAAAATTGGACTCCAATTTCAGATTCTAATTGAACAATTGGAATGATAATATATGATAGTAACAACAATAGGAAAATTCAAATAAAAATTTGAATTAAATTGTAACAATCTGAATAAAAAATTCCAATAGAAAGACAGGGTGGAGTGATCCACTCCAAGAAGGCGACCAAACTTGTGTAAATATAGAATAATAAATCTCTCTCCGGAAAATTTACATTGTTCATAACCTTTACCTTCAGTGAACATTTTAAAAACATAGTGACTCATATCTGCCATCCAGACATCTACAGCCGGGTCCTCTCCAATCCGCATGAGATTCCATTGATCACTAAGTTCCTTTGCAACCTGCAAAAAGTATCATCCATCGGTCCACAGCAGTGCTTTCTTCATTTTATAGGTGGCAAACCTAAATAAAAAGCCAAATATAAGGATAGTGAATTTTAGGCATAATGTGCATCTAATCACATATTAGCAATTTATAACAAATGTAAAGATGCAAACTTTGTAAGTGAATAGTAAACAAAACTCAATGTTAGAACCAAGAAGAAAGCACTTTAATCCGCAACTCAGTGCAAATGTAAAGACGCAAACTTTGTAAGCAATTTATAACAAAGATGCAAACTCTGGCTTTGCTATCTTTTTGGAAATTATGCAATGTACCCAAACCAAGTTCTTATCACCGATATTAATCTCTTTGGTTTTCATGTTTGACTACAAAATCAAGAAAAAACTTAATTAGCACAGTAACTCACTTGACCCGATACATAGAAGTGGTTTTAATGAGAATGAACCCACATACATTTAGCCACATGATGCAAAATTCAACTTCAATTTCAGATTCTAGACACATGGCACAAAATTAGAGTTCTAATTTGGAATTCAATTTCACACTCTCTCTGCTTCACCTATTATTTTATATATAGATTAATTATATATTATAAATTATATATATTGTGATATTATCAAAATGGTGCACTTGTATTTAATAGTACTAAAATATATCATTTCCCTAACCAAATTGAAACGATCTCCAATATGCTATTTACTCCCTTAACATACACTCTTTAAGCAACACCTTTTCCCAATTTTCTTTTCAATAAATTTGATATTCTTGCTCTTACCGACAAATGTGATTATTCCCCATTTTTTTTGAACCTTTTTTTTTTTTTTTATGTAACTCTACATTGGTTGATGAATTTTTTCTTTTTCGTTTTTTTTTTGTTTTGTTCTTTTATGGCTCTATGTGGGGTTGATACATTGTCGTGTTAGTATTTGGTTATTTATTGATCTACTTTGGTGTTGATAAGGTTATATTTGTCTCTCCGTCCTTTATATGATTTTAAATTGGGTTATTACTCAATTATTTTCTTTATATGATTTCAATTTTCTTTATTTATTTTACATTAGAATTTTGACTTCGTATCCCGCTTCCAACCCTCCCCAAACTGATTTCATTTGTTGTTTATTAAATTTTTTTATTTAATGGGAAAGTGGATTAGGCTTTGATTATATAAGGAAATTTTCATTATTTATTTAACTTTCGAATTTTGACTTTGTATCCCACTTGCAACCCTCCCCCAACTGATATCATTTGTTGTTTATTATTATTATTATTATTATTTTTTAACGGGCAAGTGGATTTGGCTTTGATTATTATTATTTTTTTATTTTTTAAAGAAAATTATTGGAAAAGTGAGCCTCCTTTAAAACTATTAATTATATATTATAAATTGTATATATTTTGATATTATCAAAATGGTGCACTTGTATTTAATAGTACTAAAATATATCATTTCCCTAACCAAATTGAAACGATCTCCAATATGCTATTTACTCCCTTAACATACACTCTTTAAGCAACACATTTTCCCAATTTTCTTTTCAATAAATTTGATATTCTTGCTCTTACCGACAAATGTGATTATTCCCCATTTTTTTTGAACTTTTTTTTTTTTTTTTTTATGTAACTCTACATTGGTTGATGAATTTTTTTGTTCGTTTTTTTTTTTTTTGTTTTGTTCTTTTATGTCTCTATGTGGGGTTGATAAATTGTCGTGTTAGTATTTAGTTATTTATTGATCTACTTTGGTGTTGATATGGTTATAGTTGTCTCTCGGTCCTTTATATGATTTTAATTTGGGTTATTACTCAATTATTTTCTTTATATGATTTTAATTTGTTTTATTTATTTTACATTTGAATTTTGACTTCGTATCCCGTTTCCAACCCTCCCAAAACTCATTTCATTTATTGTTTTTTAAATGTTTTTATTTATTGGGAAAGTGGATTAGGCTTTGATTATTAAAGGAAAATTTCTTTATTTATTTAACATTCGAATTTTGACTTTGTGTCCCACTTGCACCCCTCCCCCAGCTGATATCATTTGTTGTTTATTAATTTTCTTTTTTTAATTGGCAAGTGGATTAGGCATTGGTTATTATTATTTTTTATTGTTTTAAGAAAATTGTTGGAAAAATGGGCCTGCATTAGAAATATTAATTATATATTACAGAATATATATATATATATATATTGTGATAATCTCAAAATGGTGCACTTGTATTTAATAGTACTAAAATATATCATTTCCCTAACCAAATTGAAACGATCTCCAATATGGTATTTACTCCCTTAACATAAACTCTTTAAGCAACACGTTTTCCCAATTTTCTTTTCATTCAATTTGATATTCTTGCTCTTACCCAAAAAGGTGATTATTCTCCATTTTTTTTGATCTTTTATTCTTTCTCTACTTTGGGTTGATACATTGTTTTGTTAATATTTAGTTATTTATTGATCTACTTTGGTGCTGATAAGGTTATAGTTGTCTCTCTGTCCTTTATATTATTTTAATTTGGGTTATTACTCAATTATTTTGAAAGTGAGAATTTGAAGTTATATTTAAATACAATGTACTTGACTATTTATTTGAATGTGCCTATCAATTGTAATTTTGTGACAAGTTTTTATTATTACGATAGTCTCCTTTAGAGAATGAGAAATTTGATAATAAATTTGAGGTTTAAAAAGTTTAGTTGTAGGGGGAAAAAAAAGTGAAACATAACACACTATAATAAAAGTTAGAAGAAGTTAAGAGCCTCATATCTCTACTAGTTGGCATCTCTTATGTTTTTCACAACATCCTGGGTTCAAATCCCTTCTCCTGCTGTAACTATCAAATTATCTTTAAAAAAAAGTCTTCTAAAATTGCTTCATTTATAGATAAAAAAAATTTATCTTTAAGAAATTTAAGAGAAAAAAATTATATATTTTACCACTTAATAAAATAATTTTATCTTCTCTCTCCATTTGCACACCTTATTTCTCGTTTGCAAGACTTTCATCCGTCCGCTTTCTTTTCTTTTTGATTCCCAAGTAAAGTTCAATAGTGGTTCAGTAATCACAATCACGGAAACTCTCTGACAATTGACCTAACCTCAAATTTGTACCATGATATTGATTTGATGGGACTCGTTCTATATGCTTCTTTTTCAATTAAAGGAAATCTTGAAACCATTTTGAACTATCTAGAATCTGGAATTCCTCACTTCCTATATTGTGAATGCCAATCGAGTATAGCTGATGAGTTTGATAAAGTAATTGATCACAAAACTCATAGAGAAGAAATCATCTGGTAACATAACGTAGGTGAATTCATTTGGATATTGTAAAGTTGTGACTTACGGCTGTTTTATGTTGGCTTTAATTCCATGTCAAATTTCATTGTAATTATGTTCAATCATTTCCCTGTATTTTTTTGTGGGAGTTAATGTAAGGGTTGTGTGTGAGAGTTTGGTGAAGAACTTGTGAAGATGTGGATTTCATGACTAGCTCACAACTGCTAACCTAGGAAACAAGCCACGTGAGAAGCATATTCTGGAATTTGAAGAGTCTTTGACAAACTGGATTTCACGAGTCGTTCGCAACTCAGGCCAAGTTGCAAGTGACTTGCAAAACTCTCTACCTGATTACTTTTGAGTGGGCCTTTTCTCATTCCTTTACCAATAATATATAAACCCTCATTACACACAAAATGTAAGAAGAACGAGTATTTACAAGAAACTTTTGAGAGAAAAAACTCTAGCCAAACACTTAAAAGTTAGAGATTGCTTACCCATAATCCTCTACATCATTTCTCTAGAGTTTCCATTTACTCCTACCTCTCCATCTACACATCCTTGAGAGGTTTGTGAGTTTTTAAACCCCTCAAAACACAATTGGATTAACCTAGTTAATTAGCCAATTTATTTACTTAGTCCAAATTCCAAATCTAGGTTACCACAATCAAACAATCATATCATGCAAAGCAGTAGAAAAATAAATAACACAATGATATGATGACCCAAGAAACCAAATCGGTAAAAACCTAGGGAGAATTTAACCTAGCTATCCTCAAGGTAAACTTGAATCCACTATGAAAGAATCGAAGTTTTACATTAGGACTTAGACCACTAACATCCTATTGCTACCCACCAGTAGAAACTTACTGACACGACCACGTGCAAGCTCCGAGACCATGGACTCCTTCTTTCTTCGATTCTCCTACAAGTACAAGCACACCTGCTTGTATTTCTTTAAGCCTCTATAGCAACAACTGAATGATCATCAAGTTCTTGAATGAATCTCCTTCTTGATAATCCTAAGCTTGTGTAAGGGAAAACTCCTCACAGATCTCACAAGAGATTTACACAAATAGCAATATGAGCAACACTAAAACGTGGCTAGGGTTTGCCTTATATACCTAGAGTAAAAATATAAAACCCTTAACGTTTTAATGAACTAGGGCTAAGTTGGAATTCTGCAGAAAAATGCATTCTGCTCGATTTTCGATTGATCGAGCCTAAGCTTCGATCGATCGAACCAAGCTGAAATGCACTATTCATTCTGCATGAGCTTGAATCCAACTTTACATAAAAGACACAACTTTGAGCAAATCTAAACAAGACTAAACAACTTGTTTTGATCATGGTTTGCCAACAATACACATTAGAGTTCTAAATACATTAGTTCCTAAGTCTTTAGAACCTAACAAACTCCCCCTTTGGCAATCCGTGACAAAACACAATTAAAAACTCAAAGTTTACAAAGAAAAGCCCTTTACAAAAAAAATGCTCATAAAAAAAAAATCCAATCCTAACTACTATCCATCAGTTGCAAGTGTAAACAGCAACTCAATTGAATCAATCTGTATATTTCCTGAAGCACTTAAACAAAATGCATAACCGCATGTGTGGAAAATACAAGTAAACAAAATAAATTCTTAATTTCACTCAACACAAAATAAAGACATATATCAATGAATAACTCATAAATATAAATCAATAAGTAGTGAAACAAGAAACATATAAAACAAAAAGTATCTCCCCTTAACATGAATAGCCCAACAAAAAAAATCAAGAGCTAAAAAAGAAAAAACAAAGTGAAGCACCTAGATACAATCTAATCTCCACAAGCTCCAACAAACAAAAAAACTCTCCCCTTGAAAACAAAAACTCTACAGGTGTCCTAAATGTACTCCCCCTTTTTGTGACGGAATGCCAAAAGGCAATCAAAATCCATCATTAAAAGAAGGTGGTGGTGAGGATCGTCAAAACTGTGCCAACTCTGCTCCCAAGGCACGAATCTCATCGAGCACGTCCACCAAAATCTGTCCATGAGCCGCTTGCACAATCAAGACATGATCCGACAAACGTCGAATGTCTGAATCATCTAAAGTAGTCGGTGGAGGAACATCAGCATCAGCAGTAGCAGCACCAGATGCCTCAACCGTATCAGCACCTATAGAAGAGGGAGGAGGGGGAATAGCACCAGAAGACTCACCACTAGGATGCGTAGAGCCAACTCTCAAGTGAGCAGCCCTCTGCCTAAGGAATGTGGCACCTATGGGAGCTATAACATGAACGAGCTCACCGGCAGGAAAATCAACTAAACCGAGAAACAACAAAATCCTATAAATGAAAATAGGATGAATAAGAGCATAAGCGACGGCAAAACTCCTATGAACTTTGTTCAAAGAACGAAGAAACAGATGAGAAAAACTGATAGACGCACCAGAAACAAAAACACACATCGCTCAAGAGGGATGGTGTGGAGATGAGAAATAGGTCACAAAGAATGACATGCTATCCTAAAGAAAAGATAGGTAGTCTCAGTAAGCTCAGCAGACGTGATCCGAGGATCAGAACCCCACAAGATAGAAGACCCAGTGATGTATGACATAACATCATCAAAGGGTGGAGACTCCTCATAAGGATAGACAGGCTTCCTAACGACCGGAACCCCAAGAGCTTCAGCCACTATCCTAGAGGTAATGGTGAACTCAACACTTCGTATCCAACTCCTAACAAGGGTGTTGGAATCATAGACGTGGCAAGAGAGATTCGAGAAGAACTCTTTAATTAGGGTGGTCGGGGGTGGATGATCTACCTCCAACAAAGACAACCAGTCTCTACTCTCAAAGTTTGCCTTAATGGTAGGATCAACCTTATCTAACACAACAGAACGCTCAGCCCAAATCTTTCTCTTACAGTTCAGTTTCTCATAAACCTCTCTGCTTTTGTCATTCCTAAACAACTCACTCCTAGAGGGAGACTCAGAGAAAGTAGAAGGTGTCTTATGGGCTCTAGTCTTCCTAGGCATGGTGCTAGGATAAGGACAAAGACACAAAGCAAAAAAAAAAAAAAAAAACAAAGGGCAGACTGCAAGTTAGAACAAAAAAATAGAGAACAAAAAATCGATATGATGCATGAACAGTTAAATGTCATGGTGCATGCTCTAATGCAGTGAAATTAAGTTCAAATTAAGTTCAAATTCACAAAAAATGGCTTTAGCATAGAGTTTCTAACAAAAACCCCAAAAATTATAGAGAACCACTTGTTCAATTTGAAAAAAATTGATCAATTGATCATCACACACAATAGAATACAATTTATAATGATCAAATATATCAATCCAACAAGCCAATTTTATCAATTTGGACCTAATTGAATAAAATCCCCAATTCGGATAAATACAAGCCTTAGAAATTTCAATTTCTCACAAAACACCAAATTGATCAAATCAAACATTATAAATCATGTTTATAACATTATAGGAACAAAACCCAATGATCAATTTCAGAAAAAATGGCTTGAATTATCAAAAACCCCAAAATTGAAAAGTTTCGAAAATCCAAATGAAATGCATGAATAAATGCATGAAAACATGAAGTAAAATGCAAAAGGAAGGGTATAATGGACTTACCGGCTTAGAGAGAGGAAAACCTTCCAAAGAGATCGGAGGAAAACAACAAAAAATTTGATGGTGAGCCTTGTCCTATTCGGAGAGAGAGAAAAGTTTGAAAAACTTTTTGAAAAGTAAGTTTGAACAAGTCAAACTCAGATTTTAAAAAACCTGATTCACGATTTTCGATTGATCGAAAATTAGTTTCGATTGATCGAAACAGATAGAGGCTTCCTTAAAAATTTTAAAACAATTTCGATTGATCGAAAAACAGATTGGATTAATCGAAACAGACAAAGGCTCACAAATTTTTTGAGAAAACACAGTGTTTTGAAAAAGACAAAACACAATTTAGAAGCATCTCAAAGCATTGAAATTGATTAACAAAATACATGAGTATGTGATGAAATATTTTTCAAAAACAACAATTTTTAACCCAGTTTTCCCAAAATTAAGATTTTCAAGGATTTTCCATCAGTACACAAGCATCAAATCTGTTTTGCACAAAAACTCAAATATTTGCAAACTCGGTTGGTCTGATCAAAAACACACACAATAACATGTACAATGTTTACCAACGAGTAACTTATGTAGTGTGTGCAACTAGCAAAAGTTTGAGATACATGTGAGGTGATATGTGAATAGCAATCAATCACAAAGTCTACAAAATTCATCACATAGAATTTGAAAGAGACTATCACCTAAAGAGGTACATCATATAGGTCCCACATCTCCTAGATCATAAGCTTGCAATCATGTAAGTTTCTTGATTTTGCCTCATATTGTACACACAAATTTTAATTGTTCAGAAACTTATTAAAAAGCTGGGATAATGTACACACCAATTTTAGCATTTATTTGATTTAGCTTTAAGTCCAATAATGTACACACCAATTTTAGCATTTAAACCGAGGCTACACCTTATGATCTTTTTTTGCATGTGCTACACTTTCTCGAGCACAAAATCTTACTATATGCACTAAGGTGTTCATGATTGGCTAGTGAACAGTGGTGGGATGGTTATTTATGTCTTTCTCAAAAGGTTCAAGTCCGACAGTCAAAGACTTCAAGATCAAGACAAAGTGATCAAAACCATAAACATCTTTCCCACACAACATGCACTACAAAACTTCAACTAGTAAAGTGCAATAAGTAAGCTCATCAAAGCTAAACAAGGTACAAAAGATATGTTATGTGAAAATAAATTGACCAACCTTGTTTTCAAAACCAAGAAACTAGTGCAAAACACAATTTGCTTCCTTTTTCTCCCTTTTTTTTTCATTAAAAAAATAAACAAAAACAACCTAAAATGAAATGCATGAATGTTATGCAATGCAAATCCTAGAAACAAAGAAAACAAAAGAACAATGGTCACAAAGAATATAGCAATGAAGCACAAGGACCATGTCAAAAGGACTCAATTAGATTAAGCCTTTTGCATCCAAAACTTTTTAGATGCACCACGAGCATTGGAGTTCTTATTCACATGGGAATGATTTCCAACTCCAGGTTGGAATAAAGGTTTAGAGCCTTTACCAATTCACCAATGAATACCATAGGATCTTGTGCTTGAGGCACAGGTACTTTTGGTTTGTTTGCTCTCTTAGCAGCTTGCAGCTTATAATAGTTTGGACGAATGTGTCTAGAATTTTCACAAAAATGACAAATCCATGCAGGCTTATCATGTGACTTGTCGTTAGAAAGGGTAGACTGCTTAGGTTTGGACTCTTTAAGATCAACCCTAATCTTTTTAGGAGGTGTAACTTCTAAGGGTTTGACAACCTCACTCACAGGGGGTTCAAAAGAAGATGAAGGAGCAAAGATAGTGGAATTGGGTGCAGACACATTGATGCTTTCTACAAAACCTAGCCCAGTTTTGTCAGAAGGAGACTTTTGAACACTAAGCATATGATCAAGTTTAGAACTAGCAGACCTATTAGATTATTGGAACAGAAAGCTCATGTTCCAAATTCTTAACTTTATCAAGCAAAAGCATGTTCTCAGTCTTCACATTATTCAAAAGTTCAGTAGCATCAAACAAGTTAACAAGCAAATTTTTCTTATCAAGCTCAAGAGATGAAATTTTCTTTAAGCCTAATTCAACATTCATAGCATCCTTTGCAACAACTTTGCAAAGTTTATTGCAAGCTTCTTGAAGATTTGCATCTTCAGAGAGTTCCCCATCAGAAGGGTTCTCTTCAGCAGATGCATTTTCATTGACTACAGCTGTAGCAGTGAAAGCAATGAAGTTTCCATCATCGTCACAACCAAACTCATCATCAGAAACTTTACCATCACTAAGGGTTACAGCCATAGCCTTACCCTTAGACTTCAAGTAAGTAAGGCATTCAGATTTCATGTGACCATACCCTTGACATCCAAAACACTGAGGACCCATAGAATTATTAGAAGATTAACCTACTTTTTCTCTAGCTTTATCAGTGTTGTTAACCTTAGTGGGATTATTCTTCCTAAGGTTTCTAGGTTCAGCAATGTTCTTATCTCTTGCCCTTCTGTTGTTGTTTCTAAGGAAATTCCTAAAGTTCTTAGCAAGGTAAGCAATCTCTGTAGCAGAGAGCTCATCATCAAATCCATCAGCATCAACATCATTAACTGACTTAAGTGCCATTAATTTGGATTTGCTAGTCTTAGGTAGGTCCAACTCATAGGATTGAAGAGATCCTACAAGTTCATCAACAGGGATGGAGTCCACATCCTTGCTCTCAATGATGGCAGTCACTTTGGGTCTAAAATCTTCAGTCAAAGATTTAAGAATTTTCCTAACAATATCATTAAGTTTAGCATAGAATTCATCAAAAGATTCATCATTAGACATCCTAATGCTTTCACAAATTTAGAAGTTAATTGCTGCAACTTATTGATTTTAACTGCCTTTGTGCCTTTATGCACAGTTTGGAGAATATTCCAAGCAGTATGAGTAACCTCAACATTAGAGATTCTCTTAAATTCCTCCATAGAAACAGCGTTAAAGATAGCATTCATAACTTTGCTATTGAACGCAGCTGCTTCTTTTTGAGAAGTTTGCCACTCATTAGCAGGAGTAGTGGGCTTCTCCCATTTGTATTCGATGGAGTTCCAGACTCTCTCATCAATTGATTTCAGGAATGCTTTCATCCTTACTTTCCAATAAGCATAATTATTCCCATCAAAATGAGGAGGAATAACAAGAAAGTGTCCGTGTTCCATGATAACAGGGGTCAAGGATGAGCTCAGTGATCAAAAGATCAACAACAAGAGAGCTACCTGTTCTGATATCACTTGTGAGTTTTTAGACCCCTTAAAACACAATTGGATTAACCTAGTTAATTAGCCAAGTTATTTATTTAGTCCAAATTCCAAATCTAGGTTATCACAATCAAATAATCATATCATGCAAAGCAGCGGAAAGATAAATAACACAATAATATGATGACCTAGGAAACCAAACCGATAAAAACCTGGGGAGGATTTAACCTAGCTATCCTTAAGGTAAACCTGAATCCACTATGAAAGAATCGAAATTTTACAATAGGACTTTGACCACTAACATCCTATTACTACCCACCAGTAGAAACTTACTGACACGACCACGTGCAAGGTCCGAGACCACGTACTCCTTCTTTTTTGGATTCTCCAGCAAGTACAAGCACACCCGCTTGTGTTTCTTTAAGCTTCTATGGCAGCAACTGAATGATTATTAAGTTTTTGAATGAATCTCCTTCTTGATAATCCTATGCTTGTGTAAAGGAAAGCTCCTCACAATCTCATAAGAGATTTACACAAACAGCAATATGAGTAACACTAGAACGTGGCTAGAGTTTGCCTTATATACCTAGGGTAAAAACATAAAACCCTAAACGTTTTAATGAACTAGGGCTGAGTTGGAATTCTATAGAAAAACGCATTCTACCCGATTTTCGATTGATCAAGCCTAAGCTTCGATCAATCAAACCAGGCCGAAATGCACTATTCATTATGCATCAGCTTGAATCCAACTTTACATAAAAGACACAACTTTGAGCAAGTCTAAACAAGACTAAACAACTTGTTTTAATCATGGTTTGCCAACAATACACATTAGAGTTCTAAATACATTAGTTCCTAAGTTTTTAGAACCTAGCAGAGTTCTTAGCCCAACCACTTACCTCACCCATTCTAAGTGTTAAGTGAAGTTTTGATACCTATGGAAAGCATTGGAATGAGCCATTGAGTGGCAGATGCAATCAGGTAGAATTGCAGGATCCGAATAACTAGTGAAGACAAGACTTTGAGAAGTCCGTTGGTAGCAGGAGTTTGGAGAGCTCAAGTACATTGGGTAGACTAGGTTTGGATGGTCTTTTTGATATTCATGTACTTCAACTTATTCAATAGTGGATCGATTTCGTCTTCGAGGGACACGAAGAAGTTTCCTACTCTTTAAGCTTTACATTTATCTCTTACTGTTCTAGCTTATGGCTTAGATTAGTGTTCCAGTTTATTGCACTTCATTTACTCTTATTCCACATTTAGATAAGTTAGAGTAAAAGCAATTAAGCTGTAATTTAAAATTGGAGGTCTAAATAAGTATTAGTGTTTTCACACTAATTGAGCTTTCAATTGGTATCAGAGTAGGCTGTAATTTAAAATTGGAGGTCTAAACAAGCATTAGTTTTTTCACACTAATTGAACTTTCAATTGGTATCAAAGCAAGTGCCCTTTTTGGATTTTGTTATCCTTATGTGATCCTAGACCCCTTTTGAGATGGATAGATCTCAATCCCTTAACGCACCTCCTTACTTTGATGGGAATAACTATGCGTTTTGGAAAGTACGTATGCGTGCTTTTCTATGTGCTATTGATGAAACCGTATGAGATTCCATTGAGATTGGTTGGGTGAGGCCATCAACACCCAAGGCTGAGGGGGACAAGGCTGCCCTTGCTTTGATAAATGCCAATAGCAAAGCTATTAATGCAATTTTCTGTGGTGTTTCTACTAATGAATTTCACTGAATCTCTCATGTGAAGACCGCTAAAGAGGTGTGGACAATCCGCAAGACTACTTATGAGGAAACCAAGAAGGTTAAGGACACTAAATTGCAAATGCTCACAACTTGGTTTAAGGAAGTAAAGATGAAAGAAGATGAGTCGTTTGACTCATTCTATGGGAAACTCAATGAGATTGTCATTGCCAAGCTCAATCTTGGAGAAAAGATTGAGGATGCCAAAGTTGTAAGGAAAGTCTTAAGATCCCTACCCGAAAGCTTCTGAGCCAAAGTCACCGCCATTGAGGAGAGTAAAGACTTGGATGAGATCAAGATCTAAGAGCTTGTCGGCTCTCTTCAAACTTATAAGCTTGGATTACCATCTCACATGTCTAGCAAATCACTTGCTCTCAAAACCATAAATGACAGAACCAGCGATTCCGTGAATGAGGAAGATATGGAGAAAGAGGTGGCTTATCTTGCAAAAATCTTTCGCAAATTTCTAAAGATGAAAAACAATGGGAAGTCATTTGGCAAAAGAAAATTCTTATCCTTTAAGAATGACAAGAAAGATTTCAAGAAGAAGGATGTAAAAGAGTCATCACCACCTCAAGGGATTGTTTGCAATGGACATGGGCATTTGAAAAAGGAGTGTCCGAACTATTTGAGAGGAAATGGTAAGGTGCTAACAACTACCTTTAGTGATTCGGAGAGCTCAAATTTATATTTGGGAGAAGAATGCGATGGTAATGGCAACTATTCAGCATTTATGGTAATTATCTCGATTGATTCCAAAGATGAATTGAGTGAATTGGTTGAGGAACTTGGTGTCCACTCTGATGTTGAAGAAGATGTAGTTTCGGATCATGAGGAAGTGTACCTCAATGAAGGCGATAAGAAACTTCAAGATGTTTATGAAGTATTGCTGAGGGTTGTGGCAAGTATGCTAAAGTTGCTAAGAGTGCGATCAAAAAGTTGAAGAGAATTGAAGAAGACCACAAATCCACTCTTGCACAACTCAAAGATGCCAAGTGTGAAGTTGAAGACTTGAAAGAAGAGCTGCTGAATGCTTACTCAAAGATCAAGTTTCTTGAACATGAAGTGATTCAGGCTAATGTTAAAGTGGAGCACATCACAATCAAGAAGCTTGATAGTGTTCTTTCATCTCAAAAGCCTTTCGCAGACAAAACTAGACTAGGCTACACTGATGAAAGAAGTTCAAGTGCAGAACCAAGAAGGGAGATGAAGTTCATATTGGCGAAGGATGTAGAAAAGCCCAAGATTGAGATCCCTATCGTTAAGAAGAAGGACATTGAGCCAAAATCAAAGGCAAAAGGGAAGTCACTACCTAAGAGTCAAAAAGGATCTCAAGTGAAGTATTTTTATCATCATTGTGGCATTCGAGGGCACACAAGACCAAATTACTTCAAGCTTCACACTCTCAAAAGGGTTGATTCTATGCATTCTCAAGGAAATACAAGAAGAATGTTAAAAGGAAAGCAAGCTAAGGGAGAAAATGATGGTAAACTCAATGAAGATGTCATGGAAATGCTTAAGAACATCTCATCATGCCTAGCTAGCTTCACCTCGAGGTTTGAAAATTATGTTGGTTGTACCCTTCCATCTAAGGATCTCACCCAAAGCACCCGTGTAGTATGGGTGAAGAAGGGTACTCATGCATGATTCATCCACTATGTCCATGCATTAATACTTCAAATGTCTTAGGGTCATAGTTTCATGCATTATGTCATATGCACTCTTCTTACTTCAATGATTCCTTCCTAGCATGTTTATTTTTATTCTTTTTGTTTAATTGGTTGCTTTGTTTGTTGATCTTACTTTATTGTTTTTTTTATAAGCAAAAATCCAAAAATTCATAAAAAGTGAAAAATCTCAAAAAGTTTGTTCGCTTGTGTTGTGTTATATCACATGTTGAGTTTGGCCTAGTACCTTCGTACTAATATTGTATTTACAAGCTTAGCTTGTTATGTATGCATATTTTAAGTATGAGTGAAATCTAGAAATCTATGTTTGATTGTTGTAAATAGATCTTCAAGCTAATCATGGATCTCTAGCCAATAGTCTTGATTGATCTTGATACATGCGTAGACTTGATCCTTATATCTCCTCACATTTATTTTTTTATGTCAAAAAGCTCTTCAAATGTCAATCTCTAAAAAGAGAAAGAGCTAAAAAAACCTTACTTCGAAAACTAGTTTGACTAGGAAAAGGTGGAGTAGAACGTATTCAAATTGTGTGTTGCCAAAGCCAAAGGCCGATTCTTCAAAGAAATATCAAAAAATTTATGGTATCATTGTTCAAAATTGAGTTGTATTGATTAAAAAGTATGAAAAATGGAAGCCAAATGAAAAGCTTTCAATCATTGTAAACACTTTGGTGAGGAGTCATATATGTTCATTTTTACTAGTGAGATAGGTTACTTGACTCCATACTATTTGTGTATGACTTAATTGAATTGATCATTGAAGCCTCATACTAGACTATGGACTATATCATACTTGATACCCACACACAACACACAAACCTAATGTTCAATGAATATCTATTTCATTTGTGTGATTGCACGTGTTCAAATATGATGTGTGTATGCTCAATTGCTTGATGATCAAACCCAAAAATATTTTTGAGTATTTTATTTGTTTCTAGAAGTGATTTTTGTCACTTTGGTCTTGAAAGTTTTTCTCAAAATGTCAAATTCTTTGTGTTGAAAAACTTTGTGTTTGGCCATTTCGCGACTGCTTTCGTGAGTGGTCCCAAGTCACGAAATTCTTAAGAAATTTCAATTTCTTAAAAATTTTAGGTAGAGTGGTTCGCAACTCAGACTTGAATTGTGAAAATCTGCCCTATGCATCTGCATATTTCACAAGTAGGCTTGCGACTGGTTTGCAAGTCACTGTGTCGCGAAATGCAGAAAATTTTTTTTTTAAAGGCACGAAATTTCAGTTTTAAAAAACTCTTGCCTTTTTGCACTCCGTGACTTCCACCCATAAAACTCAAATTTTCTTCAAAACTCAACCACTCTTGCTTGGATTTTGATTCTTGGACTTCTCAAAGGTATTTTCTAACACATTTCCTCTATCCATTCCTTTGATTTAGTCTTAGATTTCTTAAAACCTAGGGTTGGGGTTTATTTTTGTGTTGGGTTGGGAAAACTTCATTTCTTGCAAAATTTCTCAATTTTGTTGATTGGGCTTAGTCCCATTTTGTTTGTTGTTGATTTTGTTGGCCCCATGTAACATTTGAACATGTATTTAAGGCATATTTCATCATGTTCATGCATTGTTCATCATATAGGGTTAGTTCATGCATGCTAAGTGTTTAACAAAATGCTCCTTAGACATTTTTGCACCCGTTTGGACTCCAATGAGTACCAAACTTTGGGGATTGCCATCTTTACTTAATTGTAACATGTTTCCATCATTGCTTGTGTGTTTTACACACTTTGCCCCATAAGTTCTTATTCATGCATTGTACACGCACGCTTGATGCAGACACCCTATCACAAGTGACATGTCATGCATATTGTAATGCTTTTTGTTAAATTAGACTTCTAGCATTGTTTTCATGTTGTTGTGTCCTATTGTATGCTCTTTTACTTAGTTTAAGAGTTGTTTACTTGTTTTAGAACTAACTTGTATTTAATCAAGTTTGTTGTCATTTTTGTGTATGGTTTGTTTTTGTTTCTTTTGTAGATGTCTCCTTACAAGAAAACCACTACTAAGAAACCTCTAAAGCATCAATGATACAAAGAGGATTGCTTTACTTGTAAAAGGGGAACTGTCACTACAGAACAAGTCTAATTGGGTATTGGGGTAAGGGTTCAACTGTAGGTTGGTAAGGTACTTGGGATTCCTTTACTTGTAACCGCTTGTTGTGATAATAGTGGAGTTTCGGGAGTGGTGACCTGAAAATCACCCGGTGGGGTTTTTGCCGTAAGGTTTTCCCCATTTGTAAACAAATCACCGTATTATTTATTTTCCGCTGCATAATTAGTTTATTGGTGATTTGTTTGTGCTACCACGCATTTGCATGATAAATTGATTAATTAATAACTTGGCTAATTAATTAATTAATTTCTATCATAAGGGGTCATTTAGTTTGTGGCCTATTAAGTGGTATCAGAGCAGGCACACCCTGATTAGGGTTTAATCTTTGCTGTGTTGATCCATTGACCCTTGTTTGTTATGGATAGAGGACAGTCATTAATCATACCTCCTTTATTTGATGGCACTAACTATGCATACTAGAAAGTACGCATGAGTGCTTTCTCACAGTCTTTAGATGAAAAAGTGTGGCAAGCTGTCGAGATTGGCTGGACTAAGCCAAAGGAAGCGCCGACTGATTGGGATGAAGCCAAGAAAGGTGGTAAACTTCAACAGCAAGGCATTGAATGCTTTATTCAGTGCAGTCACCAATAAGGAGTTCAAGAAGATATCCTCTACTGAAACTGCTAAGGAAGCATGAACCATCCTTCAGACAACCTATGAGGGTACTAAGGCTGTCAAGGACTCAAAACTTTAGAGGCTCACTACAAGCTTTGAATAAATAAAGATGGAGGAGGATGAGTCATTCGATGAGTTCTATGCCAAGCTAAAGGACATAGTGAACTCAGCCTTCAATCTTGGGGAAACCATTCCTGAACCCAAGATTGTGAAGAAAGTGCTCAGATCTCTACCCGAGAGATTCCATGCCAAGATCACGGCAATAGAGGAATCAAAGGATATTGACAAGATTCCTCTGACTGAGCTAGTTGGAAACTTGCAGACCTACGAGCTAGGGTTAACAAGAATAGGCAAGTTAGGTAAAAGCAAGAGCATGACTTTGAAGGCCAAGAGCAATGAGACAGATGAGTCTTCAGATGATGAAAATTCCAAGATGAAGTCCTACATCACCAGGCAGTTCAAGAAGTTTATGAAGAACGCAAATGGAAAGGGCTTCAATAAGGACCGTAGGCAATCCAGTTCTTCTCAATTTAAAGGCCAAGACAAAGGGAAGAAGGATGCTAAGGAAGGTGGTCAGTACACTGTTCCCGCAGGACCTAAGTGCTTTGGGTGTCAAGGCTTCGGTCACATGAAACATGAGTGTCCTACATATCTCAAGAGCATTGGAAAGAGCAAGGCACTTGCTGCTACCTTGAGCGACACCGAGCCTAAGGATGATTCCGACAATGAGGATGACAGAATCTTGAATGCATTCACTACCACTATTAATCCTACTGATGGGATTGTTAAAGATGTGGTTAAAGAGGAGGAATTTGTGGAATCCAAATTTGAGAAGATGGATGATCAAGATGAAATCCATACAACCTATGAGAAACTGTACAAGCTTTTTGAGAAGCATGAGAAACTATATAGGCTAACCACCAAAAAGCTCAGTGATGTGGAACTTGACCGTGAGGAGCTTTCCACAAAGTTTGATGAGGCTCATCAGACTATTGGAGTACTGAGGTTCGACAACAATTTCTTGGCTAAGAAGACCAAGAAGCTTGAAGTGAAGCTGTTTCAAGTCAGAGGTCAATTGGAGAGGACTTCAAGTGCAAAGCTTGATGAGATGCTCAGCATTCAAAAATCTGCTTCAGATCGAACAGGTTTAGGGTATGGTCTTTCTTCCTCTAATATTGCTTCTACTAGTATTACTGTTTTTTTTTCCTCCTGCTAGTAATGTTAAAATCGAGGACAATGAGATTAAAACCAAATTAGTTAGTGAGAACTTAGACAAGGGTAAATTTATCTTAGGAGCACCCCCTAAGCTTGAGAAGAAAGATGTTAAAAACCCTAGGGCTAAGAAGGCTAACTCTTAAAAGCCTAAACAAAAGAAGCAGCATCTCTGTCATCATTATGGAGCTGCCGGTCATACTCGACCAAATTGCTACAAGTGACTTGCCACTCAACAGAGCAACGACATGATAACATCTGGGAACCAGAATCAGCTTCAATCCTCTCTTGCTCCCCTTGGAGATCTTCTCAAAGCCCTCATGTTCCTTTCAAACTTGAACGGTTTTAATTCTTCCCCCTCACTGCCAATTCAAGGGTTTAATCAAAGAAAAGGTTCTTCCAAGGTGTGGAAGGAAAAGGGCTCCAAGTGATTCTGTCACTTTTCTCTCTCTCTTCTTATTTTTGTGTGTGCATTACTTATGTGTTTTGTTTTCAAGTTTTGAGTCAATCTAGTTTTTATACTTTGCTTTGTTCAACATGCTTTTGTTTTTTTTCAGTTTTGTTTATTTTGTTTTTGATATAAAATAAAATCAGAAAAATACAAAAACAGTGTGTGTTATGTGTACATTGGTACTTGTGTACCTTGGATGGCCATTGAAACAAAGTTTTCTAAACTTTGTATCTCTTGTAGCTTAGATGAGCATCTCTATGCACAACTAAGCAAGTGAGCTTTGTGGCTCTTGTTAGTGATGAGTAAGATTAAGTTATCTCTTGTACTTAACACTCGTATCACTCTTTTTGACGGGAAGGACTAAAAAATCCCAAAAGAAAGGCATTAATAACCATCTTACCACTGTTGCCCGCCAATCACAATATGACACCTGTATGTTTCAGCATAACAAAAGTGCAGTGTCAATGACATTTATGTGCTTAGGCAGCAAAATTGAAATGTCAAATATCATTGAGTATTTCTTTTCTCTCTCTAATATGCCCATGAATGATATGCTTAAAAAGAAAAATATGCAAAGAAAATAAAAAGCAAAAAGAAAAATATCATTATGCTATTCATTGCTCAATTATTGATTACTGCCTAGAGTTAATGCATGCACGCTCGTCCATACCCTTACTCATCATTGTTAGTGATGGTTTGTGAATGATGGACGATCATTTGTATGCTACTTGTCAATTGCCCCCTTTTATTCCTTTGTCGTCTATCATGTAGACGAGCTAAGGAATATGGAAAGTCCGTTTTGGGCGGATCACTTTGTACGTGCCCTGAGATCCTCGTCCCATCATATTTATTGTGGGCGATATTTTTGCCAACTGACCGCCACATTCTGTGTTTGTGTTGGCCACATGTGTAGGTTTTCCTTGAGTTTCTCGTGCATTGAATTCATTTCCTTTTTTTATCAAAAATCCTTCTCTTATTCCTCTTCTTTTTTGTTATACACTAAGCTTGGATTTTGAAACTAAAAGAGAGTTCTTGCACTTTCTGCACAGTAAGACACCTTTTTCTCTCTTAATGGTTGATCTTGATTTTATTAGGAAGGAGACTTCCTCTGTTTCGTTCTTCTTTGCTAGGTTAGGAGTGTTTCTTGAATCTTCTAGTGGATGCCGTCCCTAAGTAGGTTTATTTGTTCCTCTAACTATGGGGCTTTTAGGCCTGTTTTGATTGGCCTTTACCTTTTGCTTCGTCGTTCTCTAATCGCCCATCATCTAGAGATGACTATCATAGAGTACAAGGATAGCGACATTAGGTCCAATGAGTTAGAAACTGCTTTGTCGTCAAGTGGTGAGTCCTCTGACAAAGATTTTGAAATCATAATGTCAAAACCTTCATCGTCTTCAAAACCCTCCTCTTCTTCAAAAATTCCTTTGTCTTCATTCCCCTTTCATGCTCTCTCTGAGTCTTGCCTTTTAGAGATGAGGCATTTGAAATCTATCCGTAAGAGGTTTCAATTCCCTGAGGGGGTATCTATAAGAGTACCTCGTCCTAATGAGAAAGCATGCACCTTTGCCCATAGCAAGGTGAGTTCTTACAAAGCTACTTTTTCATGTGGCCTTCATTTTCTAGTTCATTCTTTTATCATGCAGCTCATTTCTACTTTGAATGTTGCACCTGGTTAGCTTGTCCCTAATGCATGGAGGACGATCATTAGTTGCATGTCGATCTAGGTGTCTGTCCATAATAGGGACATGATTACTCTGAATGAGCTTCTTTACTTGTATCGTTTGAAGCCTTCCACTCATTATGGGTATTTTAAACTTCTACCTTGGAATAAGGAGTCTAGAATTGTCCGTAGCTTCCCTACTTTCTTTCGTGACTGGAAGTCACGATGTTTCTTCATTTCTGGATCTAGATGGGAAACCATGTCTGACAACCTATGGGGTGAGGTCCCGTGGTTGCTACGGAAATGGGAAATCCCTTCTCTTTGTGCGTCTCTCTCTTCCTTTTCATTAAACAGATTGTTTTGAGTTTTACTGCTTTTCTGATCTCTTTTTTGTCTCCTATTTTGCAGTTGCTAATCGTCCTTTGTTGGAGGAACACTACCAAGGACGAATTAAGGCAGCCCTTGAGTTTACCCTCATAGTTGATGATTTCGACAAGCTGGTTGACCCTTGTCGTCTGTACGAGTGTTGTCTTGGACCCAAACCTTCCACATACGTTTTGAAGAAAATTGCCCAAGAAGAGAAGAGTAGGTTTTTAGTTCTTTCTTGTATTACCTTATAGATTTTCACCCTACTAACCTTCTCTTTGTAGAAATGGCCACTAGGTATAGCAAAGACAAGTATGCCGGTGTTAAAAACTTGAAGAATAAACCCCTATCTCTCATTACCCCTGGATCAAAGAAACACAAGCTGGATGAAAGGAAAGACAAAACTCCTACCCTCCAGTCACTTTTTCATACTCCTTCTTCTCTTACTCCTTCCCTCGAGATGATGACCTTCAGCCCTCTAACCACACCCTCTAAAGGGAAGGCCAAGGTTGGTAAAAGTGTCTAACGAATGAGCTTAAGGGTCTCTCGTCTATCTCTTCTGATGAACTGGTTAGCCGCCATATTCACAAACTAGTTCAGGCATTTCATTCAACATTTCTTCATCATTCGTCAAGTAGTTATACCTGTTAAAAATTACTAACCCTTTTATTTTTTTCAGGTTCTTGGTGAGCCCCTTCACTTAACGATAGACTACTTGAGCAACGAGGAGAAGGTAGTAGTGACCAACTCCAAGGTCTATTCCGTCGAGGCCAAAAGCTCAAGGTTGAGGAAGGATTTGATTGAAGCTATAGACCAGTCAACCAAAGCCAAGGAGAAGGTGAAAGAACTGAAGGAAGCACTGAAGATTGAGAAGAAGCTTGTCATTTAGAAAGACGAGGAAGTCCAAGCTGCCCTTCTAAGAACTGACGAGGAGCGTAAGAAGGTGATTGTCAAGTTCCTGGAGTCTGATCGCTTCTTTGACATGCAATTCAAGCACCATAGCCATGTAGCTGATTTTGCAAATCTAGACTTTAAAGCTATTGACACTGAGATCCTGGCTGACAAGGCCAACGAAAAAGAAGGTGAAACCATTGCTGAAGCTACCGAGGTTGTTGAAGGAGAGGATGCTGCTATAGGAGGAGCTAATGACGAGGCTCAGACAGAGGCAGACTGTGTTGAGGAAATCGTCAATGTTCCTTGAATCAAAATTTTAAGTAATTTGTTTTTTGTTTTTTGTTTCTTTTTTGGGGTTCCATTTTAAAGACAATGGACGCCTCCTGCTTTGAGGCTAGAAATTTGGAAACAATGGGTGCCTCCTGTTTTGAGGCTTTTGTTTGAGAAACAATACATTTATCTTGTTTAGAACTTCGAAGTTCTTATGATTCACGCTTGCTCTTTTATTACTCTGCTTAATAATTTAACTCGTCATTTGAGTTTTTACCATGTGATTTTGGCTCATTGCTAGAGTCATTACCACGTCTATGATTTTTAACTCGTCATTTAGAGTTTTTACCATTTGCCATGATTTTAACTCATCTTGTGAGTTTTTTACCATGTTTGTGAATTTAGCTTTTGATTTTAACTTATCTTGTAAGTTTTTACCACATTTATGATTTTAACTCGTCATTAGAATCTTTACCATATTTTGTGATTTTAACCCCTTTGAGTTTTTACCACACTTTACGAGTTTCACTCATCATTCGAGCTTTTGTCATTCTCATTTGTGATTTGTTGCTAGATTTCAATTACTTTCCTTTCATCATTGAACTTTAGTTTTGACATTTTGTCAAACTTTATTGAAAAAAAAAAAAAGGGACGGCTGAACAAGCCATATTATTTCATGCATTCCTCATATACGAGGGAATTGCAAGGAAAACAACAAATTGAAAATAGCTTTAACAAAATACTTGAAAGAAAAGAAATACTTAGAAAAATTAATTAAATCTTGCTTATCTGATGTGTCGTCAGGCGAGGTGCTCAAGTAGAGCTTATTAGGCCAAGTAATAGCTTTCACTGATAGTACTTCTTGAGGTGTTCCATGTTCCAAGAACGAGGAAGTGGATTGCCTTCCAAATCCTTCAAATAATAACTTCCTCGTCTGAAGTAATGGACGACCTTGTATGGACCTTCCTAAGTAGGCCCTAACTTCCCTTGCACTGGATCCCTAGTAGCTTGGGAGACTTTCCAAAGCACCATGTCGCCAGGGTTGAACCTTCTAAGTTTCACCCTCTGATTGTAGCACTTCTGCATTTTTTTTTTTGGGTATCGAGCCATTCTCAAGGCTGCCTCGTCTCTGACTTCAGCCAAACAATCCAAGCTGAGTCTCAATTGGTCATTATTTGTACCTTTGTCGTAATGAGCTTCCCTAAGGCTAGAGACTCCTATCTCAGTTGGAATAACTGCTTTAGTGCCGAAGGCCAACTTGAATGGAGTTTCTCCTGTTAGTGTTCTCACTGTTGTCCTGTAAGCCCATAATAACCCAGGCAACTCTTCAGGCCATACACCCTTTGCCCCCTCAAGTCATGCTTTGATGAGTTTAAGCAAAGTATGATTTGTTACTTCTATCTACCCATTAGCTTATGGATGCCCAGGTGATGAGTAGTGATTTTGTATCCCTATTTCTGCACAAAACTCCTTGAACTTTTGTCTATCAAACTGACGACCATTATCAGATATGATCATCCTAGGGATCCCAAACTTATAAACAATGTTCTTCCAAACAAAGGTCTATATCTTGTCTTCGATGATTACTGCTAATGGTTCTGTTTCAACCCATTTGGTGAAGTAGTTGATGGCTATGAGCAAGAACTTCACTTGCCTCTTTCCCAAAGGGAGTGGGTCGATGATATCTATTCCCCATGTAGAAAATGGCCAGGGTGAAGAGATGCTCATCAGTAACTCCCTAGGTATATGCTGCACATTGCCATACCGCTGACATTTATCACACTTCTTCACAAGTTCAGCTGCATCCTTCTGCATAGTTGGCCAAAAGTAGTCTACCCTAATCATCTTTTCCACCAGGGATTGTGGCCCGAAATGGTTACCACAGACACCTTTGTGTATCTCTCATAGCACATACGTTGCTTCGTTAAGGAGTCAAGCATTTCAGGTATGGCATTAAGAATCCCCTTTTGTAGAGTTCTCCATTCAAAGTAGTGAACCTTGCTACTTGGACTCCGACCTTCTTCACCTCTGACTAGTCAGATGGGAGTTGGCCATCTCTGATGTAGGATATGATTGGTTCCATCTAGTTGCTTGGTTTCTGAATTGCAAGGGTCTGTAGTCCATCAATATTGGGGGTCGTCTGAACCTCCATGAGCAAACCTACTGTTGCTTGAGCATCTTTGGTTGAGGCAAGTGTAGCTACCTCATCAGCAGCTGAGTTTTCTTCCCTCGAGATTAGCTCGAGTTTAACGTTATCAAACTCGTCAATGAGATGGCTCGTCAACTATAGGTATTTCTTCATCCTTTCCTCCTTTGCTTCATATTCGTTGGTTATTTGCCCAAAAATTAGCTTAGAATCAAACCTCAATCTCAAATTCTTAACTCCCCAGGCTCTTGCAACCCTTAAGCTAGCAAGTACTACTTCATACTCCGCCTCATTGTTCATTGCTGGAAACTGGAGTTAAACCTTGAACTTAAGGACGTCATTTTTTGGGGACATCATTATAACACCGATGCCCCCAAGTCCTATTACTGACAAGCCATCTGAGTAAGCTGTCCAATACTTTGCTTCCTAATCAGGGTCTGGAAGAGTGAATTCTGCTATGAAATCTGCTAAAGCTTGCGCTTTGATTGCTGTTCTTGGCCTATACTCAATGTCGAACTGGCTTAGTTCAACTGCCCATTAGACCATACAACCTGCAGCATCTAGTTTGCTCATGCTTTTCAGATTGGCTGATTTGTCATAACTATAATGGTATGAGCCTGGAAGTATGTACGAAGCTTTCTCGAAGCCATAATTAGCAAGAAGGCCATCTTCTCCGTGTGCGGATACTTCGCTTCGACACCCTAGAAAGCCTGACTAGTGTAGTTCACTAGCCTTTGTATCTTGGATTCTTCGCGGATCAGAGCAGAACTGATAGCTGTTGGAGATACTACCAAGTATAAAAACAGATCTTCTTCAACTGACGGGCTTAGCAATAGAGGCTTGGCCAGATACTCCTTGAGGCTCTAAAAGACTGCCTTACATTCGTCCATCCACTGAAAAGCCTGCTTAAGAACTTTAAAGAAGGGAAGAAGCTTGTCAATGGCCTTTGAGACAAACTTGTTTAATGCTGCTACTCGCCCTATCAGTCTTTGCACTTCCTTGATTGTCTTGGGAGAAGCCATGTCGAGTATGACTTTGACCTTCACTGGATTTGCCTCAATTCCTCACTAAGACAACACGAAGCCTAGGAATTTTCTTGATGAAACTCCAAAGAGGCACCTTGCAAAGTTAAGCTTCATCTTATACCTTCTCAAAGTATCAAACGCCTCTTTAAGGTCTGCAAGATGGGTTCTATCTTCCCTGCTTTTTACGAGCATGTCATCTACACATGCTTCCATATTCCTTCCTCTTTGCTTGCTGAACATCTAATTCACCAACCTTTGATAGGTGGCTCTTGCGTTCTTCAGTCCGAACGGCATGACTTTGTAGCAATATAAGCCTTGGCCAGTGATGAATGCAGTTTTCTCTTGATCTTCTTCCTTCATTGAGATTTGGTTATAACTTGAAAAATCATCCAGGAAGGTTAGTAGTTCATGGCCAGCTGTTGAATCAACAAGCTAGTCAATTTTTGGGAAGGGGAAAACTGTCTTTGGGACATGCATTGTTCAAATCAGTGAAGTCCACACACGTTCTCCACTTTCCATTGGACATCTTTTCCTTAACCACATTTGCAAGCCACTTTGGATAGTAGACTTCTCTAATGAATCCAGCAATTAAAATTTTTTCCACCTCCTCCATGATTGCTTTGTTCCGCTCTGGAGCAAACACTCATCTCTTTTGCTGGACGGGCTTCTTTGTTGGGTCAACATTAAGACTGTGCTCTATCACTTGTCTATCGATCCTTGGCATGTCCTCATGGCTCCATGCAAAGACATCCAAGTTCTTTTTCAAAACCCCACCACTTCATCCTTCAAAGTCTGCTAAAGCTCCTTCTCTACCTTGGTGGTTTTGGAGGGGTGTCCTTCTATCAGCACTATGTTTTCCACCTCCTCCATGGGTTTGGGTGGTTCTTCTTCTACCATCCAAGTGTGATTTTCCTTAGATGCAAGGACCGCTTAGTAACATTCTCGAGCCAAAAGTTGGTCCCCTATGATTTCTCCAATTCTATGAGGGGTTGGGAATTTCACTTTCAGGAAATATGTGGAAGTTACTGCCTTAAGACGATCAAGGGTTGGTCACCCAAGAATCACATTGTAGGACGAAGGGCAATTGACAATCAAGAAGTCTACCATCCTCGTCACTTGAGCAGGGTAGGTCCCTGTTGTGATCTGTAGTGAAATTATGCCTTTCAGATAAACAAGATCTCTGCTAAAGCTGACTAACAGAGATCCAAAAGGCTTGAGGCACTTTGGATCCAACTTCATATGCTAGAAAGCCATCATGTACATTACGTCTACCGAGCTTCCATTATCCACCAACACTTTTCGGGTATTAAACCCTTCAATGGTTATCATAATGACTAAGGGATCATCATGGGGTTGCTTAATCCCCTTCACATCTTGCTCGGAGAAGACAATGTCATCATTCCTAGTGCGACAATGTTTTGTCATTGAGTGATTGACATGGAGGCTATTCACCTGCCTCTGAACTGCCTTTTTCAGGGACTTGTATGATCTCCAACAATTGGTCCCCTGGTGATTATCCTTATCTCTCCCATGATGGGTTTGAGATTGTCTCGTTCTTCCTTTGTTTGTCGTCAGTGGGTTTCTTGTCTGTCTGCTGACGAACTTGATAGTCTTTCTTAACAAACTTCTGGAGCCTTCCCCTCTGGATCAACTCCTCTATTTGTTCTTTCAGATCCCGGCACTCATTTGTGTAATGTCCATGGTCTTTATGGAAGCGGTAGTACTTCTTTAGATCTCTTCACTTCAAGGACAAGCTCAATAGCTTAGGCCATTTCAAGACAGATCATCTTTTATCTGCATGAGGATCTTGTCCACAGGCATTATCAAAGGGGTGAAGTTTAACTTCTTCTTTGATGATGCCTCCTGACTACTTTTTCTAGTCTTAGCTTCCATATGACTATCTTTGCACCCCTTCTTGCTTTGGGACTCTGCGCCTTCATCCTTCTTTCGTTTGCCCATCAGTTCCTTTACCGTTAGCGCGTTTTCCCCATTTATGTATTTTTGAGCTTTAAACAGTAGATCTGTCATTGAGGTTGGAGGACTTTTCCCTAAGGAGAAAACAAGGTCAGGGTTGTTCAGCCCGGCCTGGAAGGTCATCATTATCACCTACTCATCAACCTTGTCAATTTTCAGGACTGCTTTGTTAAATCGCTTCACATATTGCCTCAAGGTCTCTCCTTTTTCCTGCTTCACAGTCAGCAAGTAGAAGGTAGGCCTTTTATGGCGTTGGCCTCCAATGAAGTGACGGACGAATTAGTCAGTTAGTTGGTCAAAGTTCACAATGGATGCTACGGGTAATTTACTAAACCATACCCGTGTTGCTCCCCTAAGGGTTGTTGAGAATGCCCTGCAAATAACTTCATCTGGGGCCTGTTGGAGACTCATAAGTGTTTTGAATGCTCCTATATGGTCCAGAGGGTCTTTAGTACCATCATAGACCTCCAGTTGAGGAAGACAAAATTCGAGAGGCAAGGGGCACTCTAGAACGCTAGCTGTGAAGGGTGAGTCAATCCTCTTGATCATGCCATCCAGGTTTATTATTGTTTTCCCTTTCATGGCATTCTTGATCTCGTCCAACTCCTTCCTCATGTTTTTCATCATCTAATCACTACCATGAGTTGACTATGCGGTATGCTCTGATCTGCTATTCTCTGGACTATGACCCTCGTCATTGTTGTCTCCTACTATGTCGTAGTCTCCAGGTGTGCCCTCTACTTCAATTCTTCATGCTATTTCATCAACTCTTGCACATTAGTAGTGAGTGCTTGAATCTGTTGGGCCATTACGGTTGGATCCGTAGGAGGTGATGAAGTGGAAGTGTCCATGTGTCCCAAGGAACTTTGCTGGTAGAGATACAATGATGACTTGCTTGAGAGAATTGCTACTCAATCGTTCCCCACAGACGGCGCCAAACTGATGAAGCAGGAATTTTTCTCGTCAATATGTTCCTCGTCAGTTGATGGACGACCTGTGTCATAGA